>NC_089277.1:15505306-15859056 GCF_963678975.1 Dysidea avara
AGTGCCTAGGCTAGTGTGGAAAATAAGGATGCGGTTCATTTAGCATCCATATATATAGTATCCAAAATACTGTTGTTATACTATGTGGAGCTATTCTGTGCAAAGGGCACACATGTACTTAAGATGTCACATGGCTGTGTACTGTTGTGTAGAAAGTTCAAATTTACATCATGAAAGGTTAAATGACCATTTATGGAGAGATTTATGGCAACAGCAGCACGGGCTTTGTCCTTGCTGGATGAACTAAGTAAACAACTATGTAAGGCATGCCTATGTATGGAGATGTTGGAACTCTGGTCATTTGGTACCTGTCTATAGTTTAAATTTGAAACGCCACAATTTCACTATAACTTCACTAGGCATCTCCCACAGACATAGTGACCATGTTAAGTAGGTCCCAAACATAGCTAAGGTGTACTTCATGACCTCATTATAGTGACCATATCAAGTAGGTCCCAAACATAGCTAAGGTGTACTTCATGACCTCATTAATAACATGACCTCATTATAGTGACACACTACCAATTGGTTGTAATAAATAAAACTTTACACACAATCATCAGAAACATCACATGTGCCACAAAATTGTAGTAGTTGCTTGTTATTTTAGGTTGCCATTCTTCATCTACAGAATATGGTAAAGGAATGTATGTATTTACTAAAGTTTATCCAACTAATCACATAGTGATTTAATTTGCCATACATTAGTCTCAATAGTAGGAGTGCAATTAATCCCAAATCGCATGGCCTTGTTTCTGTAATTGCACTGTAAAGTAGCCAATAAAATAGCAGAATAATAGAAGCCTTTTAAGTGCACCCTGTAGACATTTTGAGTAGCCAATCAGAATTCCTGACACACGAAGCCTTTTAAGTGCAACAGCAAATGATGTAATACAAAGAAGGATGATGCAATCACCTGGTAGAAGTTAATGGCCACATAGAACTGGATAGATGTGTACTACAAACCACGAAGGGTGGTCACTATGTGATTAGTAGGCAATCACACGCATTTTCGTGCAATTATGGAATAATTGTACTCGTAACAGCCAAAATTGCACAATTATTCCCTAATTGCACTCAAATGTGTGTGATTACCTATACAAAATGCTCAAGAATTTTCACTGCACATGCGCTCAACATATTATTGCTGTTAGCAACAATAGATTGGAAAACCACAGTATATGGTTTAAGTCCCAAAGATGACCAGTTTAAGTACTTGACATCTTAAAAAATAGTGGGAACATTTCCCACGTATGGTTAGATCATGATGTTGTAATGATGACAAGAGGAAGTCACATACTGTTAAATCATAGCACCAACACTTTGATGTGAGCCCACTGTCACAAGAATTGTGTAAGATGTAATATATACATAAACATTACCCCATAAATCAGTACCACAATTATCCTTTGGGGTAGTCTAGACTATACAATTAACCAGACATGTAACAGGACTATACCTTATTATCCAACTATTGTTGTGTTTGGTGAACAGTGGCTATTGTAAGTTTGTGATGTGAATAATGTACAATTACATGATGCATTAAACATGTACGGTACACACACCACCTCAGCACAGGGGACCCCTTTACTGTAATACAAATGTTGCTAGAGACAAAAAAAAAAAACAAGTGTGGAACTAGATCCAAAATAATTTTCCCTTATCACAGAATTAAGTGTCCTTTACTAAGTGTCTTTTACACAGACACACACACAATACCTAGTATAGGTCGTGGTATGGGGAACACATTCCCATACACAGACACACACACAATACCTAGTATAGGTCGTGGTATGGGGAACGCATTCCCATACACAGACACACACACAATACCTAGTATAGGTCGTGGTATGGGGAACACATTCCCATACAGTTTATTAAAAGACTTGGCTAAGTCTCTAGTCAGCTCCAAGTGTTGTATTTGATCATCACCAACTGGAACATGGCTAGCTCTGTAAGGTGGAAAAAGGATAGATCATATAGTATCTGTATGACCCAGCAGGTACATATGTGTACAACCATAGATATTAGAGCACACACCGGTGTGTGCTCTAATATCTATGGTACAACCCAGTCAAATAAACAGGTGCACTTTGCCATATTGCATGAGAATATGTTACATCCTTAATGGCATTACCCGCTTTTTATAATCTCTATTTAAGCTGCATGTTCTAAGAAATTACTCGTTAAAACTTGGAGTCATGATACATAATATAAAATCTCTCCTTTGGGTAAACCCAAAAGCACTTATATCTACACAACCAGTATGGTACTACTCACTAACTTGTACAGGAGAATATCAGCAGCCATTAGCACGGGGTAGCTGTATAGTCCCAGTGGGGGTGTGCCCACTTGTGCAGTCCTTGACTTGGTCTGCATATAGACAAAAATGTGTACGTGTTTAGTTTCACCTGTGCAGCATCAATACTCCACATTTGAAGAACAATATACCGGAAAGAAAATTAACTAGCAAGAATGCAGATTTTTCACACATGCAAATTAGTGATGTATAGCAAATGTAAGGATTTTATTTCCAGCAGATAGGCCGAGAAGTGATTTTCTCACTTTCATTTCAACAATTGTTTATTTCCTGCACCAATACAAAGCATAGAGTGAATGTTGTGCAAAATAAGCCAAGTAGCTGAGAAATCCCCTAAAAATCTGTACATGCACATATATAGTATTCCCTGTTATATTGAGACATCATTGATGTGATCACCTGTCAGACCAAAATCTTAACTATGATGAAACCTCCTAAAAATCTCAATTCCCTGTTTGCAGAGCTTTGTAAGTTTGGGTACATTGGACATGAAACCTTCCCAGAATCTAATAATGGTTAGCCACAAGTGGAACCCAGATATGTGCAGATATAACATTTGAAAATACCTTCCACTGTGTCTGTGTGTTTAGTTTGCTAGATGGAGTCCTACAGCTGAGTAACCAGTACAACCCTGTGTGTTGTAGTACCTGTAATGTACACAGGTCAATGTGAACTATTGATGTAAATAATACGCACCCACACACATACTCACAATCGTACAAAAATGTTTACATGTTGGTTGTGTAATTTTACAGTAGCTATGACATGTCTGTCTGCAGCATCATTACAAATGTGAAGCCCCAAGCAATGCAGCAGACTTGGCTTCAAAAATTCACCCTCACTTTTGATTGCTGAAAAACAATACTCTTGTCAGGGTCTACTCCACACGCCAGCAGACATATGGTTAAGTTTCTGATGTTGTCTCTTAGCTGTAAGGGGTCTTGGGGGACGGTTAGCGCGTGTAAATCAACCACGCTGTATATTACATCATCACATTGTTCTTGCAGCTTCACCCAGCTGCGAATTGCACCTAAATAGTTGCCTAAATGAGGAAAACCGGTCGGTTGAATACCAGAAAATATGCGCTTAAATTTCGCAACCGTTGACATCAAAAATCTATTTAATACACACCAAAATCTGTATAAGTACGCGCACGTGATCATTAAGTCTGAGGGATGCCCGAAAGTTTGTTCTGAGGTCGAGGTGGTGAATCGTTTTTGTTCAAGGTATGTCATGTGTCGTAAATGTTTTGTATTTTAACTCATTGTCAAGCTTGCAGTACAAATCTGTTTGTAACAGCTGGTTTTTAAGATGTTGTCACGAGATACGAAAATGTTGGCTATACACCCGTGGTTGTTAAGATCTGAATTTCTGTGGCCTATGAATGTAGTTGCAGAACACTTATTATCATTAAGAAGGGATTATATGCAGCCATTTTAAGTTTGTTAAGCATATCAAGTTTCTGAGCAGGAGCAGAAGAAAGTCAGCACGTGGTATATGAACTGTTTAATATGAGCTGCAGAAATTGGCCCAAAATTGCATGTAATTTCTTAGCCTACGGCATTTCAAATTGGATATAAAATACAGCACTATTAATTTGTCTTCGACTCATATTTATTGTGACTGTTTTTCAGTTTGTTGATAAAACAGTCAAGTGATTAATGTTTTGCAGCACAATATTTTATTTCAGTTACCATATATACACTGATGCATACAATATCCACTGCTTGATTTTGATCTTGGAATCCTTGTTACACTTAAGCTGATATGTTGTTTCTGTTACAGCAGACTTTGTTCTTTTCACAATTGAAGCAAATTATGTTTTACATATGTCAGACACATTCAGTGCATGTTGTAGACACTTGTTCTTGTAGAACCAGGCATCATTTTAGTGTTCTGAAAGACATTGTTCTTTAGCAATTAAAGTAGCTGTTATTTTAATGAGTCTAATTTATGTCACAGGGTTGTAGGGAATTTTGTTAACCTGGCACTTACATTACAGGTAGTATGCCTTATAAAGTCAGGTGGAAATTGTTAGATGTTTTATCTAATTAGAAGTACATCATTATAAAAATTATCTTTATAAAATTTTATTGTGGACATCTCTTGTTGTATGGCATACCTTCCAATGATTTTTTTTTTTTTTAGTAAGATATAACACAAATATTTGACAAGAAATTTTGACAAATTGGGCAATTTTGTATGAGAGAATATGTAGGTTTTTCACCTGCTTGTTTTTATTGTCATAACCCACTTGCTTCAAAGGTGCTGCTTTTACTTGTGTATGACAATATCATGGAAAAGCGGTTTGCTCATGGCTTTGATACCCAAAGATATGATACGCTTTGACTCGTTATACTGAGCTTTGTATTGTGGTATTTAGTAGTTTTAGCTAGGCTGAGTTTAGTTGCAAAGTTTTGAGTAGTTGATGGTGTGGATGAATGATCACTAAAGTAATTGTTTGGGTGATGCATGCTACTTTGGAATAGGTATGGCTTAATAACTTCCAATCCCAATAAACTTGATTCCACAATCGTAGGTTTGTTGACATGTTGAGCATAGTATCATATGAATAACATTTTGAGGGCTAACCCACGCTATTGAAACCACAATTGATCATTAGATACTACTAGTGTATAAAGCAAATGGGATGAGTGTTTGTTGGTATTCATCTATTAGGTAAATGCATCCCGAGTAGTATATACACCTGTATCACTGCTTGGGATTTACTGATACATGGATATAGACTCAAAGTCTGAGGGCTGCAGGCTGAGGTGTATATATTAACAAACCCCTCACAGCTATGCTATAAAAAATAGCCATAAGGGATTTGCCTGATATATGTGTCCCCTACCAGGCAATTCCCTTGTGGCCATGGTGTAACTATCACATAACAAGACCTTTGCTACCTGTTCCTCTTTGATAAGTCACCCAATAGGAGCACTTTGTTATAGTGGCTGACCGTCTCAGAAAAACCCACCTACATAGTTTCCATGACTTCCAAAGTTCTTTTTGTTGTCTTGACATTATCTACAGTGTCCAAAGAAAGAATTATGGTGAGTACTTTTTTTGGAATTATAGTGCTTGACAATAAGAAAAATTTTAAAAATTGGTTTTGTACAATGACTATACCAAAAATGTACTACATTCAACTTTTGTTTGCATCGGTCTACAGAATTTGGATTTGAAAAAAAAGTGTTTACCATGAATTGGTAAATCAACCTTTAGCCCTAGCTGTTTCGCGTGTGTATAAAATTATGAAAGCTTTTTAAATGAACAAATGGGCAATGATTTTGTTCTCATCTATCACATCATAAATATATGCATGTGGCATGCATAGTTGTATACCCTTGGGGCAACAGAAGCAAAACAAGATATTCGAATTCTCCATGAGCAGGCATGGTAGGTTTAATTGATTTGAGATTTGCTTCCCTGAATAATGGCTCAATTAAAACTTCCATATTTTTTTCTTTGAAGAGTGTCTTTTTGAAATTTGGTTAGATTAGATGGTGTATACCTTACTAGTTAAATAAGTGTAATTGTGTTTTATGTATTGTTTTAGAGAAATGGATTCACCTCATGTACGCAAGCATGATCAGGCACCACCATACTGTATGAAATGCTTGGAGCTGTTAGACATGATCAATCTCTGGGAAGTTGGAGTAGATGGTGCCGCAAGAAACTTTAGTCGAATTCGTCGAGAGTTGACATATGTTTTAACTGGTCTCCAAACACTAGAAAAAGTGACCACAAAGCATGGCTCTGCTAAAGAAACATCGGAGATCGTAATGTCTTTGAAAACCTCCATTGAGAATGCAATGGTGATAAGTCATAATGCTGCTTCTGCTTGTTTTAACAAAACAAAACCTGATCAACAAGGAGATGATCCTTTTCATCCAACAAGGGGCTACAGTTTTTCATCATTACCTGTTAGTAAACCAATAGGAAGCACTGCAACAGCTGTGCAGCCACCAACGACACAAGCGAGCAATGCTAAATCTCATATTTTGATCGCTAAGCGTCCCTTTTCAGTTGCAGCTAATATGGGTTCTTTTGATAGCTCACCAAGTTCAAGCAGCGTAGAAGATAGCTTAGAAGATCGACTGTTTACAATAAGTGAAAATCACTTTCATATACCAGCAAACAAAAGGTCAGACTCTGGCTATACAGAATGGACTGTCATTGATCCAATTGAATTTAAACCCAAGGAAAAACAAAAGTCTCCCGATCCTTCACCATATCGTACTCATATCAACTCAGTCAGTCAGATTAGAGAGGATCGCAGACAGCAGCTGGGTTCAAAGTCAGTTGAAGATTCTTCCCAAAGTTCTGAAGGACATGCGTCTGAAAAATCCAAGCAAAAGAAAATACGTAACACATCTGTAAGTCCCACTTTTTCTGATGCGTCAGATTCTGACCTGCAGTTGGAAAGAGTCATGTCAAAAATAGCAGCTTTAGAAGATGAACGATTACAACTCCTACAAACCGTAGAGGTGCTTCAGTCAGATAATACGCTAGTGAGGCAGTCACTTCGGGAAACTCTCGGGACTCTGGAGATGAAGGATGTACAATTAAAGCTTGCCATGCAAGATCTTGGGGCAGCTACTAGTGAAATAAAGAAAGCATCAGAATTAAATGGAAAGCTTCGCACTCTTGAAAGGTAAACTTGTCTGTAGTTTGCAGGTCTACATGTTACGTATGTAGTAGAAAAGTCAAACATAACTAAGGTGTATGTACTTCATGACCTTGTTAATAAGACCACGTCATTATAGTGACCATGTCAAGTAGGTCCCAAACATAGTTAAGGTGTACTTCATGACCTCATTAATAAGACCATCTCCTTATAGTGACCATGTCAAGTAGGTCCCAAACATAATTAAGGTGTACTTCATGACCTCATTAATAAGACCACCTCATTATAGTGACCATGTCAAGTAGGTCTCCAGCACTGGTGAGGTGCACAATGTAATTAATGAACACTGCACCAGGCCACAGTTCCCTATAAATGACGTCAATAATATTTCATATTAGTTCTTTTAATGAATTAGAGAGAGGAGTGCGTACATGGACCGGCTAACTACACTGGAAGATGAGAGTAGCGCAGTGAAGTTGTCACTAATCCAACTGTTGCAGGACAAATCAGCTTTCAACAAACATCTTGCACTGCAAAACTCACAACTACAAAAGCAGGTATGTAATAGCTAGCTGGTATGTTCATGTGTAATAGTAAGTAAGTGAAATTTGTTCACCTTTTGGGATGTACTTTTTGACTTAACTTTATTAGGCAATCCATTTTGTACATTTTTGGCGTACTCTGGTAAGTTGGTTTATACAAGTGACCTTGTCATTTGTTGACCTTATTAAAGCAGTTAGTCCTCTTGAGTACAGGTAATTGTCTTAGTGGCGCGTGTTATAATTCTAGAAGTCCTGTGTGAAGGTTTGTGCCTGTATTGTATGGTTAGATACAATAGATCCTGGCTGTCGTTTAATCCACATTGCACCTGATGAACACAAGAGCTTACAAACGCTTTAGCATATTAGCTGTTTACTGTTCTTCTTTTTACAATAGCTCCACCGGACAGCCAATGTTGATGCAGTAGATGATGATGATGAAGCGGATGGGGAGGATTTGGCCATTGTACACAAACAAGGATTCTTGGTCAAGAGGGGTGGTCGTGTGAGGACGTGGAGAAAACGTCTCTTTGTTCTCGATGATGCCGGATTATCGTATTATAAAACTGATCAGGTAATTTGAATAGAATCTTTTGGAAAGTTGTTGAAATTTTTTGTACAAACTCTACCAAAGTTTTATCATGTGGAGATTTACAAATACAAATTTTGTTTTGCATAATGCTAGCCTGTGTTACATTTTAACCTTTTGTAAGCTATAATGCTAGCGTTTAGCCTAACATTACTTACTAGCCTATTGCCTGTATGTCTGTCCTATTCTATAGCCTATCGCAACAATTCCACTTAATCAGATTCTGTCAGTGACTGTCTCAAGAGAAACGTAAGTTATTTATAGTAGGTGCAAATAAACTGTGTTAACTTTATGACTTACTGTAGTTATTAACAGAATCGTTAATATAACTTAAGGTAAATTCTTCGTGGTTCGTATGTGTCAATTGAGAAAGTATTTGTAGAAGAGTAGAAGTGCACATTTCATCCATGCAATGGCAATTGCAAAACTTTTATGTCAGTTATATTCATTTCTGACTGTATAGTTCAAATTACCTGATGTCTTTTGACAACACTGCTATAGTTTTGTAAACAGGGATAGGATTTGCAGAACTTTCCCACACAAGACATATATGCCAGCTGCTTTGCAGATTTCCTCTTTTCCTCCATTGAATATGAGAAAATTTCCATTTAACTAAAACAGTGAAACTAGTATGTAATGTGAAGCTTTTAAAAGTTTAGTTGACAGTTAATCCCTAGAGCTATAAATATAGTTGTGTTTTCTGCAGTTATTTTCATGTATTTTTTGTCTCCTTCAGTGTCCCATACGTTCAGCACTTGTTTGAAGTCCAGACAGTATCCCGGAACTACCTGTGTGGTGCGTCGACGCATGAAGAGATGCAGTCATGGGTGGGTATACTGCAGACCCTAACACAGTATGGTAGGAAGAGAGGCACCACGACATGTAATGCTAAAGAGCCAGACACAAAAGAATCAGATGAAGATGAACTTTCAGATAAAGGTGTGTTGATGGGTACTTCTATGACTTGTTGCACTGTTCCTTTAATCACATCCTCTGTTAACATTATTTTATTATGAACTGTGGCTTCCTGTGTTGCTGTCTTGTTTTGAAAAAACACATGTTAATTTCATGTAGCATGCATGGTAGGGACCATGTGTCACACTGTGACTTGCAAAAACAGGAATATAGTCCCAGACTCATTTGTGCTGCATAGAGCTGATATCGAGCATGTACGATCACACCATTTGGGGGTATGTGCAACTGTATCGTGGAGATTGATCTCGGGCTACAGATGTGGTCATTACATGCAGGCTATAAACTTAGCAGGGTTTTGTTAACTTACATACTAAGCCATGTGACATTGAACTACAGCAAAGCCTACAACTCCTGTCTGTCACTAGGGACTGTATCAGGCTTCAGTTTCTGACCTACTGAGCACAAGGCTGGTTCATTTTTGAAAATATTTTGTGACTTCAGCTCAAGTACTTAATATTTAGCCAAAAAAGGGATTTTTAACTTGACAGGTTTCGAGTCTATAGAAAGGTAGCCAGCCATATTATTTCCCAGTAACCAGTTGTTGTGTATAAAACTTGTTTTCACACATTACAAGGCTCTGTTTACACTCCAGCAGTCAAATGAAACCTTGCATGGGAAGATGTATCAAATTTCCTTTCTTGTTTTCAACATATTAGCCGTGACAATTACCAATATCCCTTCTAGCATTACACTAAAACCTAAGGCAGGTTGCATTTATAAAGTGTATGTATTAAACTAGCTGTACTTTTCTTAGATGATGTTGAGGATCAACAGTAGCATTGAGTCCCATCCAGTAATGAAATCTGCACGAACACTTGAAATTTATTTTAAACTTGTAAGTATGTGTGTATGTAACATATTTTTATAATATTATTGAATGTATATTTATTGAACTTGTGATTATACTTATTAAAAGTATACAATAATAAATATGTGGTACATCAATGTACTCATAACACCTAAAAGTTGTTTTCAACAGTTCAAACGGAAATTGAGCCTTCTCGGAAGTCTGTTTTCCCAATGAGAACATTAATAAGGACAGAATTTCCTTCTCGGGACATCTTTTGGGCTGCTTTTATCTGCTCAACAATTTTATCATCATCGCAACTTCGATCTAACAGTATTCCTTTGCCGCCATATCCTTCTGCCACGGTATGGTAGTTGAGGTAATCCAGATCACATGCTACGTTGGAATTGAAAAAAGCAATTTGTGCCCTAGCAATTTGTGACCAGCAAGCGTCATTTCCTACCAGAGCTATAACAGGAAGATTATGCCTTGTGAAAGTGTCAAATTCTGCTATGCTGAAGCCAAGAGCACCATCTCCATAAATGACCCAAACGTCTGAATCTGGTCTAACCAATTTTGCACCTAGAGCAAAGCCACCTCCTACGCCAAGTGTACCAAAAGCACCAGGGTCAAGCCAAGCTAAGGGTCTTCGTGGACGTACAATGTATGCAGCACTACCCACAAAGTCTCCACCATCAGCTACAACAATGCTGTTATCATCCAGGTTGTCTTCCAAGTGATGTAATACGCTGAGTGGATTGAGGTGTATCTCTGTCTGCTCTTTAGCTTTACCCTTATTCAAAGCCTCTTTCTCTGCATCGCGATCTTTCAGTTTCTTTGTCCACTCTGGGTCACAATGGTATTCCATTTCAACTATTGTCTTTTGTAGTGCCACCACAAAGCTTGCAGGGTCAACTTGAAACGAGAGAGTGGCTCTCCACAGGAGGTCAGAATTCTTTGTCAGTTGTTCCCTGTTTCTGTTCACGGCAACAATTTTAGATTTATGGTTGAAAACACGACCGTAATTCAGACGAAAATCACACACAGTTCCAATGAGAAACACTACATCTGCTTCCTTCAGAGCATCACGCCTTTGCTGTCGAATATGAATAGGGCTATCTCTTCCAAGAAGACCACGAGACATGCCAGCTAGAAAACATGGTACCCCTAAAGACTCCAGCGAAGTTCGAAGCTCATCTGCAGTAGTTGGAGGAAGCAGTGCTTGACTGCCAAGCAGAAACACTGGACATTTTGATTTTCTCAATAACTGCATAGCAGAAACAACTTGCCCTACTGACGCAGACTGTACATCAACTGGCAGGGGTCCCATAGGCCTATCAACCCAAGCATCTGCAAACAACTGGTTTATATAGTTTTGTATATAGAACTGTTGGACTTTCTGCATAAAAGTCTTCGCCACACTAGGCTTGCCTATTTCTTTATACACAATTTCATAATGGTAGAGAATATCAATGGGTAATTCTACGAATACTGGACCAGGAGTTCCTGACTGGGCTACTGCAATGGCTTTTCTCAAAGTTGGAACAATGTCTCGAACATATTTGACTGAAGCACAGAATTTGCATATTGGTTGGAGTAATGCCATTTGATCAATGTCTTGTAAAGCTCCACGACCTTTCAAAATGGATCCCGCTGCTCCCCCTAGTACAAGAACTGGACTCTCTGCCATTTGTGCATTCTTTACAGCAGTCACCGTATTAGTAACTCCAGGCCCAGCCGTGACTGCAGCCACTCCAATCACTCCAGACAAGCGTGCTACAGCATCAGCAGCAAAAACTGTTGTCACTTCATGACGGACGTCAACAACCCTAATATTCAATTTCTCACAGCTAACAAGAATTGGTGAAATATGGCCACCACAGAGTGTGAAAATATACTTGACTCCGTGTTCTTTTAAAACTTGGGCAACCAACTGACCGCCATTTCTAGCAGATGATTTGTCGATGGAGGCAAACATCAAGTAAAACAGCCTAAACTGGTACACAAATGCTGTGGCTGCCACTACCAGTAGAGTTACAATAGCAACTGTCACATATGAGAGCAATTCCACTGTCCCAATATTGAAATCCATACCTACAAATTGAGGGCAAACCAAAGGTCACAAAATATATACACTTGAAACTGGTAATTACATCACAGATCAATGGTGCATTGCATCAACTTTTGCTTTTAACCACTTCCTTGTGATTTTAATCTTTCATTTCATACTACACATAGCTGACATAAGTCAAAAGGCCCCACAACAGGCAAACTAAGAACTTAAACAATGCGTACATTTTCAGTGCTAAGCTGTTCTGTGGTTGTTCAAATGTCAAAGGATAGACCATAGGCTAAGCCACTTGTTTCTTGTAATACTTAGGCCCCCTACAACTTTCAAAGTATCGGCCATATCGAAAACGTCACGTTCTCTACTTTAGTTCCTTGTAAGGCACACAAATATATAAGTTTAAATACAGTACCTTTTCGACTTTCGGCTACACACACGTACCACACTACCGGACGAAACACAGTCCTTCAGATCAAGTGCTTACCACTTGAGTGCTTGTCATGTGGGCGATCACGTGCTCCGCTTAATATTTCCGAGGCACTTGAACACATGCGCTTTTCAATGCCGTAGATTAAATCAGTTATTAAATATTTTACTTTATATACACATTAAAAATATAAAGATAACAGATCCGTTGCTGGTTCTGGCATATCTTATTCATGAATTAAAAATAGAAATCTGTAAAGGAGAGAACATAGCAGTTAATAAAGTACAAAATACATTATTTAATATCATCCCAAAACCTCCATAGAACCTCTGCAGAATTGTAAATCATCGTACAGGACTTAATATATTGTTACAACATGTATGATAATGCTTTGCAAGCAGGTCTAAGTCCACAATACATGTGAAAAGCCCCATCAAACCCACACTACTATAAGGTCACAGAGTTAAGTCAACATGTGTACACCAGTTTTCTTAATATGCAGTGATATGGTTACTTAGGTGACCTCAGGCTTCCTGTATGGTTGCTAGTGACCAAATAAGGGTGACCTCTTAAAGAACTAAAACCATAGCTAGTGTAGATGACAAAAGCTGTTGCATGCATGTGAGTAGTGATATACTCAACCACTAAAGGCTTGAAGTTACAAAACTCCCTCCTCCCTCTCTGCAATAACAACATACTAAGTGACTTCATCTTGGAACTCGACGGTTACGTGGTCTCTTTGTTGGGGGAACATATTTCATGAGTGGAAGACTTGCTGATTTATACCTACAAAAAGTACAAGATACAGTCACTACAAATGATTTGAAAATACTCTAATAAAGCAGTCACAAACATCAATCACAACCACCACAGTGTAACATAATTTTTTTGACTTTACAAAGAGGGGTCATTAAATCAGGGACTTAAAATAGTGGAGGTCAATTACAATGGATACTGAGAAATGTGGACACCTTGATAATCAAAAGAACCTTCCATGGCATCATTACTAACACTTCTCTGACACCTTGATATTCAGGACACTTGTCCATTTGTATTAATGTTACATATTAGCAGCTCTGTAATCAGGACACACCACTCTAATAAGAATGCTTTAGCTAGTTCCACCCTGTCTAAAACATATATATAAATCTCCACTCAATAACACTGCTACAGTACAGAACACATATAGTCACTCACTTGCAATATATTGATTCAGGACATTGAACTATTACAACATGACTACTGCCACGCCAGAATCTCCATGAATTCTATTGAAAAAAAAAAAGGAACAGTAATGGAACATACACAACGTATTATTCAAACAGCTGCATGTGTACTGAATTGTATTAAAATGCTTATAAGAACTCTCCGATTAATGACCAATAGGGCAATACATTTTCATCCCAACTTGTCTTACTCCATTTTGAAAGCGGACACCTTCTGTGTGTATTCATCAGAATGGAAACTCAAAAATATATGAATGTTTTAGTTCACAGTGAAACAAAGCTTAAATCAATAAAATATATACACCATTGGGTTTGTCTGTTCATGGAGAGTAAGAATATCTTTAATGCTTTGTGTCCATACACTAAAGGGCAGGTGAAGTTTCCTATTGTCATTTCTTCACCGGACAACCTTTGTACTTGTGCTACACTATTAAGAAATTCACTTTCGTATGACAACAAACTAATAGAGAACTCAATGGGTGAATGAGGCTTGTCATACCATACTTACAATTGATTAGAATTGCAGCTAAATTTTACACATGCGATACACACTATACATAGAGAAACAGGTACCATAAAATAAAGTAAAAGAGTTTGGCCTGTACTGTCAGTATATGCAAGTGGCTAGCATACCTTATGGCCAGGTCGGATGTCAACATCCCATAATTTAAGACACTACATGAATAAAAAGGCAACACTCAACACAGTGTACATACACACATACACGCAAATAGAGGAGTAAGGCTGTACCGATACCACGTTTTACAACTGATGCAGATATTTGATATTTATTGTCTAATTCAAATACAATTTATTAAAGACACATTTGCTACTTCAAAAGTGTATTCATTATTTTGAGCTACAGCATAATAGAGTATATAGTATACATAGGATGATTACTATAACTAGAGCTGGGAGGTATTGAAATTTTACTATCATGATATATTATGGTACCAATTATCACGATACATGTAGTTCTTTCATATTCTGACAAAACTTGTCTACACAATTCTAGTGAAGCCATGTACCATTCATCAGGGGCGGATCCAGACTTATGGAAAGGGGGGGTCAAAATGAACTCTGATATACTACTACATTGTCTGGTTTGGTAAGGTGAGACCAAAAAAAAAAAAAAGGTCATAGCCAGCTGAAAATAGCTGCCCACCTCACCAACTATGTATTTATCACTGATAAACTACATAAAAATCCTTACATAGCTCACTACACACTGTTCTAATACCGTGACTGCTTTATTAGAGTGACTGCTCTATTAGAGTATCTCGATCTTAGTATACTAAAAATTTTTGGAGGGGGGTCAAGAGCCCCCTTTGACCCCCCCCCCTCCCCCATATCCGCCCCTGCCATTCATTGAACTATGCAATGAGATACAGACATCAGGTAGACTTCAATTTGCTACAATTAAGTGTAGTGAGGATGTGTCTTGTATACCCAAGTGCATGACATAAATTCAGAATTTTTATTAATTCCCATGTATGTCATGACTTAAAAACTGCTGAGAAGCTCACTCAGTTTTGCATCACCTACAATGTGTAGAAATGTATAAAAATTATAAAGTCACCTTATCACAATGACAAATCTGTTAGTAAATACTTTCGTATTTACATGAATATGCTCTATTAGAGTGTACTTGACTGCTCTATTAGAGTATCTATTAATTTTAATATCCCCTCTGCATGTAGATGCCGATCCTTATCTGGATCTTCTCTGAATCAGGATGCTTCCCTTTCCTGGAGCTACAACAGCAGTGGTGTGATGTCCTGTCATGTTAATGCGAATCAACATCGAGGTAATCTAGTATCGTGATAATATCGTTTCCAAGAATATTTGACGATACTGCTATCGTTTCATCAGAATATCGTGGCTTTACGATATAACTGAGATACCGCCCGCCCCTAACTATAGCTGTGTTAAAATCCTCTATCCAAAATGCTTTCAACAATATAGTGCCTATGGCTGTTCATACAGTCTCCAAACTTGTCAGTTTTTGTCAGTACAAGACCAGCACACAAAAAACAAAAAACCTCAGAAACAAAAGTGATCTGGGATTCAAACCTATTTGGTTTCTGAGTGTACCAATTGCCTACTAAGTCACTGCTTCTGTAGTGCTTTTAATAGTATTTGTACTTTCTGAATTATGCATGGACTTGCAATTGACTAATATACCAATAGCAGTACAGCCTTAGATAGGAGACTTACACGCATTAAATTTATCAAAGTGGTATCTCCCTCTATGTATATGACATAGGTCTGGTCCTGTGTAAGAATAATTACACTATCTATTCTACATGTTAAGTGTGACTTACTTCAGCATTGGGAATTAAGGATTTGTCACAAATTGACAAATTGTGATTAACTGGAGTTGCTTGTCTATAGTGATATACATATATGTATGCTAATAAATTTAATAATTGAAGTGTCTAATTCTTCAACATGTACAGCATGGACAAAACTATGTATGTATCACGTACACCAACACAAAAGCTTACTTCACCAGAGCATTCATTACTTCTTCATAAGCATCTTTTGTTAAGCTAAGTGGAAGACAAAAACACTTAACTACCATGACCAACATTTGTATAACACTATCCAGTCATACAATATGAGTATTCGTACAGACAGACAGACAGACAGACATGCACGTACACGCACACACACACTACTACATACATATGTACTACACAGAGATGCAAACAACACTACTACACTACACACATGTGCACACATGCATGCATGCACATGCGCTAGTCACTAACGCTCGCACAAGCATATACTACACACAACCCCACACACATACACAAATGCACATGCACACATACACAGTACACACACAGAGTACACAAACACACAGAGTACACACACACAGAGTACACACACACACATGCACACACACACACACACACACGTACACGCACACACGCACGCACGCAAACACACACACACACTACACAAAAACTACAGTACATACTCTTCAGTATGAAACAGATGAAGACTTCTCTCATCATTAAAGCTGTGAGTATCAAAGTGCCGATGCTGCTGATATTCACTGATATGTACTCCAGTAGTAAAGTGAAACGTACGACACACATCAGGCATGATACACTCCCTGTATAACAATCACTTGTATGTAAGGCAGTATTTGTATGTATCTTTAGATTTGACCATACAAAGAGCTCAGCTCTGTTGGACTCTGAACACCATTGAAAAAATTGAAATTTTGACACTTGTATGAAGGTGTTCGTAAATGAGTACAGTATACCCTCTCAAACTGTATCAATAACTGATCACTTAAAGTCTTTTATCAAGTGGTGTATATTCTGCTAGAGTCAATTTAACGTTCTATAAGAACGTACATTATAGGTTTGGCGATTGAATTTGTCACTTTGGCAATTGAATTCACTATTTTGCCAACCGATTCATCACTTTGGCAACTGAATTCATCATAATTAAATTGTCTTCAAGAAAGCAACCACTCATCACGAAGAGAGTTACGCTTGAGACACTAGAAAGTAATTGAAGCTGGTTGTACACGAAGCTGATAGCTGTCTGGCAAGTTAATTAGCTTGTTCGCGAGTGACCACGCCCATCAAAGCGATGAATTCAATTGCCAAAACATCTTGCTACCCTTGCCTTAGAAAGCATTGATTCTTAAGATGGATACACACTGTATTAAGGAAGCAATACAATTCTAAGAAAAGTGCACAAAAAGAATTGTGTACATAAGTAAGTAGGTTCCCATTTATTATGGTCAGTGTGCTGTATTCAATATCACAACGCTCAAACATCTGCATATGGCTTCAGTTACAGATCGATGCCACACTTTAGTACACATAGAGTAGTTTACATTTATTATTTTAATAGTCAGGTTGGATACTTATCTTACAACCAAGAGTGTATGATACCAGGGGCTTATTGCGTCCTGAGTCTTCTGGACTCGTTAGCATCTGAGAATGTCTGTATATATTGCCTTTATACACACTATACTGTATGTTATGCAGCATACAGTACACTGTAGGTTATGACCCTCTAGCTCATGTGGCAAAGAATCTATATAGAAGCAAATATTTTGTGACAGTGACACGGTTCCTTGATCCTGTCAATGCACCATCCATGCACTAGCTATTATAGTAAAATCAAACATGTGGTTTTTACGTTACCTTCCTTTCCGTTGTGCTGGTTCTCTTAACCAGCCATCCCAAGTTAGGGGCTCTGAACTTTTCAACCATTTTGGTCTCAATTCTTCATAAAGATTTCTTGTTAACATCCACCCCAGACCAGGCATGGTGTCCACTCGGTACAGCAATGTGGGATCACGACTGCTGTGCTTGTAACTCTAGAGTGAAATAACAACAAACATATTTACTAAATCATGCATGCACAGTACATGCACTGTAAAAAACCTTTTAGTGTAACTTCTTTATAATGCACACTTTGGGACCAGGAATTATTGGTCGTATAGAGTATGGAGCTAGACCAGTTAAGACTAAAATCTATTGTCCTTATTACAGAAGTGTCTTTACTTAAGGGAGCTCTTTAAGAAAGTATTCCGAGATGTGTCCAGGTTTAGAATAGTGGTGGCAGGGATGAGTCCAGAAGTGTATATGGTGCCTTATAAGTAAGTGTCACAGCTGAATTTGTAGTGGTTGTTGAGTGGCTATTTTATTGAGTGGTGGTTGGTACTGACCACTGTGGGTACATCCCTGCGTATAGGTATACCCAAATGATGACCAGGGAGTTTATTCCTTTCAAACAACTTTTACCATAGTCACTAAACTAGACTGGTGACCATACAAGACCAGAAATCACGTATTCCTTGGAATCAACTTCATACCTCTAAGTTATACTCTCCTTGATGTATTCCTCAGCATATAACAAAGACACAAATTTAAAAAGTAAGGCCATAAAATGTTTTTCACGTTGTGGTTAATCTCTTCATTTGTGACATTGTACAGAATTATCTACACTAAGCATTCAATAGAGATGGGGGCATTTACTTCAAACCCAGGCTCTATCTCTATCACTAAACAGGAGCGGGCGTTTACACAGGACTAGTCGTAATTCGAAGCAACATGTATATGGAAACGCTAATGTTACAGTAATCAAACTTAACACCAGTTACAGTAAAATTACAGGCTGAACTAAACTAGCACACACTCACATGTGTGTGCAGCATATATGCATAGCTGTAAAGACTACAGGAACTCACAAAGTCATTCCAAGCTGAGATACAGTAGAGTGATTCATCCTCATGTAACAAATGAGACGTCTGGTTGAAATAGCTGTGAAAAAGGTTGAGAACGAGGGAGGGTAGTAAACAAACTTAGTTTCAATACATATAAGTATGCATGAAAATACTGCCTTATACTAAGTCCACCTTGTCACCAAAATCTTCTTTAAACTCACCTGAAGAAATCTGGAGACACTTGTAAATCATCTTCTAATATAATCGCCTGATTAGCTGTCTGTTAGGATAAAATTCCAAACATACTTCACACAGCAGTACAAGCACTTACTGGAAATAGTTCAAATATCCTATCCAAACAGAACTTGTAGTGCTGAAATAACAAACACAAATGACACACATGTACACATTGTTTATAAAAATATGTACATAGTTGTATAGTGCATACATTGGGAATACACATATGACGAATACACATACGACGAATACACATACGACGAATACACATACGACGAATACACATACGACGAATACACATACGACGAATACACATACGACGAATACACATACGACGAATACACATACGACGAATACACATACGACGAATATACATACGACAAATACACATACGACGAATACACATACGACGAATACACATACGACGAATACACATACGATGAATACACATACGATGAATACACACATAAATGTGCACATATCACAGCATATGTAAAGTAGGTAATATACTGCATACATACATGTAGATATGTACTGTACACACATACATGCAAACACCATGTACTGTAGAAAAAATGAATAGAGTGTAGTGTACCTGATCAATCCTCTCCTTTAACAATTTCCTTCTCTTTTGTTCTGGCGCATCATGCAGATCACTAGGAGAAGCTAAGTCCATCGTGTGTGACTCTACTCTGATGTTAAATAGTTGTGCAACAAAAATAGGACCCTAAAATGTAATCAAGTATATAATGTAACTACATGTACACTAAACACAACACAAACACACACACAATATACACACGCACAATATACACACACATGTATACATACATACACACACAACACAACACAAACACACACACAACATACACACACACAATATACACACACTTACACTATAAACTCCATCAAGGAAAACAGTAATCAGTGATGGATTAGCTACAAGCAAAAAAGACATACACAGTAAGTCGTACACACTTCATTAATAGTAACCCTGTGTATTACTTTCTAGTGTCAAGGCAGACTATTATTACAGCCTAGCCTGGCCTGCCAGCAGGAGCACAGGTATCAAATTTATATACTACTTATAAGTGAAATGCAGTATTCCATGTTTTAAAACAATGTAAGTTTGTGTTGTGTGCATGCTACCCCTACCTAAAATACGTTATATATCATGAAGAATCATTACACATGGATGCTGTGGACCTTCATTACAGTGACCATGCATGACAAGTAGATCCCAAACATAGCTAAGGTGTATTTCATAACTTCATTACTAAGACCACCTCGTTATAGTGACCACTCCCATAGGTAGCTCAAGTGATGGAAGTCATAGTATCATACAACACACAGGCACGTATATGAAAAATACTTTTGAAAAATATGTTTTGCTGTTTTACAATATGGCTGTTGTTGTTTTTTTTTACAAGACAAGATACTTTGTACTGTAGTGTTATCCTGCTATGCATGTACATGTGTATTATAAGCTGTTTTAAAACTAAAGGTTAAGAGTTTCAATAAAATGCTGACAAATAGCTCAGTTAATAGCGTGGTTTATGAATCAGAAAGCGCCAGCAGTCTGGTACCCTGACATACGATTGAACAACTTTTATGGTTAATAAGTGAAAATAGGGGTCTGTATGTATTGTATATACAACATACAAATGGGACCATATACACCAGTGTGCTGGTGTCCTATTTCAGGATGGCCTATACATTGATAGGACTCCACTGTACACATGTATAGTACACATAATGTTCACATGTACTTACCTCCAGGAGCACTTAGTAATGCATGAAGGGTGCTGTAGAAATGTTAAAGTTACTTCAATACATGAGTTTTAAACAGTATAAGAACACAAAGAAGTTACACATCTACACCACACGCACACATGTGCACAAGCACAAGCACAACACACACACACACACACACACACACACACACACACACACACACACACACACACGCATGCACCATGCATGCATACATGCACACACCAGGCCTTAATTTAGTTTTTAAGGTGTCGAGGACAAATGTCCTTACACATTCACAAATGTACAGACATGAGCTAGAGGAGCATTTTATATGCACTGCTGGAATTGGAATAGGGAGTTTTCATTGAAAGTTTTGAGGCTAAATACATCCACATAGCTGCAACATATCACCAGGCTGTGGTCACTACAGCTGTTGGTGATAGCAGTACACAAAGGGGAGGTGGCATTGGTAAATGCAGTATCTCCTAGCAACCAAGTGACAGTTATTGTTAGCACTACAAACAAACATGTACACATCAGCTTTTATGGTACCACTATCGGTTTTGCAAGGACATGTGTGTCCGCCCAAAACTAAGGATTTTGTCCGTTGACTGCACGTTAATTTAAGGCCTGACACACATACGCACACACACAAACATTCGAATGTTGTTACACCCACTCAAATAGTCTTATCTATGACAAACCAATGATAATTTTCATAGGTATTACACTGCACAATAGAATGATTAATTTGCATGCATTTGTGAAACTTTTCCACTTATAACCACGATACAGTAAAAAGCAATGTTACACAAACAACCATTTTAAACCTACTTTAACAAACGTGGTGGGATAACGAATGTTGAAATTTACATTTGAATGTTAAGCTTAATGAACATTCTTATAACGTTTGACATTTATTCATGCCCAAACATGCACACACGTGCGCGCATGCGCGTGTGTGCGCATATCTTTAACTTTCAAGTATTGTACGTAATGATTAGATACGGTAGAGTGCACAAAATACTTTGTGACAGACATTTGTCAAAATTTCCGTGAACGATCATGAAGGCGAAAACAGCTTGTGAAGTCACCAGTACTTAGAATAAGCAAGTGCCCACCCTTGAAGCCATATTTTATCTTAAGACATGATATGTGTATCTGGGTGTGTCTTGCTTCACAAAAAAGTGCCTCACTTCTTTGTCACAATGAACCTCATAAATAACACAATGGATCTCATTTTACAGGGACTTGCTGTGGCTTCTACACAGTGAAGATTTTCCTCAGCTCTGCATACTGCTTATCAACATTAGTGCATTCATATGGCTTTGATAATTTTCACACTAGAACTTTACGTCATCATTATAGCTAATTAACTGATTCACGGAGTTCGCATGAAAGTCACCTGCACACCATGAATGGTTCACGATATACACTTGGAGAAGCATTCATGAACAGTCACAAATATATTGCAAAGTTCTTTGTGCCCCATACCGTACAAGGTTTTCATTACCAATAAACTTACCGGTACAAAGATTGGGCTCTGTCTGTAGCAACAATAGCCACAGGAGTGGATTGAAGTTGGTTATGAAACAGCTGCACAAACATACAACACATGAAATACAAATTGTGGCAACATCACTTACTGGTTTAGGTATAATGTTAATAGAAACAGGATCATCACCTAAGTGTATGAGGAAAACAATTATTATTATATGTACAAATAATGACAAAACAAAAGCCTCTCATACTCACCCAAACATTACTTATTAAATGAACCGATTGCGAAATTTCTACATAGAGTTCTGCTACAGTGTTTTGGCTTATCACTAGCCACATTTCAAATCTGTAACTTTTTCAAGAACAACTGGGTGTGCATAGGAGGCTCCTAATTACAACAAATTATACTCACATCGACACACATCTTCAAAGTAGCTCTCCATGTAGAAACAGAATTCTTCTCTTCGACGACTTTCTACCGTATCTGGCCAGTCACACCAGTATTGTCTAAACTGTATACGAACTAAAAAACAAAATGGCAGTCTAGTGTGTGCACCAAGATTTGCAATTACAAATTTTAAAAAATCATTATCAGGCATTTGGCAATTTGACAACTAAGGACAAATATGCAGTACGCTATACGTTATTTCATTGCAAACACAAGATTAAAGCTCAGTACTGTTGGATAGGTAATAAGCCACTTACCTCTACTTATTATCATGATGAAGAGTACAGTAGTGAAAATAATGCAGCAAAAACAACCCTATATGGAAAAAGAGACATAATATTAAGCATACTACACACAGCTAATTCACCTCATCTTAAAGTATTCTATTATATACGTACTACATTTATTTGTAATAAGTACGAAAGATCTTGTTCCCAACTGATATTGTGCTAAATATATTTTTATCTCTGATAAGAGGGCAACATCTAAACTGAAAATTCTTTTAAATGACCACTATAAAGAGAATATATTATACACTACGGTAAAATTAAATTTTAGGCAACTCTTCTATGATGTAATGCTAATTACACCCCTGTATTTCACATGAGTACAACAAGATGTCACTTTGGGAGGAAATTTTGAAATTAGTGATAGTGGTGATGAATGCATACAAAGGAAGCACATCCTTGAACTTAGGGACATCCTTTGAAATTAGGGACATAAGAAGACAATACAGTTTAAACGCTATTAGGAGCCTATAACTTCATAGCTACTTAAGGGCTACTGATGTAAACAATAAAACTTTTACCAATACTGGTCAGTAAAAGAAAAAGAACGTACGTATACACACCTGGTCCCATTATAAAAAAATATTCACTGAATTTGTATACTATGGACATATACCTAACCTGGATATTAAAGGTATGCACACAAACCTGTATTCACTCAAGCATTTAAAATTATGAAGGATTCTCTGTATACAATACCAGCAGATATGACCATATTTGAATAACACACATCCTTTACTTATCCTGTGTATTACAAGCTTCATTGGACTTGTGTATATGCACACGTGTGTTTGTGTGAGCACTGAGATACAATTGTCTTGAACCTTTACAATGCTACCAAGTGTAATATGGGAAAACTATACCTACTAACCTCAAATGACAGTATAGATGGGACTTAGAGTCCACACTTTTTTCCATGCTACATAGTAAAGCTTCTTGTGAGTTACTAGCACAGTACACAAATCCCAGTACTTGTGTAGGTGAGTCTTACGGGCCATGCAAACAATATTCTCTGGCAGTGTTTTGCCTGAAAGTTACGTTCGTTATGCTCCTTTATCTGTTGCAACTGTTAGAGCATTCTGAATTTGTATTAACACAAAAAACTGAAGCTGAAACTATTTGTACACTTGATGATTGATAGTTTAATATCATCATTGAAACAATGAGGAAATACAAAATGAAAAGAAACGGATGTGGATGTGGCCCTGTCACATGCCACCACAGCTAGAGCAATGTTAAATAAACCCATGCATGTGAGGAGTGACATACTTTAAAACAGTATGGGTCCACTAACCGCATGAGTGTATATAAGACTGTATTCTACATACACACAACCACACACATAAAATGTATAGAGGTACTGTATTGTTATTAAGATTATATTATATATACCTACATGCATTTATACACACCACCTGTACACATGAAAACTGAGTCAGTGCTGTTAACTGGGGACGTTCAAAATCAAAGAGATTGAACCTGCTTTCTATCCTATATGACAAAGTGTCACACACACCCACAGCAGAAAGTAGTTCTTTGGTCCTTAGCAACCATACTCTATATTATTGTCACACATTATGCACAACTTATTATTACTCAAGTTCACGAATGTCATTGTATAAAATTCTTCATATATCCACCCAAGCGACTGATATACTGATGTTTGAATGAGAATTCGGGTGCATGTCCTTCGTTACATGTGTCCCCGTGTATGAACAATGATTTCTTACCTTAACTTTAGAATGAGAACACCCTCGCATCGCCACTATAGGTGTAGTAGTACCCGATCACTGCCAACTACTCACCACATAAAAAATTTTATTGTCTGATGTCCTCCCTTTTGTACGCGCAATAAAAAATTTTGCATGGAAAATTTGTATTGTGGGTTTTAATTATTTATTTCGTGAAGCCGTTCAAGTTTATGATGTAATCATAAACAAATCGCGTCATTGTTATATGGATCACATGTGTCATTAAAGAAAAGACTATTTTATTTTATTACCCTACAGTGACCAGCACTGAAGGTCTGACAGCAACATGTGCTGCAGCCTTTGGATTACCTAACCTAATTTCAGGCAGGGACTTAGACCTAATGACTTGACTTACTGACTGACTAATAAGGTGTAACAGAAAAGGGGCGAAAGTAAGGAAAAAATTCCCTCCAGCCCCAGTATTCGAACTGCCGGAAGGTCACCCAATGTCTAGTCGGGGCCACACTCAGTCTTCCTCCAGGAGGGATGGAGTTTCTTCCTTAAACCTAAAGTATTTATTTTATTAGCACTTTACAGTGACCAGCACTGAAGGTCTGACAGCAATATGTCTTTCTATAACGATTGTAAGCCAGGTGAGCTAGCTTAGAATGCCCCCTGGGCTGTCTATGGTCTAACATTGTAACAAAGCCGATACGTGATGGTAGAGGGCGTGATTATCTTGTCTTGCTTGAGACGAAGCGCTTCGTTTCATTGCTGCTACAACCCGCCTGGTTGGAATACGTGAACACAAGTTGTTGTGTAGTGTCAATTACCATAGATTATCAATTACTCCCCAGCTGCTTGTTTATTCCTTTTACAGCGATAGAATAAAATTTGTGGAATTGTTCTCCCACTCACTGACACACACGATTTTATTGTACCATAGATACTACACCCACTACGATTGTACCGAGCGTTGTACACAAAATAATCATGTGTTTCTGCGATCTTGAATGGCTTCGCAACAAAACAAATTTGTGACGCATTGCCACCTTTAATATTGTTGAAAGCGGGTGGATATTGCCGGTTTATTGAGAGGATGACCAACAGATTAGATGCAGTACAAAGAATGGTGTTGAGGGTGTAAAGCTTTCACTACTGGGAGAGGTCCAATTAGAATCAAATGAAAAGGTGGCTTTAGAGTACCCTCCCAAGTTAAGTTTTCATATGGTGGCCTGTAACACAATGAAATTGCAAGTTTCATCACATTTTCATAGGACTTCCAATGAAAACTAGTCAAGTTACAGTTTTCATAAATGAAAATTTGACTTCAGAAGAGGGCGGGTACTTTTTTATTGAGTTTCTACTGTTAGGTTAAGATATATAGTCACGTTGCACATAAAGCATGTTGTATACAGAGAAATTGTAGCTATATAAGCTGGGTTCATTGAGACAGATATAGAGCCGGGGTGGCCCCATAGCATCTTAAGGCCACTCCAAATAAATGCTCTGTTTCCCATGCTGCTCCTATAGGTATATTTGCATGTAGGCAGGCAGTCAATTTCCATTGTTCCATTCAACCCATTATTTACCTGCTTACCGTATAAAAGTGTGCTCAAACTAGCTTGTTCCTTCATCTTTTAAGTTGCAAGAATAACAAAGTTGACTTTGTATAGCACATGCACTGACGTGAGGTGACACCCCTACAAGATTAATTTTACTGAGGCTGTATAGTACGCAAGAAAACCAGAAAATAATGGAAGAGTACAGAATAATGGAATACTGTTAGTGCTGACAGGGTGGTGGACAGGAAACAGATAATTTATTTGGGGCTAGCTACAACAGTCAGTAACTCTAATAGTACAGTCATTACACTACCACGTTACTACTGAATTTTAAGTTAGTTATGACTCAACAAAATGTTACCAGGTTAGGCAGCTCCATGAGTGGTAATCGAAAGGTTCCAGATTCAATGCCCAGGATGGCACTATTGTTTCTCTGAATAAGAAACTTAACTCCCTTTGCTCCAGCCACCCAGCTGTAAAACAGGGATAATATCATTCATCATATGATCATCTATACTCTAGAATGGTCACAGTTGACAGTGCTATAGTAGTGGCTTGATATGTGGAATTCATTATGGCGTCTCATTTTTGTGATGTTACCAGTAAGTAAAGTAATCCACCTATATATGTACCATTCCAGATTCACAATTGGTAATTTAACGGCAGTACACTGCATGTGAATACAGTACTTGGTTAGCACATTTCCATCTTCTGAGCTGTGCATTATTAAGCAAGTATTAGCTAGCATCATTCCAGCCATTTTCTTGGCCACCACCAATTTTTTTAACCCAAGCGTTCTGAAGCCACATCTATTTTGTGGGATTTATTTCCTATTAAATTCAGTTATGTAGGTTGGCTTTAGTGTTTGTTTATACTGAAAGCACAATGATGATTACTAAAACAGAGGCTTTAACTGTATTTTTGACTTTGTTATTAAATATTAAACACTCTATTAGAGTGTACGTTTTCTGTAACAATGCATAGATTGTTAAATTTCAAACGGTAGATTATAATAAATTTTTTATCATCAAGTAGAGCTTATTAAGTGAGGTGAACAGCCAAGATAATAGTGGTTCAGTGTAAGTTAAGGGTATGGGTGTTAGGAGTTGGAGGTCCCTGCTACAGTATGAACTCTGACATTTTTTAAAAACATTTTTGTATACACTTTATACCCTGCTGTGACCATTTCAACCCCATGCACTGTACACATGTTTGGTTTTTGCTCTGCAACTCTTTCCACTGAATTTTTTTCTAACCACCAAAAGGAACTGCTACAATTGCTAACGTATGTACAAACCAACTTTCAGTAAGCTGTAGCCATAATAAAAAGTTTGATCTTATTTTATGCTAATAGATATCCATAATACTGTCAAAGTTAATAATATGTTAATTCACCTATATACTGTTTTCATATGTACCAAATTTCAAGGTAATTGAGCCATTGTGTTAACAATTTCGTGAAGAAAACTTTGGGCTCTGTAGCTAACCTCCTAAGAAGAAAATGAAACTTTGGCCACCCATATCTCTGGAATGGCTGGAGCAAACTGGTTCAATCAAATTCAAATTTGGTGCATGGCTTACACTACCTGGTAGGCATCTATAATGCAACAATGGTGCACTTTAGAAAGGGACCATGGAGCTATATATGCATGTGTGAAATTAATACTGTTTATGTTCTTAACAGTATGCCACATGTGTGTGGTATGCCAGACATACAACACACTACTGTGTGTCTTAATATAATTTCAATAGATCTACCACCTTCTAGAACACTTTATGTGCGTTTGTTTGTGGAAGTCCTCTCAAAAATGTGCACTCTATGCCTCAAATTGCTGTTTAATTGTGTGAAATGACTGTTCTATTAGAGTATTTTGTCAACTGTTGCATGTTTTATTATTACACAAGGGGGAATTTTCAGGAGTATTAAGAAACTCCAGCCCTTTCAATTTATGCACTACTTGGAACTGAGACTTCAAGTTTTCCAGAAACTCATGGATTCACTACAAAACAAGCCTATATATAAAAAGCCCTCATTGATGTTTTGCACGTGGTAGCAACATCAGTTTCTGATACACACAATTGAGTGAAATGATTGAGATACTCTAATAGTCATGTAAAAATGATATTAACTACTCTAGCAGAACAGTCAGTTATTGCAATGGAAATCCCTACCCTTTACTTCATTTCAGGCACATTTTGCACACACAGGATCACATGCAACTCTTTGCACCTATAGTGTCACTATTAGCTATTATATAACACTTCTGTAATAAGCTGAGTTTCACTAAGAATTAGGATGAATATATACAGTTACTTTGCAAGGTATAAACTGTAAGTATACCAATTGAAAATTTAAATATTAATGAACTACTACGTTACAAATAATAAATCATTCACTTGTGTATAGTGATGATAGTACAACACCTTACAAATGTTTATTCCCTGGTCTAGTAGATGTGAAAATCTTACATACAATATTACATACAATATATCATATTATGTTTAGCAAGCATAGTATATACTAGTATTGTTTTCATTGTTTACTTCCAAAGGTGATATTGTAAGGTTGCAATATCTTATTAGCTAGCTGGATCTGTTTTAAGATCCAAAGTTTCTGCTCTTTAGTGTATGGATCAAAGCTTTTATCATGGCTTCGGTGAAATTGCTCAGTGGATGATCTAATAGTACACTGTAAATCTTCCTCTGCATATGAGACCTCTAAAAATTCCACTATTCTTTTCAATTCAATGTATAAGTTGGTGAGCAACTTTTCATACTGTATCACTAGTGTAGGGACCTTCTTTGAGCCTACCCATTTCTGTATGTGGTATCGCCATGATAATGGGACTGTTCTAACCTCTCTGGTCCACCTTGGGTTCTTGCTTCCTGTTGTAACAAAAATATAACATTCAATTTAACTTCTATTAGGTACACATGGATATATGTATTATAACTGCATACACAACTGCATGTGTACAGAATTATAGTCTTGGTACTTTTTGGTATGGGAAAGAAGTGCTCTCTGTGTAACTATTCATATGCCTGAAATTTTTGGCAAGAAAGATTGACAAAGTACGCTGTTTAGGTGTTTGAGATTGAGTTTGTACAGTAAATTCTCAATCACACTGTCTATACAAGCACACACCATAATACATGCACAAGCACACACCATATACATGCATGCACACACGCCCACACACACTCACATACGTATATACACACATGCGCACACATGTACTGCAACTACACGCACTACACACGCCGGCAGTCATGTGAAACTCAGCTATTGTCACCCAGTAGATCAGCGCTGGGATGCCTGCAGTGTGCACCACTCAGGTATACTCTTGAGTCTGCATGCACACACACAAATCCTCCTGGGGCAATACTAATAACTCACAGGAAGACTTTCCATGCAGGAGAGAGGTCGCAAAACCCAAAGTTCCACAATAACCCAACACCTCTAAGTAAGACATGAGCAATGTATGTAAGGTTTCTTGCTCAAGGAAATGACAGCATCAAACCTGGAACCCTTCAATATAATATACCAGACTGTTGCTCTAGCCACTGCACTTGCACACACACAAACACGCACACACACACAGATTAGCTGTGGAGTAGTTATTAATATATCTATTAACAAAGGATATTTGGTATTAACACCTTACAGTTTAATAAAAAGGTATGTTCATGAGATACAAAATGCATGGCTATAAGATTATTTAAATAATGGCCTTGCAATACTCATGATCAGTGTCAAAAGCAGTGAATCTTGCAAATCAACTTATAATTATTCAACCTTGATTGACCACATCACTTAACAAATCCTTACACACATGTACGCGTAATATATACGTATATGTTGATACAGTACTTGCAAATATATCACTTACTCTTAGTAGTCACTTACCAAAGTTTTCTTTTCTAGTTGTAGAAATATGTGCTGTGAGTGGATTCTGCAACACCGAATATTTCCTATTCCAGTCAGCAATGATAGAATCAAAAGGATTTCTAACAATATAAATAATTTTATTTGGTAATTTCCAATTTGGTGGAGGGAAATGTATCTTCATGACAATGACATTTTTAGTATAAACACCTTCACCAAACATACCCACACTAATATAGCTGGAATCACAATCTTTGTATGCACCAGTGTAAATTCCAGTAGTGGTCTCAATTAGTTCTCGCACCCATGAGTTACCTGAGCCTGGCCAGCTTAACAGAGCAACGATATTCCCAGTTTTCTGAAACGTCATATTTTTGCAAGTCTGAAAGTGTTTTGGAACAGTGATCTTCCCTTCATCATTGAATGACACAGTTCGCTTTAGCAATCGTACACCTGAACAAGCTAAAAATTGACGTTTTAAAATTGAAGATCCCAAGCTAGGTATTCCAAATATGTTCACAGTTTCTGTGATCTGAGATTCTGAAAGCTTACGTATAAAATCTAAATTCTTTGGATGGCTTTTAAGCTTTGTGATCAACTGACTGATGATAGGTCCAGCTGGTAAGGGCAGCTTCACTGATGTCTCAAAATCTGCAAAGGTTGTGATGAATGCTATACAAGTGAGTCCAACACACATAGCAGTGCAGTATATTATTCTATGGTAGAACAGTAGTGTCCATTTGATCATGATGTTTCAGTCACTGCTAGATCAGGAGTGGCTGGCTACACTGAGCTACTGACTCGGCACCTGCTCGGCTACCGAACAGCTTTCATCCATGAATACTAAAGCATGAAATTTATAATTAGCTATATATTTTGTAAATTGATTTATTCCACAGTCTCTATCCAGCTGCGTGTTTCAGTACGACCTCTTCGGCGTTGAAACTGAACACCGCGCGGCTGGGAGATCTCTTGACCTGCAGCTTTTTAGCGCTTAGCTACGTAGATAGCTGACTCTAGTCACTCATTCACAGCAGACAAAGATGGTGATGCAAACAGCACACTTAGCTACTTGTCTTTAACACCTAGCTATGAAGCTTGCATGTTCACGTGCCAAATTGGATCGAGACAAGTGTAAAGATTTTTTGCGGAATGCGCATGCGCACAAGACTATTAGATGTTTATACAGTAGTACACTGGATTTCAAGTCCGTTGTCCTATTTAAACTCGCGCATGCGTACGGCGCGAGCATTTTGACTGTGACTGAGAGCCATCTTGCACATAAATGAAACGCATGCGCGAGTTTAAATAGGACAACGGACTTGAAATCCAGTGTACTGCGGTTTTCCAAGTTCTTGCAATGCAAAGCGTCATGCGCTATACAAGCATGTGGTGCGCAGTTGTTCAACAGCGGATTTTCAGTGACGACTACCGACTCACAGGACTTTAGGCATGCCTACGCATACAACTCGACAGCCACAGAACATTACAGGTGTATTCAAAGAACTGCGCATACTGACACAATATTAGCGCATGACGCTTTGCATTGCAAGGACATGGAAAACCGCAGTACACTGGATTTCAAGTCCGTTGTCCTATTTAAACTCGCGCATGCGTACGGCGCGAACATTTGAATGACTGTGACTGACAGCCATCTTGCACATAAATGAAACGCATGCGCGAGTTCAAATAGGACAACGGACTTGAAATCCAGTGTACTTAACAGAATTTACCATGTGGCGTGACTGCTTCCATAGAATAAAAGTGAACAATTAGAGTTCTTAGAGCTATTTATGTATGCTAACACTGCATCTCCTATCACTGACAATTATGTGTTTATACTTGCAATGCTTTTGTTTGCTGCAACAGCTGTCAGGGTCTAAAATTAATATAGGCATTTATTTGAAAACCATGCAGAAATAAATAATTATAAGGTACAAGTTTTTTTGCTTGCCTGAGATTAATCATGTGTTTCATGGACTGTTTACCTCTAGGTTGACAAAAATCATTTTCAGTTCCAACTGACTGTTTTATTAGAGTATTTATGACTTCTCTATTAGAGTATATTGATCTTTGCAGGTGCTAATTAAAATCCTTCTGAAATAAGGCAAGGGAGGTCCATTTCTCTCCTCTTGCTACTACACTTATGACTGCTTGTGTTGTATAGCCTTATTTCCAGAAATCATGTAATTTACATTAATTATTATTGAGTTTGCCAACACATTGACTCGCCGCCATAAGATTAATTTGTCATGACCTAACCATGCTATATAAAGTACCATTGTACATGGAAGCCTGTTTGTTTATTGGCTGTATATATGTAATAAATTTCTTAATTTCTTACACAGTGCACTGTTCCAATAATCTGGTGACCAGGTCAACTTTCTTACTTAGCAATATATAGGGCCCTTGCTTTTTCTGATCCACATGAATGAGGTGCATAGTCAGACATGGAAAATTGTTGCAATAAGCAGCAGACGATACAGCTATAACTTGCTATAATCTGTTCAGGCGCCAGTTTTGATGAAGTCCAACGTTGTTTAATTGAGGATTTACATTCTCTCTGTGCGGATTACATAGTGTAAAATGAAACTAAATCTAGTGTGATGTGGTTCAAGCCAAAAGTACCTGTTACTGAACACATTCCAGCAGTGTATGTCGGTGATGCTTCCCTTAAGTTTATTTCTACTCTAAAGTATTTGGGAGTGTATTTGATAATTGGGATGGAAATCCCATATATCTGTAGCTTGTAAGAAGATTTCCTACTATGCTATATTAGAATAATACTCATTACAAGCATATGCCAAGTGTTGTGTGGGAGCTTTTGATTTGATTCATTGGTGTTGTCATGTTTGGGCTATGCCTCACCAGCGTGGGGTCCTACTATTTCCAAAAAGTCTCTAAATTGTCTTCAACATCAGCATAATTGGGCTGTACATATAGTAAAGAACTTAAGGAAATTTGATCATGTGTCTGCCCATTGCGTTGACCTTGGTTGGCTTCCTGTAGAACATTAAATTTTAATTCAGTACCGAACATTATTTGCTATGAACCAGGTTTGTCATGGAAACTTTAGACCCTCCTTTATACTGTTTGGCTTGATGTCCTTCAACATAATTTATGCTAATGTTGACAGATGTCGTCGATCATGAACACAAGCTTTTTTCACTATCAGGGAGCAAAGTGGTGGAATCAACTTACTCAACAAATCTTTTCAGAGCACAACTTTATGTTGTCCACTCTTATTATCACTGATTGTATTCTAATTAAGTTGTATGTATTAAGTATTACAGTGGAACCTCTCCTAACAAACTCCCTGAATTAAGGACACAATAGAAAAAGCCTCCATTATTAGGACAAAAATTTTGGTCCCAACAGATCTGGTTTACCTCTGAAAGAGGAAAACCTCTATACTACAGCAAAATATGAACAAAATTCTGGGTCCTAAAATGTCCGTAATAGAGAGGTTCCACTGTATTTGTTGTCGGTGAATTGTGAGTATTGTATATAGAACTGTTGTTATTGTACTTACTCTCACATGGAAGAACAGCCCTACCAAATGTGTTGAGTTTAAATTTTAAAAATCAATATACGTTATATCATTTATCATTTATAGCAAAATATTTCACTCCAAAAGTAATTTACTAAACACACAAAATATTCTTAACAATCAATCAACTGAACTTGCCCTAGTTCTACTGTAGTAAGACTGGAAGATAGAGCATTGGTGGCACTTCCTCCTTTAGCAAATCCTCCAATAACTATAATAGCATTGCTACTGACTGTTGCTATAGCTGTATAAGATCTAGCAGAGGAGAGGGATGCAACTTTCCTCCAGGATTTGCTAGAGTCTTCATACATCTTAATATCTGATGTTGGTGTACCATTTTCATCTTCTCCACCAACTACCACTGGTGGGGATGAGCTGGGGACTAGGGCTGTACCCCAGTGAGTGGCATTAGTCATTGTAATCCATTTGGTGGGTGTGTCACTTGTTTTTTGCTGGTCACCTGATCTTGTGATGTCATCAACAGGTATCTTGTAGGCAATATCATTATGTTTTAAGTTAGCACCCGTGTAACCCACTATGAGCAAGCTACCATTAATAGTGATGGGAATAAAGCTATTCATTGGCACAGGAAGGTTAATGGACACCAACTGCCAATGAGAATTCTCTATCCAGTTGAGCACTTCAATGTCATCTCGCACAGCCACTGTGTGGTCAACATGCTTGCGTCCTCCAGCAACAATAACATGCTCCAGGTGAGTAACCACCCCTGGTCTGTCCCTAGGTGAGAGAAGGTTAGGATAGTAAGATGTCCAAGCTTGACTAGTTTCATCAAATGTAGAAACTTTATTGGTCATCTTCTTTGTAGCAGACAGGTGACCACCAATGTAAGCTAACTTTCCACCAATGATGGTGAGGAAACCATTGACGTGACCTGAGGGAGGAAACCGATCCCAACGATCAGTATTGATGTCATAGACATATACTTGATGTATAGCATTGTAAACTGGACCATCTCCACCAGCAACATAGACTTTCTTGTCTTGTACTATGACATGTGCACCATACACTGGAGAAGGAAAACTGTTCAATTTAGTCCATTTAACAAAATACCTTTCACTGGTCAGTGTTGGAAATAATGGAGGTGCCTCCTGGGTGATCATAAATAGCATTAATAAAATGTGATGTTCACAACATTTGCAAGGGGGTATAAATGGTAAAATATTATTAACTCTTGATAACGTAAAGTATAGTAGTAGGAATCATGGAGGTTTGGGCTTTCTTGCCTAAAAAATATCACCGTCACTTTTCTTTCATGACAACATGGCAGTATTGGTTAGGCATGACCTAGCCCAGAAATGTCTTCAGACTTCAGAGCAACCCTAAACCTTCCACATGTTTCCATGAAATTTTACACATAAGTTTCTGCTGACTAACTGATTCCCCCATCCAAGCATAACTATGGACAGGCCATTTGCTCTGCCATCACAGTTTTTTTGCCGGACCATATCAACTTTGCCCAATCTGTCACAAGTAACTAGCTTAATGCTACACTAGATTCATGGCAGTGCATAAACAACTTTGTGACACAGTATTGTACTGTATAGCAAAAATCCTCCAAAATGATGTAAGCCCCATAATAAAAACCATCATAGAAACATCTTATGTGATGAAATTGCAAAAGAGGTTGCAGTTACTGATGCTCATAGCAGTAAAATGCTTATCCTTACAGAAGAACTTGTACTAAAATTAATTTTTAGAAAAGCCAATTTTTGGTCTACTTACTCACTTGACCACAGTCACAAAGCTAGCAACTAAATGTCGCATTGTATATACGACCACCATATTACACCACAATAACAAACTCACCAGTGGCATGTGCCTTTTGCAGTTTTGATGAGTGTCTGCCCTCTGTGATTGCCTATCTTTAATCATGCTGGTCATCATCTTCTTCATGCAAAGAAACCATATCAAGGCATTGATTTTAAAATTATTTAAAGCACACACACTGCTGTATGAGGTATTACTAACTAGTAGACACTATATTCATAGCAACACGTTAGAATCAGCCATGTCCTTTTATAATTATCTAGCAACATCTGTAATGACTGAGCTCCACAACACACCCCTTTACCGTACTTATTGCAATTGATATCAACCACACCTCTTACTGGTAGCATACTGTTAAAAGGAGGCATGGAAAGACCATGCCCCTCAAAGTGTAGGCTAGTTGTTTGAGGCCCACTCGAGATAACCTAATAAAGCAGTCACCCTACAACAGCCATGGTCAATATCCAACAGAACGGTCACCATAGCAAACAAAAATAAATAGTGTATTATTATTGTTTAAAAAATAAAGTAGGGGTTCCAAGTGAAAACTAGTGGAACAAGGGATATGAATGATGGTATTACAACATAGCTCATATAAGTACTTTAGCATTGACTGAACAAAATAATTGTTATGACATGTTAATGTAAACACAGGGCTGTGTTGCAACACCATCATTCATATCTCTTGTTTGTATCCCTACTTCACTATTACACTATAATAGTACACATACCACACTGTTAACTACAACTAAGTTCGCTAGCTTTTTATCACTTGGATCCCTTAAAATTAATACTATATCATTAAATACAATAGTACTTAATAAGTAGGGATCGGTAAGAAATCATACGGGTTCATAATTTTCACACTGTAAAAAACAACTTACAATAAATTTTACCTTAAAAAACCACCTGGAATGCACTTAGTACTGATGTAATGATCAGTTTCAAAGAAGCAAGAAAAAAAACTACAACAAAAAGCACTACACGGAAAACAAAGAGACAATAGCTGACAAAATATCAAGAAGAGTTAGAGAAGAGTCATGCTGACAGTGCAGCACAGAGCCGTGAAAGTTCCATGAAGGATCCAGAGAAGAGTCATGCTGACAGTGCTGCATGATCTAAGAAAAGGACAAGTTGCACTACTAAAAGTGACATAAGCGGATATGAGAAGAAATCATTCATGCTGTATATTAAAGTACAGAAAGCCAAAGGGAAAATAGAGGACAACAGATATAAATGTACTTTACAGTTATAAACTGTACTCTGGGGATTTGTGGCAAATAAGTTTGAATTTTTGTGCAAAGGTCGAGATAACTGTAATAGAGCAGTCACTTCCTTAATAGAACCGTCACAATTCTTTTTTGTGCATTATAGAGTTTGTTTGCAATTTTATGAAGGTAATCTTTGAAGCCACCTAGCAACTCCGAGATTGAAAAGAATGTTGACAAAGTTTTTGATGAACTCTAGGAAATTGATAGAGAGAAGACAGTGGAAAAGTTTCAGAAAAGTTTTGAAATCTGGCAAAGGAGATGCCCATATCTAACAGATGAAGATAAGCTTGTCGCAATCGTGACTGCCTATTGTTGAAAATGAGTACTCACTGGATGAAATCTTGATTGTGGTTGACAATGATGGCAGGTGTTATTTAAAAATGCAGAAGACAAAAAGCCATCTAATACATGGAAATGTGATGCAGGACAGTTGGCAGTGAGGAGACAAATCATCATTGATTTGAAAATTGAATTCAATGATGATTCAATAGAAAACATCAGATATATTTTACAAATCTTGGATGATGGTTCTTGTACATATTCTCTGATCTACTTGTTGACTGATGAATCATCTGACCTTAATCTACTTGAGGAAAAGAAGGGTCACCCCCTTCCTGTTCATCTGGTTGTTGTACTAGCTGCATGGTTACATAAACTTAGAGCTACTGCAGTACACTATCCCATTTTGAGAACAGAGAACTCAGTTAAATAACATTTATCATGCTAGGAGGAGTCACAATGGTATAAGGGATATAGTCTGGCCTTTCTGAAGGTTCCATGAGCTTTCTTAAAAACATTTTGAAGGTACAAGAACTTTCAGAGTTGTTAGATGATGAAGAATCGGCAACTACAAGAGTAGAATCTTCGTCCAACTCTGAGTCACATTTATGAGGACTATACCCATCCTAGTAAGGGCCTGATGGTGGCAGAGTTGCTTACAATGATGGCTACAGCAGCGTCTTGCAAGAAGTAGAATGGAGTATGGGGTACAGATTTTGAATGTGTGTTCTTGCACATATGCTAGGCACTCCAATCTATTCCTATCAAGGAGACACCAACTACTGGCTGTATTGCTTTCCTCAAGCCATTGAGAGTATACCAGAAAATGTCAATGTGTAGTCGTTGTATATTCACCTGAGTAGAAATCATTTTCAGGTTGTGACTGCTGTGAGAAGAAAGCCAGCATCTTAAAAACTATCGCAGCACACAAAGAGAAAATGGGTGCATGTGATACAAAAGAAATAAATTTTTTTTAAATATACTGTTCAATTATTAACCATGCCATTTCAGATATTTCATTACATAATTTAACAACACAATATTTCATAATTTTAAAAATCCAATATTCCAAATGATTGGGAGGCCATGAGCTCATATCTAACTAGCTAGACATAAAAATAAACAAACTAGTTATTAAAAAATAAAGGAAGTAGAGATCAATGTAATGCACATGCTAAAGTAAGAAAAGCAAGGAAACAAGATCAAAAATGTTACAGCTGATGATCCCCAGTAAGGAAACAAGTCGAACAAGACTAGAAGGCTACTTGAAGAAGATTAGAAGGAGATTAGAAGGCTACTTGCGAAAATGGAACACACTGTAATGCCTACTGTTGGCTAATTTGATATATCACTTCAACATGTTAGCCAAACGTAAGCACTCAAGTAGCCTTCTAATCTTGTTCAACTTGTTTCCATACTTTCTGTTGCATAGATCATTTGCTTTCCATTCAACTGTAACATCTTTGATCTTGTTTTAGACCTCAGTCAAATATGCTCAAATTTTTGCCCAAAATGCTCTCAGGAATTTCCAAAAATTTCACCTATTATGCTCTTCAGTGTTCCCATTATGCTTGCATTATTACTATTATTTTTATTATTATTATTAAAGCTTTACAGTGGCCTGCACTAAAGGTCTGACAGCAACATGTGCTGCAGCCTTTGGATTAACCTAACCTAACACACTGGAACTGGAGACTTAAAGATTCTAGCAGTGCTCCCGATAACAGTCAGACAACGGACAAATTCCAGACAAATTAGCCAAAATAGTGTATCAGGACATAATGTCCTATTAAAGGAGCCCAATGTTTAACTGTTTACTTTACCAATAATAACTGTCACTTGGTTGCTAGGAGATAAAACATTCAAGCCAACCAAGGGAGTGACCACAAATACACCAATGCCAACCCCTTTGCTGTACAGAAACCTCATAAAAGCACTTGAGTAGTCTAACAAAGTGACTGCCAGAGTGCCTTACATCAGAGAATGTCTGCTACAGTCAGTGTTATATGTAGGTGACTATACGTAGTGTCAATGCAATGTATAAGTATGTTCGGACAAGTTTGGTTTTGTCAGGACATTTTGTCCTGGTGCTTAAGAATTCTTATTGGGAGCACTGGCTTCTACATTTCTTATAATCAGTGAATGTTCTAAAGTATTTTACTACAATGTGACTGTTCTGTTAGAGAGTATCGATCTAAGTACATTTGAGTGCTCTATTGCAGTTTGTAGTTTCCACTGACTGGTCTATTAGGCAGTATCAATCTATTTTCATGGAATTAAGCCCCATAGTTTGAAATATCCACCCAATATGCTAACATTATGCTGGCATTGCACTCCAGCCTATTTTAAGCTTTTTATTATGCTGGCATATTTGACACAGGTCTACCTTGTTTTCTTAGCATGTGCATTACACTGATGATTGATTCCTACTTCAAGTTTTAATTTTTACTAACTATTAGAGTAGTGGAAACTAGTAAAACCCACCCATGACTGCACATGATGTTTTGCAGTGAAGTACAATGTACTACTGGCACTGTTAGTAACTCACAATTTTCAATTTTGATGTCTTTGCTGTTGGTCCTCCTGATGAAGTTTTGTTGTTAAGTTGACTGGCTACTTGTTGTGTTGGCATACTCCTTGTGGAGATCTATATCATACATTATTTGGCATAGTAGAAAACATGTAGCTAATACTCACCAGCTCTTGTTTCAAATGATCATTCTCAAGTTTCAGTCGGTTGATTTGTATAGCAATCTGCCTTTTCTGCCGCTCATTTTCTGTCCTTAATTGACCAATTTTAGTCTTCTGTTGTTCTACTTTACTTTTCAGCTGATCCGCTTGTTGGTGTAGAGTGATAACATCTTGTGGCGACTCCTTCATGTAAACATCCTTGCTCACTTGGATCCTCTCACAGACAGCTGTTATGGTCGGCCTCACAGCAGGATCATCATCCAGACACTCCTCAACCAGTGGCCTCAATACTTCAGCCTTTCCTCTCATTTTGTCCAGGTACTGCTGACGCCGCTCAACTTCCAACAAAGCCACCTTTCTTCTGGTCTTGAGGTCAAAATGAACTTGTTCAGATGGACTAGGCCACTGTTGGTTAAATGTGTGGAGGACTATTCCAGCAAAGGAAAACACATCCATGGGAGGGCCATACTCTGGCTGTTTTGTTAGTGCTTCAGGTGGCATAAAGTCAGCTGTTCCTGGAGCTTTAGTCATTGTCTTTTTGCTGTCAGCCTTTATCACCTTGGCCACTCCAAGATCACTGATCTTTGCCACATGATGTGCCGTCAATAACACATTATTGGGGGAGAGGTCTCGATGGACGATGGGAGGGTCATGATTGTGAAGGTAGCACAGACCAAGGGAGACATCATGGACAATTGAAAATTTTATATGGACAGGAATCTTCTCATGTTTATCCACCACTGAGGTTAAGCTATTCGCCATCATCTCCATAACCATTACTGGTAGCCGCATTCTTCCCTGTACACCGACCGCCCCCGCAGAAGGATAATAAACACCTAGAAACTGTACGACGTTTGGATGACGTAATGTACTGCATTGACGACACTCCCTCATAAATGATTCCACTGTTCGTCTCATTTCCACTTCTCGCACCTCTTCGACCAGAATGGAGTGGATCTCTTTGGCGGCACATATTGTTCCGCAATATTTGACGGCGTAAACTCTCCCGTAAGCCCCGCGCCCCAATTCCCCGTGATCTAGTTTAGTGACTTCCTTCAGAACAAGTTCTCCAAGATCATCACCTGAAGCCATTTTTAATTATCAGAACTGATGTAGCCGATTGCCTGGAGGTTGAACATATAAATCAACTGGGAACGTGACTTAGCTAAATACAATTAGGCATCTCACAAATCTAATAAACCATCCCAGGGCGGAACTATAGGGGTTTCTGTGTATGGTTGTGGCTCTGCGAGACAAATAAAAGCACTTTGAGTGCGCATGCGTACAAGAGTCGCGAAACTTTAACTTTAATATAATGTAGCTACACTGTAGCACCAGTATTATACCCACCGGACACCGGACTGACCAATTGCACTGCCGGGAGAGGTAGCTACTATAGTAGCTAGCTATACTGCTATAATATTAACCTTCGGATACCTTCCTGGTAGCGGCTAGCACTGTTAACTGGTTGTAATATTATTTGTTAGCCAACTAACCTGCAAGGAGGCTAACAATAAGGCCACTCCAAATAAATTCTCTGTTTCCCGTCCACCGCCCGCATCTGGTTACCACCAGCTCTAAATATTTCATTATTCCGTATTCTTCCATTATTTTCCGGTTATTCTTGCATAGTGATAAGCTCAGTAAAAGCTATCTTGAAACAGTGTCAGCAGTGCTATCAAGTCAGCACGAACTTTACGTTTGAGTTATTTTTGCAACTTACAAAGGAAGGAACAAGCTTAAGCATGTTTTATGCAGCCTTTTTGGCTGTGCCAGGCAAATAATGGCTTGAAAAGCTTATAATGAAATAATGGAAATGGACCGCCCGCACCCGCATGAAAATATGCCTGAGTCCAGGACGGGAAACAGAGAATTTATTTGGAGTGGCCTAAGCCTGTGATGCAAACCTGTAACTGATTATTGAAAAGTCTTAAGCTGTCTTCAAAGGAAAATCGTTTTTCTACAATTGCTTAGCTACTCTGTAGTGATATATTAGTTTTTTTCATTTTGCAATTTACCTTGCCATGCCCACAGTGTGGTTCTCTAAGGGTCTTCACTTTGTGGTCACGTGCTGCCCGAGGATTCACATGCCTTTTGTTTTGTTTTCGTTTGGTTTTGTACATCTTTTTATCACTATTAATGACGGTTCTCTCTCTAAGTGACTATATGTAGGATCTATAGACAATTACCCTTGCAGGACAGAGGACTCAGTAGTTGTATACAAATGTTTACTTGGCACTGCTCCTGACTTCAAACGTGACACACATGTTGAGTCATGAATCAACTTCTTTGGATGATAACTCACAGAATGCAAGCATCAAAGAATTTCAGTTTTTTTAGTTGTCTGATGCTTGGAAAATAGCTAGCTATATAACGTAAACAGAAAATTACAGCATGCATATATATACCATTAAGATTTTAGGCACGTGCAAAAATAAAGAATTCAAACTGCAATTGTGTCTATTATATTATATATTCAGTATACAACTATTGAATTTTGTGGAAATTTCTTATAGCTATATATAAATTATATAGCTCCATTTTCAATACAGTTTGCAGGCTGGCAGCCACATTTCCTACATGCATTGATACTTAGTGATAAATATACTAGTTGGTGTAGTTACACATGTTGCCTTGCATGCACTGTACAAAGTCCACATAACAGATTTGCAGCCAGATCAACGGCTATTAAAATTCAGATGAATATCCCAGCTCACATGCACAAGCTCTGCAACCAATTTACAGATGTTGGAAGTAATGCAGAATTTTGTTCATCCTGTATAAACAGAGGATACCTACAGACAAATTTATAGCTATATTACACAATGATAATATATATTCTATGACTGCTTTGATATATCACTGGCCAGCTTGTATCCAAGTGAAAGACTTGTGAGCAATTTTGATGTATATATAATATAGCTTTGTATGCAGCTTGCATATAAAAATGTTAGCAATAATTTAACATCTCACTGGAGTGTATAGTAGTATTGCCCAGGCAATTACTTAAACATAAAATTCATTAAAGTATGGCTTCACTGGAATATCCATGATGCTGTAATAAGAAAATTCTATGGCATGGTACGTATATAGTTCAAATTAGAGCTGTGTGATAATGGTAAAACCTATAGCTATACTGTGCATGTAATCTTGATTAGTGACAACCCATTTTATCTTGATAATCGATATTATCTCAAAAATGATGTGACTAATAGGACTGTTCTGTAAACACAGTATTTGACACTGATAAAGTCATGTAGTGGTTGTTAAGCCAGAAATTTTATCACTTCCCCAACTAGTTTGACACCTTTCCACAAGTTTTCTATCTGACTGTAGTTGATTTAAATTATCAGCATTTACTATTATCTTGATAAACAAATTTGTTATTTTATTCACGATAGCTGATTTGGGTATCTATAGATAATCTTTTAATCTAAATTATCTCCCAGTCCTAAATTCCATGACCTGAAACAGAGAAAGTCACTCCTTCACTTTGGACCGGAGAGACTTGCATTACAGGTTCATCCTTATTTGGTTTCCTACCAACATAGTTTTTGCTAGCTATACATGCACTTTTTGACTTTAAGATAATATTTAGTTTTAGATGAACAAATGCAACTTCATTTACAACATGCAATTTTATTGCATCGGTAACCTCTATATAAGCACACTTTAGAGATAAAGATTTCCCTATAAGGATCTATTACAGCAAGCCATCTATATATATTCTCACATCTATGTCATGACAGTATATTCATTGTAAAACCACCGTACAATAGTATTTTGTCCTGAAATATTTTCTGCTTGTGCCTAAATGGTGTAGCAAAATTATAAAAGTTGCAAACAATTAACAGAATGCATCTAGTAAAATTGTACACATCAATTTACCAATTTTGCAACTTTAATTACATTGTATATCTAATTAGATTTTTCGATGACCATCCCATTGATATCACTAGTGCCTCATTGATACCACTACTCCACGATTATATGCAGAGAAGTGCTGTTAATAATTTTGTGATGATAGTTGCAAGTATATACAGTACGAGATAATTATGAGGTTTCACAGAAAGGGTGTAATTGTATGGGTTAAAGAAATTTGTAAATATTTGGGAAACCAATTAAGCATTAGCCCTATGATATCCTCTCCAGCAATTTGATACCAACTCTCCAACCATATAATTACACATTACATATGTAACAAATGTATGTAGCAAATGGCTAGTTAGAAGTTTTACATTTGAGTAGGGAAAAAGCAACGAAACAAGTGAGGTCATCTGCACCTGCTCCCTACTTCAGTCATGGTTATTCACAGGGTGAAGTACGTAGAGTCAGTTAGCATAGCTGTAGGTGTAGATGACCTACCCTTGGACCCATTACTTTTTTATCTGTGATCCCTATACTCAAATGTATAAAATTTCTTATTGTCCTTAAACTTGCAAACTAACATCTGTTGACAATTGAAAACCTGTACAACTGAGCAAGAGATGACTATTTATGATGAATAAACATTCAAATTGTGAATTTAGATATTTTGCATATACTGTATATAAACTAGATAGGCAACTGTTATAATCACAATAAGTCACACTGAATCATCCGCAGAATACAAATTATATTGATGGGATAGATTCTAAAAGTTTAGTTTGACCATGTATGTCCCAACAGTTCTTCTGGCAACCTGACTCAGTATTCTATCATACTGTATCCACATGCATAATACATCCTGACCACCTGGCAGACTCCTGTAAGCGTTTGAGCGTTAATCGGATGGCTGCCCAGGTCCAGTCATGGATATTTTCTTCTTTCTCCACCTTTTCAAATGCACTTATGTAACAACTTTAAACAGGCTGTAGGACCAGGTGTCCTACAGAACTTCAGCGCTTGTGCATGCTGTAAAGCCTTAATAAATAGCAATCACTGTCGTCATTTGTACTGTGAAAAATTATTGTATCAGTGACTTTTACAAATGCAATACATAAATCAGAAGTACAGCAGTGAAGTTTCACATACTAAAATATTTGTTTAACATGTACTATAGTGGTGTATGCGACATAATTTTATTATGAAATTTACTGGTTAGTGAATTGTCCAACTTCAACTGTAGTAAGACTGGATGATGTAGCTAATGCTATATCCCCTCCATTAGTATATCCTCCTATGACTATAATGGCATTATCATTGAGTGCTGCTATAGCAACTGAAGCTCTAGGAAACGACAAAGATCCTATGTTCTTCCATGACTTGCTAGAGTCATCATACATCATAATATCTGATGTTGTTGTTCTACCGCTGTACTCTGATCCACCTACTACCACCAGTGGTGATGAGCTGGGGACTAGGGCTGTACTCCAGTGAGTGGCACCAGTCACTATGACCCAGGGTTCTACTGAAAGTATAGAACTTTGTAAAGGTATAGGTTCTACACTGGGTTGTGACTTCACTGATCCTATGATTTTGATAACCGGTATCTTGTAGATTAGTCTGGCACGTCTAAAGCTAGAAGCTGTGCAATCCCCTATGAACAAATAATCATCAACAACAATGGGTGCAAAGATAGACATTGGCACTGGAAGAGTAATAGAAATCTTCTTCCAGCAAGAATTTTCTTTCCAGTTGAGAATTTCAATATCATCTTGTACTACTAGTGAATTGTCCAATCCACCTGCAACAATAACATGATCCAGGTGAGAAGCCACCCCTGGTCTGTCCCTAACTGAGAGAAGATTAGGATAATAAGATGTCCAAGTTTGACTAGTTTCATCAAAGGTGGAAACTTTATTGGTCACTATGTTAGTGTAAGATGGACGACCTCCAATAATAGCTAATCTGCCACCAATGATGTGTGGGATACCATAATAGTGACCTGGGGGAGGTAACCAACTCCAATAGTCAGCGTTGATATCATAGACAAATACTTGATCAAAGGCATCATCAACTGGAGTATGCCCACCAGCAACATAGATCTTCTTGTCTAGTACTGCGACAACTGCATCAAGCATCGGAGCAGGAAGATTGGCCAACTGAGTCCATTTTATGTGGTACCAGTTCTACATTAATATGTCAACAATTATTAATTTGGGTGTATATAACATATATATATATATATCAAGACATACAATAGTGTGTCATGCTGCCAAGTACAGCCAGTGTGAGACATGTTTGGAAACAAGAAAATGCCATTTTATATTAGGAGGTTTGTACTTTCTCACAAAAACATACTGACCAGAACCAGCCTCACAATACCTTCATGCCGCATTGACAGTATTGATCAAGTCCCAGTCTAACTTGAAACACTTACAACATGAAATTATAATTTTTCATACAGTGCATGGATTCTGCTGACTGATTGACTGACCAATTCCTTTAGACCAGCATAACCCAATAACAGCAGCTAAGGCTGTGGGCTTGATTTTTTTCTGTGTCAGACGTCACTTCAGCCAACAGTGGCAGTATATACAATAGGACTTACCTTTGTCCTTCTTTGTGGACCACCTGCCACTAATGCTGATCTCATAGTAGCTACTTATCTAGTCTTTGATGCATTGGTCTCTATTACTGTCTGTCTAGAGCTGATGGATAAACTGATATGGTGGTCAGAGAGTAATCTATTCTCATTGGTTAGTTTATTAATACCATGGGTGTCATACTGACAAGAATGTTGAGTTCAGTGTTGCTTGCAGGGTTCTGCAGTGTAGGGAGGCATCTCTCTATGTTGCTGAAGCTCACACCATGGACTGTCCTTACCTGAAGGGACTGTGCATGCATTATTTACAAGAAGTTTAGATGCTTCCTGATGAATCTTTAGAGTAGAAGGAACAAGGTCATATCATGTGAGAGCCCTGAAATTCCATTAGATTTCTTCAATTTCATCATTAGGTTCCAAGAACTAGTGTATCTTATCATTGATGCTAAAGCAGCCAGCTGAGTTGGATCCTTCAGCACAAGCTAGTACTAAGTTTGATTATGGGGATCAAAGAAAGAAAAAGTAGTAAACCAAGGAAGGTCGCCTACACCTGCAGATATACTAGTGGACATTTAATCTCTAATTCAATTGTGTCTGCATAGATTAAATATTCACTAGTATATCTGCAGGTGTAGGTGACCTCCTTGTTTTGCAAATTTTTTCTTTCTATGATCCATAATTGAACTTAACTTTACTTTGTACTTGCTTGTTTACCTTTATTATGACTGGTAAACCACATCAGTGCTGGGCATAATCATAATTAGGTTTGCATCTGAATGTACGCCCTAACCATCAATTACTGAAAAGTGGCCATTATGCTTTTTCAGGTATGTTCAGCCCATTACACAGCATTACAAATAAAGAACAGAACAAGAAGCAACCCTGCCAGTCGCTACAGAAAATACGGATCATTCCCATGATAGTTAGCCACAGGGAAGCCATTTTATACTATTGCAAACTGGACCCAGCATCACCCTCCAAGAGCTCCTAGCAGCCATCAAAATCTTTGTAAAGAAGGAAAATTGGACTTAGGATGATTTTCAGAATTGATTAAAACTCATAACTATAATTTTTATTTGCAATATAAAATTCTTGGAGACACCTCTTTAACACTGTTAGCATAAAACCAGAAAAGATTGAGACACTCTAACAGAGCATTCATCTACTCTAACAAAGCAGTTAGGCAACATGTTATGTAACTGCTCTAATAAATTAAGTATATAAATCTTTGAAGCTACAATCATTGCTTACCAGCAGTTGCCTCTATAGTTGCAGAAGAAAAAAAGATGCTAATAGCTGCATTTCAGCAATCACTCTAGGGAATATTAGGGAATAATTTTGGGAATAATAAGTGAAGAAAAAAGAGTTTCTGGAAAGAATAATATTCTGTGGGTTGCAACTTAAAATTCCAGAAGGAATCTGCATTTGGGAAGTAAAAGTATATGGTTAATAACTCCTTTAAATATTCTATAGCTAATCATCACAAGGTGTTGCATGATTCTCTGTACATCAACATTGTCATGTGAGGATCTGTATTAGTACAGACTAAGAATAAGTTCTACAAGTCCAACACGGATTTCTACATAACTTTGCCATTTCTCAGACTACTTGATAAATGTTGATGTTAAAATTCAAAAAGGGGTTGAACCTGCCAGGGAAAAGTCACAAAGCTTCCCTCCTGTGCATCATGCAGGCATAACTTACTATAAGATCACTCATAATTTGTGATGTGGTTTTTTTTTGTATCAATTTTCAAGTATATAGCAGCACACAAAATAAATACAATTGCTAGGCCACACAAGAGACATCCTTGCAATCTCAAGCAGCACTCCTTACCTTTAAGGTAACAGCTTTCTTCCTCAGTTCTTGTAACCTCTGATTGGTCGGTTCAACCTTACAACATAAAATGCATTGCCAATATAACAACACTCTACAGAAGAAAACATTCAGTTAACGTATAACAGCATAGTTATATATTCACTTAGCACTTCTCAAAGCTAGCATTGCTTATGGAGAGAACTAGGGTACCTCACATATGTACTTCTTATACTGCAGTTACCAACAAACCTAGCTTACACAACATTGAACACACTAAGACGGAGTATTTAAGATGTCAGTTAGACTGCTACATACTACCCTCAAGCCACAAATAACACCATTACCTGTAATCCACTATCACACCACTCTATGGCTTCAGTGTAATTGATCAGCTCAAGACAACCATTGGTTCCTGTACACATCAGAAGGAGTGAGGTTGGGTTAAATGCATAACTCACTAACTAGCTAGCTCACCTCTTACATATGCCTTGATGTGATCAGGTTTGAGCTCACGTGACTTTGTAGCATCCTGTACTGAAGAGCTGTAGTTTCCTAAAGTATAATTATACGATGAGCATGAGATACTGCAGTGTGTGTGTCAGTGTTTTTTAATACTATGTCGCTCAGCACCTCCATGAGATGACCCACAGGCAATGGTTTTTAGCCGACGATGATCACGAGGTTGAGTTACTGTGTGCCAAGCCCAGGATGCTGCCTGATGGTATCACTTGGTACACACCAACCTGGTGCCCCTGTGGAGGTTCTGCAAGCCTCCCAGTGGATACTGAAGTCTGCATCATAGGATAGGCACAGCTTGGTGGACATTGTCATAATGCCAGGGTGCATGCTGCTGCTGGAGTTCAATGGGTCCTCTGGGTTCCATGTGTCTGTGCCACGACCATTGCAGTAAACCAGGTGTGCACTGGTGGTGTGGCTGTCCACTCTTGCTACTGCCTGCCCCTTCCAATTAGGAAGGAAAGAGAGGTAGCGGAGAAGGAAGGTGTGTGTGTGTGTAGCAAATACCAATTGTCTATGTCTCACACAGTGGGTGAAGGTCCAGGTACTGTAGGACTTTCTGTGCACACACCTTCACATGTGAGACCAGGACAGTCCTCCTTCAGGTTACTAGTCCTGCCCCAGGAGGATTTTCCTGTGCTGACTCCTAGCACCTGAGTAGTGCACAGGTGTCCCAGTGCTGGTTCATTGGGTAGGCATGCAGCTAAAGGCTTTGCTTTGCTCTCTGTGTGTGTGCGTGCGTGCGTGCGTGCGTGCGTGCGTGCGTGCGTGCGTGCGTGCGTGCGTGCGTGCGTCCATGTGTGTGTGTGTGTGTGATGGAGTACACTACACTGGATGAGTAAGTGAACTTATCCGGTGTTAGTTGTAAGGGCAATGAAAGGCTAAACAGCCACTATAGATGAATCATCCTCAATACCAATAGCTAACTTTCAAGTTTGACGTCACGCCATCGTTTCTTGGGACCATCGAAAGGTTGTTTCTTTTGCAATACTGTCACTTACTGTGACATAATATCATTGCAGCCATTCATGGCTGCCACCTTTGATATCACGTCTTTTCATACTAGCCTCTTTTTGGAAAGTAGCATCCTTTTTCACAGCTTGGCTATCTTGGATTAGATATCATTTCTTTTTTGCATTTGTATATGATGGCTTCTGTCCATCTTTTTATTTTCCTACAGGTTAACAAAAGAACTCAATTTTAAGAGACAGTTGTACTAATTTTACTTCATATTAGTTGCTGAATATTGCATGCATATGACTGTTCTATAAACAGATCTTGAAACACGCTTGATACATGCACATATGTATATGGTTGGTTTTCACATTATAAATTATTGATATTTCCATTACATTACAATAGATATGTACCTCGATAGTTTACTTACACATGCAAGAAAATTCAACTAGTTTATATAAGCGGCTGCACGTGGTTTAGCTAGTAGACGTGACAACAAGTCATAGTGAGGTCAACTGCTCTATTACAGTATCTTGATTATGTGACTCTTATGTATATTTGGTAGAAATCTAATAAAGCGCACATTTTTTCTGAGCACTTCTCCATGGATAGATCTATGAAATTATATTCTGGTGTACACTAGAACTTCTGTTCATAAGGCAGAAATTAAGTGAGATAAGCAACTGACACCAGTAGCAGAGTGGTAAAGGGTTTAAGCTGCTAGGTGTGTGGTCCCTGGTTTGAACCCTGAACATTTTGGTTAACATTTTCTGTCACTTTATTTTTACTTCTCAGTGACTGTCCTATTAGAGTATCTCAATCACGCTTGTTTCACATGTTTTGTTTTTGCTTCATATATCCCTTTAGCTAATACTCTCAGGGATTTCAAATCACAAAAGGATTGCACTACAATGGTCAGTCTATCCGCATACTGAGTATAAACTTGTTTCTGTCAACCTGCAGGTGTGACAAAATAGCACTTGTAATTTTTAAAATCACTCCTAACTTTTTTGCTACTTTTACCAAATTGGAAGATAAATGCACTTAATATGCTCTTTTATTCCCTCCAAATTTGAAAAGAATCCAATAAAGCTTGTGCGAGTTATGGCAATTTTTGTAAGTGGTGGGAAAATGCAGATGAAGAAGACAGCTGGAGTGATTTAGCTCAAATTTGATATGGAAGATATCCCACCCTGAGGGATGTCGCACAGAAAAAAATGGGTTATTTCTGTTCGACTGTTACTGAGGTACAATTGTGTGAAAATTATGTTTCCTTGGTTCCAGTAAAATATACACTTGTCTGTCGTGCTCAGACGCACAGATAAGTGAAGTTGCACATTTGAGGAGGCATAACACCTGTGCAGCAAATCATCTTTCACAATGAAGTACTTTTAATTACTGCTAGTCCCACTGAAAATTGGATTTGACCCAACATCATTGCTACTGTAGGAACAAGGAACAGTTCAGGATAGGACCCTGCTATCAGTACACTTGGCTTTGGTCAAGAGGTATGTGTGTGCGAGAGTGTGTATGTGTGTCTGTCCATGTGTAGTAGTACTAAGTAGTATTAGGGTCATGCAATATTTTGGGCTGCTAGCAAGAATAGTCATATGTTGAATTCCAAAGTTTATTGCTAGTTAATTCATTAAATACTGTATAATTACCCAAATAAAACTGTGCAGTAGCTCTATTGCAGTACAACACAGCATTCATGTTGACATCACTTGATTTCTGTTTAATTCCCTCTGAGTATTCTTCTACTGCTTCATGATATTTCTTCTTCATAAACAAATCATTTCCCTTCTCCTTGTGTACCTTGGTTCTTCCTAAATGACAGAATTTGTGAATTATCAAAGTAAAATACCTTGTAGAATATACGTCAGTAGCTATAAGTCCTTATAGGATCTTGCCCACAATGACTTTTTCCTAAGTCCATTTTACCATACGTACATTTTATGTACTGCGGTATGCTAAAAGGCACCCTTCAGGCTGAGGCTCAATATCTTGCAGTGAAAAACCAAGCCTTTAGCCTTAAGGCATCAGTTACTACAGGAGAACTTCCACTATAGAGGCTTTCAGAAGAATCTGAAAGTGCGTATATTTAGTTACGGAAAGCCATTACATTTGAAATTATGTCATGTAATAGCCATGATGTTCTACAGAACCTAGGTCACTATGGACGTATAAAACATGGGACATTGCATTAGCACCTCGAAAACCACCAGTGAGAATTGGCTACTGAACGAATATGTTGTTAATCGCTATAAAAAATGCCCATATTGTCTGTGGAGTATTGTGACTATAGCTGCATAACTGGCTGGTGGGGTGAACTTCACATTTGGCCAAAAACTTGTTGGCAACTAAAGCAGTCATTGACTTATCTTCAAAATATAGCACTGGATAATCTTTGTTTACTATACTGACAAACATCCATCCTTCACTGTTTTTTAAAAAGTCTCTAACAACCATTGCTGAAGTAAAATTACAAAAATTCAGAAGTCTGAAGTGCATCTATTGTTTTCACACGATTTCTGATATTTCTCGCAGATTGTTGCGGCTACTACATGACGTAAGGTCAGATGTAATGGTGTCTCGTAAATATACGTGTTTTCGGATTCTTCTGAAAACCTCTATAGTCGGTTCATGTTCACCTGAACCCATGCCAAAAACAGCCCTTTCAATGAGATGAACACATGTTCGCTCTCAATGGTTTTGTACTGGAACAAACATGTTTTCATGTTGTAATCATGTTTGCGCGCCTGAAGCATCCATACTAAATACATGGGATATTTTTAGCCTCATAACTTGTTTGCATCAATGATAAACAGTTCCAGTATTTAAAGGGCTTCACAGTGCTACTATAATGTTTGGGCAGCTGGCCCATTAACTAGACAGACTATAAATAGGAAGCATTTCAGTCAGGTCACACTGAAGGCACTTTTGGGCTTGAATAAACCTAACAAGGTACCATAAAGTTTTTCTGGTTTCTACTTTAACTTCCATGATCCTTACTGTATAGTACTACTGTACTGTATGATAAATAGTCTTTGTCAGTGAAATGAATTGGCAAAATTGACAAAAAAATTGTACACATTTTCATCTTTCTCCCAGCAATTACAGCTTTTCTTCAAAATTTTTGTCATTGCAAATATTCAGTGATTCATCAACAAACTGTGCTATATGGTAGTACATATGTACCTTCAGGAGTTCCTTCCTCAAGCTTAATCTGTTGGAAAGCAGCAGCAGGATTCCCAATGGGGTCAATCTCTAGTGGCTTATTCATACTCTGTTTTATATCCTACAACACAACACAGCAGAACATGGACAAATTATACAGTACTAGCTGCTCTAATGCAGTTGTCATTTGTAGGTTAATTTTTTGTGCTTAACAATAGGTTGTATTTTCCTTTAGCTATGTACATAAGCAATAGTCTCATAGTACAGTGGAGCCTCAGTTATCTGAGCTCCTTGGGACCAGGGACGGTCCATAAGTCTATATCTCTGAAACTGTGTATAAGTAATCTTAAAATAGAACATTTTTTTAAAATTTAGTATTATCAACTACTCTAATAGAGCAGTAATTTCCGTAGTTTGCTTAACTGAGAATCCGGATAAGTGGGGTCCAGATAACTGAGGTTCCACTGTACTATAACTGTACGACCTAAATTATCACATGGATGATCTTTTCACTTTAGCCACATCCATTGAGATCCCAATCACTGCAGTGTCTAGGCAGAGAGGACATTATTTTGCTTTTTAGAAAAGTTCTGTTTTAAAGCTGGCTTAAATAAACGTAATGCCTGGTCTTAAATGAAGGTCAGGGTGCTACTCAAATACAAATCCTTGTACAACAGTTTAAATTGAAGAGCAAGGTTTACTACTACAAACTTGTGGTCCTGTGGTTTCTTAAAATGTGTCAGCAACAACTACTACACAGAGCAACAGGATATTTATATTAATACTCAGGCTTCTACACAAATGTTAACATAGTACTTTTGGGAATTTCATCAAGTGCAAGTACGAGTACCCCTTCAAGTATAGTCTATTAAATACAAATATTCATTCATGCAAGGATGTGTCTCATACCAAAATGTTGTAGTGTGTACCGAGCTTGTGTCTGTTTGGTTGTGTAGAATTATAAGCGTAGACGATGCATTTTGAAGTTTTCCGATAGGAATTTCCCAACTATACAGGGTATACCGTAAAAGTGGAAATATTGCAATTGCTGACTCGAAAGTTGTACTAAAGTATCATTTTAGTTAGTCACACATGTTCCACATATATAGAAACATGTACAATCAGTTGATTCCTACTGTACGTATATCATTGGCATATATAGCTACCACTGATGAAACTGATTCACAGCTGCTTTGGAAAAAAAGAGTAGGTACTGAGCTTGAATTAAGCATTATTGTAAAAGATACTGCTATGGCCCACACTATTTTATGCCCTTGTATGTGCAAACTGATCCTAATGGTGATAGAAACACCCATTTGCAAAACAATGAGAGATAATGGAATTGTGAAAGCTGTTTCTTGTCCCCCATATACTCCTGACTGCCATGAACAGTTCCACATTAATAAATCTTTTACCCATATACATGTAGCTGCTAAGGTTGTTGAGTTATTAAAATTATGTAGCTATCTATGAATGTGTATGTACTGAATTTTGGAAAATCACCCTTATGGGCACATTGTTGATTCAGAGAAAAATGTATTTAATGATTTAAAGTATTTGTTACTTGGCAGCTACACATATGGATTTTTCACCAAAGATGGTGCAATTCACAACCTTTAAAAGCACTTGGTGGCTAAGGTAATCCTTGTAGACTTTCCCGCCATTTTAGATAGGTTTTTTCACCAGTGTTGCTGTATCACGAAAAAGGGGTGGCAGGGTGGGGGGTGGCAGGGTGGGGGGTGGCAGGGTGGGGGGTGGCAGGGTGGGGGTGGCAGGGTGGGTAAGAGATAAACTACAAAATGGACAAAGATGGTAATTGAAGGAACCAGATCACAAAACAGCCTGTCAGAGGCAGGAAATAGACTTAAATCACACAAAACAGACATACATCACACATTCAGCTCCCTGCTCGTCTGTCCAGTGTATGAACCCCCCAAAGCACTTCCCTGTCATTCACAGACAGTTATACAGGCCACCAGAAAACAGTCTACCAAAAACATACCCGGCAAGTTGAAGGTAAGTTTGATATGGAAATTGTTAGCCTGATAGTGCAGCAACTTCATGCTGGTGTTATCTCATTTTTGGCTCTTTGCACCCATAATAATGGTTGATTTTGCTAAATCAGGTCACATATTATGATAAGATAGTTAATTTTCTGAAATCAGGTCACATAAGTATAGAAACTAGTATTTAGCAAGGGAAATTTAAACTGACCACATGAATTAGCACAACATCAACAATATAGAAATTCGTTTAATATTCTCCGCAATTATCCGTGCAACTAGAATCTTGGACTAACTGGCATGTACTTGGGATATCTATGTGCTGCAGTAACTAAATCGCATCAATCAAATCATTTAATCATATAATATAATTTATTGGATTACAGACAAAGTACAAAAACAAACAATATAAAATGATTAGATATCTGATTCTGAGGGCCAGGCCAATCTGCCTTACTTATAAATACAATATTACATATATGTACTAAAACTATTAAAATGAGTAAGACAACAGTAATAGTGAAATGCTGAAACTTACCATTACAAGGAGAACTACGAAGTGTTTGAATGATGCAGTATACATCGTAGCAAAGATAGAGCTGAGACTTTTATTGCATTACTCTGACACAACCATTGTACATGTGCAAAACCAGTTAGATCATTATGTTCACAAAATCTATTCATTTCAAAAGAGCTCAAATGTGCAAAAAACAATTATATATTTTAGCGTCAGAGTTCTAGCTATATTATTTTATGGAGGTTTTTAAATTTAATTCCATAACTAAATAAAATTGTTGCTAAGCTTATGTCAACACCTGCTTCCTAACTTTGGAGACAGAAGCCGTGTATAGAATGCCCAAGGCTATCTGTGGGATGCTAATTAACTTGCTGATAAAATTAGACACCTATTACTGCACACAAATATGAATATTGCCATTACGATGGTAAGGTATAAGTAGAGTGTAACTTTTGTTGGTTGTTGTGAAATATGATCAATCAATTGTGCCCTAATACTTATTAATATAATTATGTGTTTATGTAGAGTGTGCGTAAAGTAATGTACTTCAACTATAGAGAGATACAGGTGTACAAAAATAATATGTAGTAGTGTCAAAACTGTAAGGGCGTTACTCTGAAACTGCTACAAGCCAGCCTGAGATCATGCAGAGATTACCGCATGGAGGAAGCGGCACCATGCAAGGCACCTTGAAGTGGAAAGCCTGACTAGTGACAGCAATAGTGACTGCACGTATAGTGTATATTCATTGTAATTGCTGTATGGTTTTACTGAATGCTCTATACACAGTAAAGCAACAATAATTTTTTTTTTAAAAACTGATGCCGAACATACATATAATGTATGGAAGAATACCAGTCATTAAATTAACCACATTTTGTACCACAGGCAGTTTCAATATGCAATTATTCAATTGTGAATGGTTATGCCTCTGGTTGAGCTGGAAAATTTATATGAGTCAATGTTTGTCATCAGTTGCCTGTAGTATCCTTTTCTTAATCGCGTAGATAATATACCCACCATCTATGCTACAACCATTTTAATCGAGATTTTCGCATCTAGCTCAGTAGTGTTGTAAAGCAATACATTATAAACCAAAAATAAAATGCATTAATAGTCTAAATGACTTACTGTTTCCAACTTTGATTGTTTCGCCTCGCTCGTTGCTTCAGGTTTTCAGTGTGTTTAAATGATGCAATCTCTTCAAAGCAGCAAGCAGCAAGGAGGGTGTGACCACATCATGCACGTGATGCTTGATAGCAGCTGTCTCAGTCTTAACTTGGCATAATATTTCTGAGGTGGTAATCGTCCCCAGCATGGGCACCGGCGCATCGGCAACTGCCGTCTGTCCATGGCCATTATAGTCTGCGTAGTTGTTTCGTGCGAGGTCAGTTCCGTGTTTGCATTCAGTGTTGTGAAGTAGTAGCTAGCTGTTGAGTTTCTCGCTTCAGCTGCATCGTTCACTTGGGGTGCGTCGGGACGGGGACAGGGACCAAGAGGGGTAAAACCGGGACCTCGTTCACTTTATTATTATTGTTAATTAACAAAGCCCACCAGGGGCAACACGCTAATGAGCATTACAATCACATATGATATTGCCGGATTTTTAAATTTTTTAAATTTATTACTGTGTAGGACTCCATCAAGGAGTATAACACACAGATACAAAACAATCAAAGTAAATTCAGATGGTTTAACAAAACGTCCTTAAAACAGTTTATAGATGGCTGATTGACCACATCTTCTGGCAAAGTGTTCCATAATTTAATCGAGTGCAGGGGCGGATCCAAGGGGGGGGCTTTGGGGGCTGAAGCCCCCCCTTCATATTTAGGCTTTACTTGATCAATGTGCTGAGTATTATAATGAAATTTTGTCTTTAGCATAATTATATGATCACTATAATAATACAAATACTCATAAAACCACCTTATAAACATCTTTCCAAGGTATTGTCAGTGGATTTATGCTAAAGTTTATGCAATAACAATAATAAGGACCCGGATCAGCATTGGAGGTGTACAAGATCGAGATACTCTAATAGAGCAGTCAGCTAACTACTCTAATAGAACATTCACTGGAAACATGTAGTTGGTTCTGTTATGGAATTTTTCCAAATCTGCCTGCACCTATACATACAATGAAGTGCATTGGTTTGTTTAAAGGGCTTCATTCATCTACTTGTGTAGTTAATATGTATGGCAATACTTAATTCAGGTACACAATTTCCATTGAAAATGCTCTCAGATTCAAACTTGTACTGTTCAAATTTCAAAATTTTCCACTTTCAACATTATTATTCTAACATGCACCTATTCAGTGTTGTGCGATTGTGGGAGGGGTGCATCATGTACTTGGTTGTCTGTACCTACCCAAACTTTTCCATTAGCAAAATGCTTCAGAGAGCCATTTCTATAATCTAAAGGCAGTATATAAAATATCTACAGGCAGAAAATATTATGAAATTTACGTGGAAATGTCTCCAAATTGCAGTATTTTAGCATCTATTTTTCAAAATTTTCCTGGGGGGCATGCCCCCAGATCCCCTTAGTTCCAGCATGCTTTGCATGCTGGGGAGTGTGCTTTGCACACCTCTACCCAAGAGATTAGTACCTTGAGTTAGCCCCCCCCCCTTTTATAAATCCTAGATCCGCCCCTGTAGTGGATGGTAAAAAGGAAAATAAGTACGAGTTGATTCTTGCTTGTGGGATTCTGAAACGTTGTGAATGACCTCTGGCCATGGTAACTGATGACATTGATGTTAATGAGATCTAATCCAAAACAGCCAAGCTGTAAAAAAAGTGTGCGGCCCTCAGAAAGGCTATGGTGAAAAAAGATGTGAAATCCAAGGTGGCGGCCAAGAAATGGCTGTGATGGTAGGTTAATGGTAAAAATTTTAATAATGACAATTCAGGTAAATTTTGTGAAGCGGCACAAAAATTCACCTGAATTGTCGTTATTAAAATTTTTACCATTAACCTACCATCACAGCCATTTCTTGGCCGCCACCTTGGATTTCACATCTTTTTTCACCATAGCCTTTCTGAGGGCCGCACACTTTTTTTACAGCTTGGCTGTTTTGGATTAGATTTCATTTCTTTTTGTATTTGTATACCCAAAAGCCGGCCTATGGCCAGCTTTGGGACTTTTTTAACCTATGTTTTTTTTCTTTACTACAGGAAGATGAAAAGATGAAGTAGATGTACTTTAAATATTTTATCAGTAAATGTACAAATTATATATATAATACATATGTGATCGGATTTGCGAAAAGGGGTCTTCCACACACATCCAATTTGCCAACTTTGACAACTGATAACTTCAGATTGCAAAGAGCTATTGCCTTGAAATTTGGACAGTGGTGATTTCTTTGCAGCTGAACTCTCTACATGATAGTTTCTTTGTAGCTGAACTCTCTACAAGGTAATTTCTTCTAGCTGATCTCTCTACAGGGAGATTTTTTGTAGCTGAACTATCTACAAGGTAACTTCTTCTAGCTGATCTCTCTACAGGGTGATTTGTTTGTAGCTGAATTCTTTACAGGTGATTTGTTTGCAGCTGAGCTCTTTACAGAATGGTTTCTTTGTAGCTGAACTCTCTACAAAGTAACTTCTTCTAACTGATCTTTCTACAGGGTGATTTGTTTGTAGCTGAACTATCTACAAAGTAACTTCTTCTAGCTGATCTCTCTACAGGGAGATTTGTTTGTAGCTGAACTCTCTACAGGTGATTTGTATGTAGCTGAATTCTGTACAGGTGATTTGTTTGTAGCTGAATTCTGTACAGGTGGTTTCTTTGTAGCTGAACTCTCTAAAAGGTAACTTCTTCTAACTGATCTTTCTACAGGGCAATTTGTTTCTGGCAGAATTTTCTACAGGGTGATTTCTTTGCAGCTGAACTCTCTACATGATGGTTTCTTTGTAGCTGAACACTCTACAAGGTAATTTCTTCTAACTGATCTCTCTACAGGGTGATTTGTTTGTAGCTGAACTATCTACAAGGTAACTTCTTCTAGCTGATCTCTCTACAGGATGATTTGTTCGTAGCTGAATACTGTACAGGTGATTTGTTTGCAGCTGAGCTCTTTACAGAATGGTTTCTTTGTAGCTGAACTCTCTACAAGGTAACTTTTCTAGCTGATGTCTCTACAAGGTAGCTAGTTTGTAGCTGAACTCTCTACATGGTGGTTTCTTTGTAACAGAACTTTCTACAAGGTGACTTCTTCTAGCTGATCTTTCAATAGGGTGATTTGTTTGTAGCTTCACTCTCTACAAGGTAACTTCTTCTAGCTGATCTCTCTACAGGGAGATTTGTTTGTAACTGAACTTTCTAAATGATGGTTTCTTTGTAGCTGAACTCTCTACAAGTTAACTTCTTCTAGCTGATCTCTCTGCAGGGTGATTTGTTTGTAGCTGAATTCTGTACAGGTGATTTGTTTGCAGCTGAGCTCTTTACAGAATGGTTTCTTTGTAGCTGAACTCTCTACAAGGTAACTTCTTCTAACTGATCTTTCTACGGGGCAATTTGTTTCTGGCAGAATTTTCTACAGGGTGATTTCTTTGCAGCTGAACTCTCTACATGGTGTTTTCTTTGTAGCTGAACTCTCTACAAGGTAACTTCTTCTAGCTGATCTCTCTACAGGGTGATTTGTTTGTAGCTGAACGATCTACAAGGTAACTTCTTCTAGCTGTAACTTCTTCTAGCTGATCTCTCTACAGGGAGATTTTTTTGTAGCTGAACTCTCTACAGGTGATTTGTTTGAAGCTGAACTCTCTAAATGATGGTTTCTTTGTAGCTGAACTCTCTACAAGTTAACTTCTTCTAGCTGATCTCTCTACATGGTGATTTGTTTGTAGCTGAATTCTGTATAGGTGATTTGTTTGCAGCTGAGCTCTTTAAATAATGGTTTCTTTGTAGCTGAACTCTCTCAAGGTAACTTCTTCTAGCTGATGTCTTTACAGGGTCACTAGTTTGTAGCTGAATTCTCTACATGGTGGTTTCTTTGTAATTGAACTCTCTACAAGGTAACTTTTTCTAGCTCATCTTTCTACAGGGTGATTTATTTGTAGCTGAATTCTGTACAGGTGGTTTGTTTGCAGCTGAGCTCTTTAAAGAATGGTTTCTTTGTAGCTGAACTCTCTACAAGGTAACTTCTTCTAGCTGATGTCTCTACAATGTCACTAGTTTGTAGTTGAGCTCTCTACATGGTGGTTTTTTTGTAACTGAACTCTCTACAAGGTGACCTCTTCTAGCTGATCTTTCTACAGGGTGATTTGTTTGAAGCTGAACTCTCTACAAGGTAACTTCTTCTAGCTGATCTCTCTACAGGTAGATTTGTTTGTAGCTGAACTCTCTACATGATGGTTTCTTTGTAGTTGAACTCTCTCAAGGTAACTTCTTCTAGCTGATGTCTTTACAGGGTCACTAGTTTGTAGCTGAATTCTCTACATGGTGGTTTCTTTGTAACTGAACTCTCTACAAGGTAACTTTTTCTAGCTCATCTTTCTACAGGGTGATTTATTTGTAGCTGAATTCTGTACAGGTGGTTTGTTTGCAGCTGAGCTCTTTAAAGAATGGTTTCTTTGTAGCTGAACTCTCTACAAGGTAACTTCTTCTAGCTGATGTCTCTACAAGGTCACTAGTTTGTAGCTGAGCTCTCTACATGGTGGTTTTTTTGTAACTGAACTCTCTACAAGGTGACCTCTTCTAGCTGATCTCTCTACAGGGAGATTTGTTTGTAGCTGAACTCTCTATAAGGTGATTTGTTTGTAGTTGATCTCTCTGCAGGTTGATTTGTTTTAGCTGAACTCTCTACAGGCTGATTTGTTTGTAGCCGATCTCTCTACAGGGTAATTTGTTTGTAGCTGAACTCTCTACAAGTTGATTTGTGTGTAGCTGATCTCTCTGCAGGTTGATTTGTTTGTAGCCGATCTCTCTACAGGGCAATTTGTTTGTAGCTGATCTCTCTACAGGGTGATTTTTTGTAGCTGACCTCTCTTCAGGGTGATTTGTTTCTAGCTGATTGCTCTACAGGTTGATTTGTTTGTAGATGAACTCTCTACAGGGTAATTTGCTTGTAGCTGAACTCCTTACTTTGTGTCTAGTTTGTAGCTGATCTCTCTACAGGGTGATTTGTTTGTAGCTGATCTCTCTACAAGTTGATTTGTGTGTATATAGCTGATCTCTCTGCAGGTTGATTTGTTTGTAGCCGATCTCTCTACAGGTAATCTGTTTGTAGCTGAACTCTCTATAAGGTGATTTGTTTGTAGCTGATCTCTCTGCAGGTTGATTTGTTTTAGCTGAACTCTCTACAGGGTGATTGCTTGTAGCTGAACTCCTTACATTGTGTCTAGTTTCTAGCTGATGTCTCTACAGGGTGATTTTTTGTAGCTGAACTCTCTTCAGGGTGATTTGTTTCTAGCTGATCTCTCTACAGGTAGATTTGTGTTGATTTGTTCATTGCTGATCGCTCTAAAGGTAATTGATTTGTTGCAGTTGAACACCCTGCAAAGTGTTTTGTTTGTAACTGATCACTCTAAAGGGTAATTTGTTTGTAGCTGAACTCTCTCCACAGTGACTTGTGTGTAGCTGAATTCTGTGTAACTGAATTCTCTAGAGAGTGACTTAATTGTAGCTGAATTCTCTACACAGTGCATGACTTGTTTATAGCTGAACTTTCTTCAGTGTGACTTGTAATGTTCTGAATCTCTATAGTGGTATATTTGCTTAACTCTCCACATGGTGACTGTCTTCTTGCTGAACTGTCTATAAGATTAACTGTTTGCAGCTGAACTCCCTACAGAATAACTTGTGATGTAATAAAATTCTATAATGGAGTAAATAAATTAGCCGAATGCTCTATTAGGGTGACTGTTCTATTAGAGTATCTCGATCTCGCATTTGCTACACGGAGTTGGCTTTCGAATCATAACTCAGTGGTTTGTAATCCGATTCTTCTGTACTACTGCAAGGACTTTCTATGAAGATTATTCCAGCTATACACCGATTTTCAGCTCATTGCTCTAAGCGGTTTGCCTAGTAGGCGTGAAAACTAATACTTTTTTATTCATAAAAATCGATCGCGTAATTGTGACACAGGTTGGGTTTTGTGTCATATCTCCGTGGTCTTTATCTCGATTCCTTTCAAACCACCAAAAGGCACTCCTACGATGGTTACTCCATCTACATAGCAATTTTCAACTCATTCCATGAAGCGGTTTACCCTGTAGGCGTGACAACAAATCGATCTTGTTTTACGCGAATAATCGGTCATAACTCCTGAACCATTCATCGGATTTGTACCAAAGTTGATGCTAGGATTCGCCTTTGGACTCCCTTTCTGTGTGCCAAATTTCAAGGCGATCAGAGTACGCGTTTGCTTGTTATAGCAATTTTTGCAAGTGTGCGAAAAGACGAAGAAGAAGAAGAAGAAAAAAAAAAAACGAAGAAAAAAAAAACGAAACTTTGGCAGCTCGTATCTCGGAAATGGCTGGAGCGATTTCCTTCAAATTTGGAATGTAGACTCCCTTGGCTGGCGGGCAACTGTGCAGCAAATTTGGTTCCAATCAGATAAGTGATCACCGAGATACAAAGGTGTGAAAATAACGTTTTCGTTCTTCCTGTCAATATACTCACGGTGTGGCGCGCCGGCTTCTTGGGCCGCACGACACACTACCGTGTGTCTTGATAGATGGAACTTCCATTTGACAATTGATTATCTTATAAAACATGACTAGTTTGCAAAATGTACGTTGTGATTCTAGAGAGGGCCAATTAAGTGATGTGAGCATGTTAGTAACACTACTTCTCCAGGAGTAATTGTTCATTGTATACCTTGCAGCACTACGTTGAATCTTTTCTATGGCACAAATATCAGATTGAAGGTGAGGGGCCCATATAGGTGAAGCATATTCTAGTATGGGTCTGACAAAGGACTTATAGCAATGAGATCTTACAGAAATTGGACAATGATTGATGTTCCTCCTCAGAAAAGCTAAGGCTGAATTGGCCTTATGACAGATGTTATGAATATGATTTTTCCAAGTAAGATGTTCATCAAATGTTATTCCTAGATATTTTGCCTTGGAGACCTTTTGAATTATAGGTGATCAAATAAGTAATAGTTATGTTCAATAATATGATGTTTATTTGAAATTGTAAGATGTACACATTTAGCTGGGTTAAATTCCATTTGCCATCTCCTGGCCCATGCTTGTAAAGTACATAAATCTTGATTACAGTGTTCTTAAATGTTTCAAGACCAATTAGGAGTTTGTGGAGAGCTCTATTGACTAGGTAAAAAGGAATACTTGTACACGTCAACTTTTGATTGTAATTGAGTGAGGTTTAGGGGATGTTGAGTACGTTTCAGTCAGTGTAGTTAAAATAGTCAACAGCTATATATAGCTACCATTTTAATAACTATAACAGTTCAAATGGAAAAAGGTGCATGTGTAGATAGACTATAATATAATTATATTGGACACCATAATTTAGCTAGTAGCTATACACTTTGGCACATTCAGTTATGAATAATAAAGCACACTTTTCCCTTTGAACATACAGTTAGCTACCTATAGCTATGGGAAACTATTAGCACAAAGAGAACTAAGAGGGAAATCTACAACTGCTTTACAATGGATTAGCTATACTACAAACATGAAACTATAATATACACGAATAAGTTATGACTCATGCAGTTAACAATGTGTGCTACTGTAAGTTGAATATATGCAATGCATATCATTTAGCTGTACTATAGTTGGTGACATCTATGTTAATGAAAGCAACAACAAAATTCTTATCTATAACTACAACAATATTTGTAGCATATAGTCCTCTTGATTGTAGCATAGTAATCAATTTCTTAGTTGGGTGACTTTAATTCCCCACCTGCTTTGCTATGTCCATCATTATCAGAAATGATAGCATACTAGCTTAATGATTGCTTTAGAAGTATAAATAAATTTTTCTTAACAGCTTTTCCGAGTGGAAATAAGAATTCACCATCTGATCAAAACCTGTGCATGCAAAAGATTTCCATGTTGGTTACAACTTGGTGATTGTGAGTAGCTATCTGTCAGTGTAGTGTGAATGTGTGTTGTTTTGTGTAACTTTGTTGTTGTTGTTGCTACATAGCTACCCAATTGCATTAAAACTGTGTGGGCAGCTAGTATAGTAATGCTGGAGGGAACTGTGAATCCCATACAGGATCAGTAAACTTGCCAATGCATTGTATTTGTTAATGTACAACCTCAAGAGGGAAAATGTACATAATTATTTTGATAAATAATTCAGTCAGTTATAAAAATAACTTATAATTCTTTTAAAAGTTTCTAAATTGCTAGAAGTGACAACCTCCTCTGGCAGACTGTTCCATAAAATGATGGTTGAAGGGAAAAAGGAATTATGGCAAGCATTTATTCTGGTTGGTAATGTGTCTTGTTTTAAATTTTAATGAGTGGCCCTGAGTACGGTTAGTATTATATTCTAAATTATGGTCCACAAATACAGAGTTGTTCAGTATCTCTATAGATACATCATTACGACTTTAGCTTCAGTTCGTCGCTGTTTAAGCGTTGGCCATCCTAGTTGTTCTGTCATTCTTGAGACTGATGAGAATCTTAAAAAATCATTTATTACAAATCTTGCAGCTCTTCTTTGAACCATTTCCAGTTTCAAAATATTAAATTCGGTAAATGGAGAAAGTTCTGTAGATGGAGGCCATACAGGTGAGGCATATTCAAGAAGAGATCTTACCATCATCTTATAACACGATTCTTTGACTGATATTGGGCATGAACTCACATTTCGTTGGAGGAAACCTCTGATTGAATTGGCTTTGTTTGAAATGTTAGTAATGTGTTGATTCCAGGAGAGGTGCTGGTCTAGTTACACCTAGATAAGTAACATGAGGAACACACTGGATGTCTGTGTTCCGAATGGTATACTGAAAGGTGATAGGGTTCTTAATATTAGATATTCGTATAAACTCACATTTGTTGGGATTAAAGCACATTTTCCATTCATTAGCCCATAACTGAAAATAATCCAGGTTGTTTTGTAATATGTAATCACCATCCAGTGTAAACCTATAGCTGTAGCTATAGCTATGCAGTTGTAACTTCTGTCAACCACATGTAAACTCATCATTACTACAGTATCTGCTACATCATAATAAGGATCACTAGCTCAACTACACTTTCCCATGTAATGCTAGTGACGTTGTTAGGCACGTGTTCAATCAATATCATGTTCAACTCAGTAGTAATGACAAAAGAAAAATGGGCAAACTCAGAAGTGCTATGTTGTAAGTTCACGATACCCTCTTCTACAGGGGTATATGAGAGTAGGATACTCTCCTCAGTATATATATTATGAATTCTTGGTTTCATACATGTGTATTCCAAAACATTGACTGTGTATAGAATGCAAATGCAAAATTGTTCTATCTAAAACAATTTTCATTGAATGCAGACAAAATCTTAGACTGCTTGGGAAGTAAACTCATGCTCAATCCCCAGATGACTTGCAATCTATGCAAATGCCTATAGAGTCTGGGATCCGGAATTACCAGATAAAAGAAATATAGTTGAAAATGTCATTAGATTTCCATATATTATTATATTATACACATGTTCAATATTCTTATTACATATATAGATCGGCTCTGAAGTTTCTCAGTCATTCATGGATTGAAAATAATAATCTGTAAAGGAGAGACAATGCATATGTAATGATGTCATACTGTACTACAAGTAACTACCTCTACTGCAAACACCCATCATAGTAAAAAAATAGACAAAAAACATTAGAACTTTTGTTAAAAAAAGAAAAAAAGAAAGAACATGAGAATTCTTTTGCAGAATAATAAATCGTTCAATAAAATGAGCTTGAAACTTGAGGTCACGTGCTTTTTTATCCTAGCTATAACGAGGCGGCTATGATAAACACATTAACAGCTACCTATTGGGGTTTTTCATACCACAAACAGATGTTTGTTATAGACAAATAGTGATGTCAAAATCCCATGAAAATTGTGGTACTTTTTCTCCCATAAATTTCTTAGTAAGAGTGGCACAATGGTTGTCCATCCTGTAGACGGGTTAGGCGATAGGTTTATTGATTTCATAGTGCTGACTTATAAAGATAGGTGTACTTCTTCATGATCAGAGCAAAGGCGTTTGGTTAAGCTCCAACGTAAGTTCTTTCCATAGGAAACATATGGGAGAAGAGTATTGTTGTTCGCCACATGGAGAAGTGGTCCAAGTTCATGGAATGAATGGTTTTTGTTCATTGCAAGATACAATTTAAATGTAAATGATAGTGTATTGGTGATGCTACGTACTTCATAATACAAAGTGACGTAATTCCGCATACATCACTTGTTTTTTGTTTCATAACTATTTGTACCATGGCTACCAATGGTGCTCAATATAGAGAACCGCCTACTTGTCTATTTAACGATTACTAGCTATTACAAAAGCAAATGTGGCAAACCTATATATCAATCTGCAGCATTTTTCATGCTTTACAAGGTGCTGTGACTAAAAATCGAATTTCTTCTACTTTTATGACCTCACTAAGAAAAGTCTATCATCACACATTATAGTTATGTGACCTTTTAACCGAGTTATTATATCACAGCTATAGGTGATTAAAACCTTCAGATAATTTAGCAGTGTATGCAAAACAATTGAGGGTGCACTACATTTCTAAAAAAAAAAAAAAAACAGGATAGAGAATGTGTAGATCATAAAACTCTACAGGGTTGCATTACATCGTAGATATTAGATAATCAACATTCGAGCACAATATTAGAATTCACAACCTATACTCCCCCTTCACATATAGTACAACATACGTACTGATGAAAAGTATGACTTTGCCTTGGAACTCAGGATTTATGGTCTTCTCTTTGTTAGAAGACCATATTTCATGAGTGGAATATATGCTGGTTTGTACCTATAACAAAATACAAAACAGTGTGAAATAATGCACTTGAAATACTCTAATAGAGCAGTCATAAATGTACAGAAAACCTATTGACTTTGCAATGAGGGGTCATTGAATTGGGGATTTAAAATAGTGTATGTACAGTGAGGTCAATTAAATGAATACCCTGAAATGTGATAATCAGGATACTTGTCCAAGGTCTGATGCTTTCCTGGGCTAGATGAAATGCCCTTGCCTACCACCCTAAACACATAAGGTAGGTGTACCGTAAACAACCAAAAAATGAAGATTAAAACTTCCTAGGGCCACTTTCAAAGTCCAAATACTGGGGAAGAATCAGATGATCTATTTGTATTAGCTATAGTGTACATACATTTAGACACCTAAAGGACACTTGTCTATAGTCCCATTAGTGTACATACCCTAAGACACCTAGATATTCAGAACACTTGTCCTGGACCATTTACAATAATATTTAAGGTCCTGTCATCAGGACACCACTGAAATTCTTTACCCTATTAGGATGGTCCCACAGTGCCCACAATACATACATACAGTAAGTTTTCACTGACATAAGGCTACATTATTATGCATAATAAATCTGTACACGCACAGATATACGTAAATGTAATCACTCACTTGCAATATATTGATTCAGGACATCGAACAATTACAATATGATTACTGCCATTCCAGAATCTCCATGAATTCTATAAAATAAATAATGAAAGAATGATGAATGATGACTGGCAGGTAGGCAGCAGCCTAGCACAACATTATTAAAGAGGCCATGCACAGGCCTAGGGCCCCCACCACAAGCATCAGATACAAGTCTCAAAGAGTAAACTGTGCGTAGTCATATCATTGCACTTAAATTTTATGAAACTATGGCACTGAGGTAACATCATTATTAGTCCCTTTGCATTCACCTGAGCCCCACCACCAAATATAGTAAATTAGTAATATCAAAGAGATGAACATATGTTCACTCCCAATGGTTTTGCACTGAAACAAGCATGTTTTCATGTTGTAAACATGTTTGCATCACCATCTTGTATAAATGTATAGGATATCATAACTCATTTGTTCTTGCTCTATCAAAAGTTTCTTTTGATTAAGAGTTCTGGCTTTTAAAGGGCTTCACATGCAGTGCTACCAAATGTTTGGGTAACTGGCCCATGTAACAACAGTTATTAACAAGAAACAATTAAGTTTGGAATAGTTTTAAATGCGTGGGCGGAACAAATTACAAAACCTGCTTTAAACCAAGCAGGGATAAATAATTTCAACAACTGTGTTAGCAATACAACTAATTGTGCTTGTTTGTTTTTACTGCAGAACAACGACTGTTCTTGGGTGTGTGGTCTACAATAGAGTGCTGTTTTATAAAAATGCACCACCAAAAACCAGACTAACAGACTACTGAATCCTTACAATTTCAACACAAGTGACTAAACAACTAAAATATCTAGGTCCTGTGGAAGCGATTTTTTAAGTTACTGGTTGTATAGATGTTTTATTGGACTTTTAGTAGTTTTTTCGAGTGAAACAAGCTCTTTGAAGGCTTGTATCTGAGTCACTGGGAAGAAACACGCTAAAAACACTTCCACAGGACCTAATAAATTTAATATACAGTATCACTATGTCCCAGAAAAGCCAATAGAGCCTACAGCTTTTGCTGTATTTGGCGGCGGAAAAACATGGTAGTGACAGCTGGCGGAAAAACATGGTAGTGACAGCTGGCAGAAAAACATGGTAGTGACAGCTGGCAGAAAAACATGGTAGTGACAGCTGGAGCTGAGCGATGTACAGGCTGGCTTAGTTGTGTTACTACAACAAATTGTAGTGTTCCACCTGCCTCAAACTACACTGTAGCTACATAAAAACATTAAATATGAAGGGCTTCACCTTCATTTAAAACTTTTCACGCTGCTAGACTGGTTTTATGGGCTTCTCAAAAAGTATCGATAGGCATTCAAAATTTTGAATGATTGCCCGTGACTATACTGTAACCTTAAGGGCTCAGGTTAACATGAGATACTCCTAATAAAACAGCCAGGTGCTCTAATAGAATAGTCTGTCACAGTGCAGTAAATAATCGACACAAAAACAGCCAAATGGTGCGGCATTAAAAAGCCTGCAGGGTGAAAAAAGTTGTGAAATCAAAGGTGGTGGCCAAGAAATGGCTGCAATGATGTTAATGCTAATAAATTTTTAACAATGCACACAGCCATTATTAATTTTTTTTAGCATTAACATCATTGCAGCCATTTCTTGGCCGCCACCTTTGATTTCACAACTTTTTTCACCCAGGCTTTTTAAGGCCACACCATATTTTCACAGCTTGGCTGTTTTTGTGTGGATTTCACTTCTTCTTATACTTTATAAGGCCCCAAAACCAGCCTATGGCTGACTTTGAGGCTCACATTTCTTCTTTTCTATGCAGACACAATGATGATTATTTATATAAATGCATTGCATTGCATGATTTAATTTAATATTTGATAATACTATTGTAATACTCTAATAGAGTGCACATTTTTTAAAGGACTTCTAATAGAACATACATAGAATGTTCTAGAACAATCTAGAACTTCTATTGGTAGATCTATGAAATTACAAATGTTTGATTATAAGCAGATTTAAATTAGAAATTTCGTTTATAAAGCAGAAATTAAGTGAGGTAATCAGCCAAGGTAGCAGTGGTTCAGTGGTTAAGAATGCAGGTGTTAGGTATGGAGGTCCCTGGTTTGAACTCTGGTAAGGTTTTTTTAGACATTTTTTGTATACCTTTTTTACCCCGTGGTGACTGCTCTATTAGAGAATCTCAATCCCACGATTTTACACTTGATTGGTTTTTACTTTATAACTTTGTCACTGTAACTCTACTGCTATTCAAACTATCAAAAGACACTGCTACGATGATCAGCCTATCTACACACCAATTTCCAAGTTATTCCTATACTTGGTTTACCCTGTAGCCATGACAGAAGTTTGATCTTTTTCTACATGAATAAATGCTCATAACTCCTTGGCCACCTCAAAATTATCTCCGAAGCAACACCTGCATGTACTTATGAAAGAAAGATGGTAGCTAATATGTAGTTAGCTATTGCACTCATATTGTGACCGGATTTGTGAAAAGGGGTCTTCCACACACATCCAATTCTATGAACTTATAACTTAGTGTTCAAAAAAGATATAAAACTGAACCATCCATTAACCTATGTTGGTGCTCACTACTGACCAAATTGCAAGGCAATTACTTTTCCCAATCTGAAGTTATGAATTTTCAAAGTTGGTAAATTGGATGTGTGTGGAAGACCCCTTTTTGCAAATCCGGTCACATATAGTAACCAAAATCAACCATATATACATCAGTCAAAACTGTTTCCAGATTCAATCTCAAAGGGATATGGCCCCAGTGCAACATATTATTTCTTGTTATAGCATATTTACTACATTTAAAATATACCTTCCAAATCAGTGTAAAAAATAAACATGAGATTAGTTATTGTACTCCGAATTCAAATACAGGATAATCAGCAAAATCTCAAATCAAACATGTTTTGTAAAAGATTTCATAACTTGATATATGTGAAAATTGTTGCTTAGGCCAATAAAATTACAATCTGCCAAGACATCCTATTGGTACTATACTTCAAATATTTAGCCCCAATTTCTGATGTTTTTGTTTATTAAAGTAACTGGCACATCACTACTTGGACACTTTTGAAGGGCAACTCAGTTTAGAAGCAATCTCCATGCATTTTTACCTCTGAAAGAGGACAATCTCTATAGTACAACCATACTCCAATATTAAAGGTTCCACTCTTTAAAGTAATTGAAACACTCCATCAGTGGTACAGGCTTGTTAATACAAACAAATAAATTCGTTGGTCATTTTTGATAGCAGCAATATATGAAATTATAACCTGACAAACAGCCAAATGTTATTTTAGCATGGCCAGTACATGTAGGTAGCTAGCATACCTTATGACCAGGTCGGAAATCAATATCCCATAATTTGAAACACTACATTAAGATAAAAGCAGCAATCAACACAGTTACACGGTATATATAGGAAACTCACATTCATTATCTTTAACAAAGTCCTTTCTCCCTGTATGTACAAGACATAGGTCCGGTTCTATGTAACATACAGTATATATTCTACATATTAATACAGTCCTGTATCACTTACCTCTGTATTGGGAATTAAGGATTGGTGACAAACTGGCAGATAATGGTTTACTGGAGTCGCACGTCTGTAGTGAAACACATTAATAAAAACTAAATAATAAAATAGAAGGGGAATAGGGATCACTAAAGAAACCACAAAACAAGAAGGGATAACTGGATGGTAACGTAAACCACAAATTCCTAACTTATCTTAAAAGGATGAATCAAGCATTATCATACAGTATGGTAGTAACTGTAAATTAGGGATCATGGAGGTCTGCACTATCTCACAAAATAAAAATTAACTAAAAACCAGCCTCACAAAACATTCATGGTGCCTTATCAGAAATTGTCCATAATTTCCTCCTCAGTGGCTGGAATGGTTGTAGAGGTGCTTCTCATAATGTTCTTCATTTGTAATGCTGTGTAATGGGCTGAGCATAGCTAATAACAAAGCATAAAGGATTCAGATGGCATACCCCAACAGTTTGTCTTGCAGGCCAGGCTCTTAGAGCTTTGTCGCTTAGATATAATGCACCAATATATCATTTGTAACCATAGGCGGCGGCTAACCCCACGTCAGAATGATATCATGCTGAAATGATCCTTCTTGGAGTGGGATGAAAACTGTGATAAAGATCGATATAATCTACTCTGAATAGAACGCTCAAATATCCTAATAGAGCAGTCAAGGCTTTCATAAAAACATGTTCCTATAAGTAGCTTTAAAAAAAAAACACGAAAAAAAGTTGCCTACAGCAGCAATTGAACCAGGTACTTATCACTTTAAGAGTTCGCGTCTTACCACTGTATCAAATGTTTCCAGGTGGCTATAGGTTGTTTTGTACTGCTTATAAATGCTATATGTTCGTTAACCCTGTAGTCAACAGCTAAAAGCTTTGCCAAAAAAGTTTTAAACTGGCAAATAGCCTGTTTTAAATAGTTTTGACTAAAGTTGGTGTTTTAGTTAAAATACTTTAAATTGTACCTATAAAATTGCTATAAATTAATTTTGGTGAACTTTGAGACATTGTGAAAGCTAAAATAGCTACAGATTCTGGGGGGCTGTGCCCCCCAGACCCTCTGCTGCCAGAGACTCTATACTCTGGTCAGCCCCCCCTCATATCAACTACTTCCTCTGCCACTGTTTGTAACCTCCAGTATCCCTAGTACAGGCTAAACTAGGGATTTACCAAATATCCCCCAAGGTGTAAGGCATTTGCTTTGTACCTAATGGTGACAGTTCATGTTAGTTTACAGGTAACGGCAGCATTCCAGCAGAGAGCTTCTACTAGGGAATTTGCTTCATGGATGTATCAAATCCCCACCCATGTTGGGGGAGTAGGGGCTTAATTGATAGGTGCATAAGCACCTGAACTGGCCTGCAAGACTGAGCTAGGGAATACCACCTGATCTCTATAATTACACAACTCTGTATTAGATTTGTAGAGCATGTGTACAACAGCATACGGTCTATGTACATCCATGAAAGAAAACAATTTAAAATATGCAGGATACTCACTAGAAGATCCATGCTGTTTGTAAATAACCACCAGAGGGTTGCTGGATGAGGTTTTTGGTGTGCATTATATTACTTTTTTTTTTTTTGCAAAAGAATGGGTGATCTGCTTTTATGAACCCACTATTGTGCTTCATGATAATACTGAAATATACAGAAGAAGTACAGAAATGCACCTATAAACACACTGAATACTAATACAGAATTGTGGTAATGAACATGCCAATTTACACAGAAACGCAATACTCAACATTTAGCTATAGAATTTTAGTTAAGGAAGAAAAGCCAGTCCTCGCTACTCACCACCGAAGGGATACCCTTCAAGAAGAGTGAAGAGTTTATACCATTAATGTTACAGTTCATTGTATACATGGGTATAATTACAGAGCACTGTACTAAATGTACGGGTATGGTACTGTGAAACATATACAGCATTGCAACAGACCAGTCCTAAACACTTACTTTATTAGAGTATTCATTACATTTTCATAAGCATCTTTCGTTAAGCTAAAAAGAAAAATACTTAACTACCATGACAAGCATTTGTACAACAATATCCAATTGTACAATATGAGCAGGTGTACAGACAGACACAGATACATACCACACACTATGCTGCACTACACACATACACACACACATACACACACACATACACACACACATACACTACACAACACTACACACACACACACTAGTTATCCACACAAACTACAGCACATACTCTTTAGTATCAAGCAGATGAAGGTTTGGCTGATTATTAAAGCTGTGAGTATTAAAGTATTGACGTTGCATGTTCTCACTGATATGTACTCCAGTAGTAAAGTGAAACGTACGACACACATCAGGCATGACACACTCCCTGTATAACAATCACTAGTATGTAAGGCAGTATTACTATTTACAGCTTTTTAGCTGCAATATGGGATTCCTGAAACAATATTACAGCTGTAGGAATAAAATTGATTTCTGGAGAGCAAATAGAACTTTCATCAAGCATATGCTCTAATGTTGATAATTTCTCAAGATCTTTATGACTTGATAATAGGGCTGAGTGATTGTGAAATTTTCATGATTGTGGGATGCAACATATCACAACTATGATAATTATCATGATCAAGAGTTCATAATATAAAAAGAAAGGCTCTTCTTTTTATATTATGAACTCTTGATAACATCACATATGCACAACTTTGTATTAATTATTCATTTTAACAAAACAAGGTGAAATATTGTACCATTGTTCAACACGATTAAGGCCTAGCATAGTTACAGTTAATACAAACAGTATAATGAACAACACTATCCTTAGAAATTCAATAGGTAAGCTGTTTTAACTGATCACACAATTAACTGTCTCAAGAATTGTAGGCTTATTTTCCAGATCAAGTTCTTCCACAACACCATTATTTGAGTTTACTAATACACCCATAGGTGGCTGAAAGGGAGGGGGCTAGGAGGCTGAAGCCCCCCCTCAGAATGATATCGCGCAAAATTATCCTTCTTGGACTGGGGCTGAAAACCATGATCAAGATCGAGATACTCTAATAGAGCAGTGACTCTAATAAAGCAGTCACAGTATTAGAGCAGTGTGTAGTGAGCTATGTAAGGATTTTTATATAGTTTATCAGCTATAAATGCGTAGCTGGTGAGGTGGGCAGCTATTGTCAGCTGGCTGTGACCTTTTTCTTTTTTTGCTTACCAAACCAGAAACAGTGTAATGCCTCAGTTGATTTCCGCTCCTGGTCAGCCCCCCCCCCTCATATCAACTACTTCTTCCATCACTCCCCCCCCCCCCCCCCCCCTCATATCAACTACTTCTTCCATCACTGAATACACCATTCACATGTTATGTCACAACATCATGATTATTTACATGCATATCAACATCATGATGTTCAGAAACAATCCCACAAGTAAGAAGTTTTCCATTATACGCCCATCATATGCTTGCTCAAAAAGTAAGACTATACCATTATTTTTATAATGTCGTCAATCAGTAAGCCTTCACATACATACACATACTTTAATTCACGTACAGGACATACAATACAAAAAACTCAGAAGTATTTGCCAGCCTTCAGGCAGGGATAGTGAATAATGTACTGTAGAACCAAATATATGAGATGTCATCTATATACATTCCACATTGCAGGCAGATAGTTTTTACCTTTCTTTCCGTTGTGCTGGTTCTCTTAACCAGCCATCCCAAGTTAGGGGCTCTGTTTTATCCAGCCATTTTGGACTCAATTCTTCATAGAGACTTCTTGTTAACATCCACCCCAGACCAGGCATGGTGTCCACTCGGTACAGCAATGTGGGATCACGACTGCTGTACTTGTAACTCTAATAAAATAACAATCTATTTCTTCACGAGAACACTGCAGCAATCTCAGTGACACTGTAGCCACTTGAAATTGGGCACTTTTGTATGTACAATTCACAGCACATATCCACGGGACTGCACAAACTTACAAAGTCATTCCAAGCTGAGATGCAGTAGAGTGATTTATCTTCATGTAGCAAATGATATGTCTGGCTGAAGTAACTGTGAGTAACAGAATAACATTAAGCATTTGTGCAAGGTTAAAATCCAAACTAGCCTTTTGCTACATTTTACTACACATCCAGTGTTTACATACTTCTCTACTGTGTACTCACCTGAAGAAATCTGGAGACACTTGTAAATCGTCTTCTAATATGATTGCTTCATTCGCGGTCTATGTAATAAAAAACCATGCAACACTTCACATGATAAAAAATATATGGTATAAACAAGCCTACGCGTAGCATTAATTGACAATTCAATTCAACAATTAGAAGCACCTACTGGAAATAATGTAAAGACTCCATCCAGGCTGAACTTGTAGTGCTAAAATGCAATACATAGAAGGTCAATGGTGCATATAAACAGTTGCATATGTACACATATCGCTGAATATAATCTAGACACATAAAAAGCACATATGTACACAGTAACACATACAAATGTACGTACAAAACACATAAGTACAAGTGATATATGTAAAAACAAAGTCTTAAGCCTCATTCATGGTCAGAAACATTAGGATATTCATTTGCACACTACTCAGGTGCTAAGAGTCAGTGCAGGCAAGTCTTCCTGAAGGCAGGACTAGTAACCCACAGGAGCACAAGAGGCTCTACCATGTCTCACAAGTGAACACACACACACACACACACGCACGCGCTCACACACATAAGACATACCTGATCAATCCTCTCCTTTAATAATGCCCATCTTTTCTTAATAGGAGCACCATACAGATCATTGGGAGTGGCTAAATTCATTGTGTGGGTCTCTACTCTGATGTTAAACAATCGTGCAACAAAAATGGGACCCTAAAAGTATAATAAAATAAATTCTTTCACCAAAACTCTGAACATAGTTACACATAACCAGTGGAATGCTGCACCCTACTCTGGTGCAAACAAATCCTCTTGAGGGCAAGACTAGTACTCCACAGGACGTTGTACCATGTCTCATGGTGAGGGTTTGGGTGCCTAAAGTACTGTCTGAGTCATACCCATCATGTGAGACATGGACAGCTGGCAAACAATTGCATCAGGTACTACTGCTACTGATATGTAAGTAAAATTTTAGAAACAACAAAATACTAGCAACCAGGCATCAAACTTAGAGCCGTTGCTCATAACCACTTGATTTTGCTATGTTACACAGATACAAAAACACACACACACACACACACCTACATACAAAGGCAAAATAAAAAAGCTAAGGGTCTGGCAGCTGTATTGCCATCCAGTGAACTAGTACTGGGATGTCTGTGCACCACTCAGGCACTTGAGTCTTAGACAGGAAAATCCTCCTGGGACTGTCCAGGTCTCACTGAGAGAGGCCATGGAACCTGAAATTCTACAATGGCCCCAACACCACTATGTGAGACAAGTACAGTTGGGCATCTGCTTCCCTAGTTAATAGCAGGTACCCATTGATGTTACAGCTGGGTGGACTCTTTCTCCAGTTGATGCCAGGTCACCAATTATACAGCTGGAGCATTGTGAGTAAGTTTCTTGCTCTCAAGGAAACAACAACAGTAACTTGGCATGACTGGGCATTGGACCCAATTAACTTGGTTATGCTGCCTCACAACACACTTGGTAGTTGCCCACTGTATGGAGTACTGTGATAGCAGAGATCTAGGATCCCTCCTGAACTAGTGACAAGTTAGTAGCCCCATAAAATCAGAGATGTCTTGTTAAATCACCCTGTCTCCGGGAACAACAATTACAAATGCAATGAAAAAGTTCCTAAGTGGAAAAAATGTTAGCAACACAGGTGATTGTCCTTCTGTTCTGTGCTAGAACATCAACAACACTCTGACCATTGATTACAACACAGACACACACATGCACACGCACTCACAGACACACTACACACACATGCACGAACACACACTCACACTATAAATTCCATCAAGAAATATTGTAATCAATGAAGCATTAGCTACAAGCAAATAAGCACATACATACACTACATATCAAAATGAACCCATGACAAAAGTATCATGAAGTATTAAAGCAGATAATACCAACTAATGGAGCATTCCCCAAACCATTAATGTTAGATGTGCATAAGTGATTAATTGTAGCACATACACGCTGTGACTACCCTGCAAAACACAAAAGGTGGGAAGGGCTATATTAATTAAGACTTACATTCCCTGAGATGTACATAACCTCTCTATATATGCATTATGCTAAACTGACTTTTATACATATGTATGTACACTAATACAAATGGAACCACGGAAAAGTGGTCTGAATATCAAAGTATCCAGATGAGGTTCCTGGTATGCAGAAGCTTGCACTTACAATATAAAACAATACACATGTCCTTACTTACCTCCAGGAGCACTTAGTAATGCACGAAGGGTACTATAAAAACAAAGCATATGTAATATGACAAAGCACATACCCTTTACCACATGAACTGATACAATGCAAAAATCAAGCACTTTTCATACTTTCCACATCAGTAGTACTCCTCATGACATAAATTTTTCGATATAGTGTCATCACAGATTAGACCTTTGATGACCTTCATGGCTATTTTTGCCCAGAAATCTGATTATTTTTATCTTTATCTCCCTTAGGCATTGACTTGTAAAAACATGGTATCAAATTGTTGAACAAAACAACTTAGTTTTTGTTTGAAATTAATAGGTGATTTCATTCCAAAGTTATATTACCCATGAATTTTGAGATTACTCAAATAAAAACCAAGCTGTTTTATTCAACAAGACCTTCACTTTGGTACCACGTTTCAACACGTCAATTAATGCCTCAGGGAGATAAATGAGAAGCACTATATTAATGTGGAAAATTTCATGCTTTTATGAAAAAGTACACTATTTGGTTAACTTTCGGTGCTATACCACTATACTAAATAGTAAATAAGGTAGTTTTTATATATCTACACACGTACATATGCACATTGCAGGCAGGCACGCATGCACACTTACACACACACGCACACACACATGGACTGACACATTACACACATGTGCATGCAAAGCAAGCAGTTGTGACACACAATATATGTAGAACACTGGGGCCACTCAAGTACTAGGATTTTAGCACAGTAAAATCCCTAAGACTATTTAACTGTGAAAGACTGTACTATGCCTCACAGATGAACAGTCCCACTAGGCCTGAGCATGCACTAGGAAACAAGACAAGGATCAGTTGAGCAGGTCATAGCACACACGTGTCTTTTAAAAATAAACATCCTGGCTAGCTACTATATGCAACTTTACCGGTATAAAGATTGGGCTCTGTCTGTGGCGACTATTGCCACAGGAGTAGAATTCAATTGGTTATTCCACACCTGAAACACAAGCACACAGAACATGAAAATACAGATTGTGGCAATACCCTGGTCACTCACTGGTTTAGATACAATGTTAATAGACACTGGATCGTCACCTGTGATAAGTAAAATACATGTTAACTCTACATAAAGAAGCCTTTCACAAACACGCACGTGCGCACACACACCCATATTTAATGTTTTGAGTTTGAAGCGAACTAGGATTGGAGGGTATGAATCGGTTGTCAGGTCAACTCTTCGAACTCTTCATCCAGACTTTGAAAGATATCATTATGCTTAATAGTTTGGGTTAGGGTTAGCTTTGGTTACTTTAGTGTTACATACCGTAAGAACCTTTCCTTTGAAGTAGTAGCAAGCAGTAGTGACATGACGGTGTAGTGTAGTACTCTGCAAGTAGAAGTCAGGGTTTGTGCCTTGATGAGTTTTTCTTTATTCTAACACTTTTCAAATATTTTCTAGTCTCTTTTTTAACAATAAATATCAACAACATTTATTTAACCTTCTTTTGCAGACACAAATTTAAATGTCTACATTTTAATCTTGCAGCATAATAATAACCAATTTCTTTAAAAGCTTTTACAAGCTTTGAGGAGATGAATTATAGAAAATAGATGAACCCTGATCAAACTCACATCGACACACATCTTCAAAATAGCCCCTCATGTAGAAGCAGAATTCTTCTCTTCGCCGATTCTCTACTGTGTCTGGCCAATCACACCAGTACCGTCTAAGACGCAAACGAACTAGAGAAAAAACATCATAACCATACATATAAGTGAGGGGTGTGTGCACTAAGATTTAAATATTCTATTGGAATTGAAAATAAAAGATCTAATACAATAAAATATATCAGATATTTGTTACCTGAAACTGGTGATTTACCAGATATTGTGTAATTATTTCAAATATAGGATTCATGGCTGATATCCAAGCAATGTTGGACCCTCATGGTGTAAAAATTAATACATATGTCACTTACTTCCTGATAATAAGATGAGTAGTAATAGAGCAGCTACGATAGTGATGCCAAAATAAACCTGTATAAAAGTAAGACAGAGGTAGTATATATAATATTCTATACACATGGTAAACCCATACAATGGACACATCTTCTTAAAGAACTGTCTAAAGGACACCTCTATAATAAAGACAAAAGATTTTGGTCACTAAAGGTCTAGCTCAATAAGAGGGCAACCTCTACCCTTTCCACGAGAGTACAATAAGATTAGAGCTCTGCGGTATTGCCAAAAACCTTTATTCAGTATATTAAAATATAATACATTGGTATTACCAAGAGTTAGCCTCTCTTATTATTAACTCTTGGTATTACTAAACATATGTAGGTATTGCCCTTGAATGGATACTGTACAAAAAGAATATTTGCACTCAGCTATACCCTTTCTGTAAACACACAATTTATTTTGATGCTACAATTCCTTATATTTTACTATTAACCACTACGATATAATCGGTATATTCGATATTTCTGTGTCACGGTTTGGTATTGGGCCTTGGTACATAGTATTGTGGCTTTGTTAATACCTTGACATATAGGTATATCGCAGAGCCCTAAATACAATGTCATAAAAGGTTGAAATTATTGTACTGGTGATGAATGATGTAATGGCCATGCAAAAATTGTAGGCAAAGCAAGGTCTGTTGTAATATTGGTGCAAAGTCAGTAACGAATTTCACAAGCAAGGAATGAACTTAGGGAGGAATTATTCCCCATCTTTAAGTTGAATGCAAGGGTGCAGAGCAGAGTAAATTCTTTATGTAAACCACATGATGAACACCTACAAAATAGTACAGTGTGTGTTAATTAATTAATGACCTGTTTAGCTGGTATGAGTGTCTGCTTCACATGCCACTGTAGCGGTTAAGTGGCGGGTTTGAATCTGGCATACTTTTTTTTATCTTTTAGGATACTTTTTTGTGCATACTCTGTACTACTGTTTACTTCCCAAGACATGTTGTAAAGCTATAGCAGGGATACTATGAAATTACAATGAGGTAGGGCAGGTCAACTAGTACGTATCATCTGTTAGTGACATTGTTTCATGTGCTCTATTAGAGGTAGTACATATCTTAACTTTCACAATTTCAATTCTTAACACACTACTTTTCTATCACAAAAATGCTTAGCCTGAGTGCCAGAAAGTGTGCACCTGTATGTTGAATTAATTGTGCAAGAATCTTTATATACAGTGTTTATTGTACATATATACTCATTTCTCTTTGCTGTCAGTAAGTTAAACATCACATAGAGACTAAAACAGTTAAGACTAATACTAGTTTACTGTAGGAATTAATGCAGAAAGTGAGTATCATACGTAAGGGCAGATACCAATGCTGTATAGTACACAGTCAAGAGCAGTATTATAAAACAACCATTCAATCGGTTATCAGTTTGAACAACTAAAATACATATACATGTATTTTAAACAGAGCTGTAGAAATTCTCTGGAAATAAAAGATCATACTCCATAGTGTCTATACAATTTCATTTCATAATGTAGAGAGAAAATCAAGATATTAGGGATGCATCAATTTTGCCACGATAACAGAAGGCAGACGAAAACAAGGAGCAATGCATTGGCATAATAGTAAAAATCTCGAGCAAAAATAGCTTGTACTTACAGTAAGAAAGCTGACAAAAGACATTCATACCTATTAACACATCAAATCAGGATAATTGGTACAACAAGGGAACCAAGACATGCATAATTTTGTCCCTCCTTCAGAATTTTGAAATAGGAAGATACTGTTATAGAACAATCATTAAATGCATTTACTCCAACAGAACAGTCACCACTAAAGCATAATGAATGCCTGTGTCCATATTAAATGTAGCTATTACTAAGTAAATTCTAAGCAAAATAAAATGTTTCTGACAAAACATTAAGCATAACAGGCTGAAAATTAATAAAGAATTGCTGGAAAAATAGAAGGAAAACCGAAAGTGTTCTATTGGGACACATAGTGAGAGAACTGGGTGGTTTTGCTCATGCCCAAGCATACATTGACATAACAACCTTACTGTTAATTCTTCAGAACTAAAACTCCCAACACAATATTACTATAAAATGGTTAACAACATCTCGCGTTCAATTACTGCTCGTTCAATAGAAACCTCGACTTCGATATCACAATACCTACCATGCAACTGTTATAGCAATACTAAAGTCAAGGTTTCTATTGAACAAGCAGTCCAATTTTGTAATTAATCATGAGATGTTGTTAATCAATTCACTTCAACGTTATGTTGGGAGTTGGAGCTCTGAAACTTTAACAGTAAGGTATGCAATGTCTGTACCGCAGACTTGGGCACAAGCAAAACCACCCTCTTAGCAAGTTTTCTCCCTAAGTCAATATCATGCTAGAATGTTTTCAAATACCAATCCTAAGAGTACCTGCCTTTTCAGTGACTTCATGGATTTATACATCCAATTTTGGTTTTATTTACCGTATAGTAGTATAGTGGCACAACCAAAAAATCGTTCACTTTTTCATAAAGCCATGAAACTTTCCACATAAATAGTAGTCCTCAATACATGTAATTTTAGATATAGTGCCATCACTGATTTGACCTTTGGTGACCTTTACGGCTATTTTTGTATAGAAAATTGATCATTTTTGTCTTTAACTCCCTGAGGCAGTAATTAACTTGTTAGAACATGGTACCAAACAAAAGATCTTGCTGATAGTAACAGCTTGGTTTTTATTTGAAGTCAATAGGTGATTTCATTACAAAGCTATGATCATATTTATTAGCAGCAAAATTTTATAAATTTATGCATAATTATCTGCCCACAGGTAATTCACACCTGGAGGGCAGGTAAATTTATCGAATTTTGTAACTAATAAATATAACTTTGTAATGAAATTACCTACTGACTTCAAATAAAAACCAAGTTGTTACTATCAGCAAGATCTTTTGTTTGGTACCATGTTTTAACAAGTTAATTACTGCCTCACGGAATTAAAAACAAAAATGATCACTTTTCTGTACAAAAATGGTCGTAAAGGTCACCAAAGGTCAAATCAGTGATGGCACTATATCTAAAATTACATGCCATGAGGACTACTATTTGTGTGGAAAATTTCATGGCTTTATGAAAAAGTGCACAATATTGCCAATTTTGGGGGCTACGCCGCTATATTATAGTGGGTTTTTATCACATCTATAATTTATTGCAAATCTTAAGAGTATGACACAAAATTCAAAATAAAATTTGCTGATATTTGTCAATCATAATATATGTACTGGAAAAGGAGAGGCCGAGAGGGAAGTATTTCTAAACTCTTGTATACATGGCTATCATGTTTATTTTGGATTCCTGCCATTGGTGAAGAACTCACTTGCAGGAAATGTGCACTGTGGTTACACTGCATGTAGAACTGGGCAATATTTCAATATATTGGCAATATCGCAATATTGAACTACACAATATATCGTATCAAGGTAAATTATAGAGCCACAATGATATCGTATAGACAATATAATCGCCAATATCGTCTAATTAAATCTGGCTAGTGGTTATGGTTCTTGCACTTGCTATATAACTACAAGGACAGGCAATTTGGTTATGGGAAATTTCAGCTGTTCTCTGGCACCATTTCACATTCTATAATATAATATGATGCAATAATGTGTTATGTAATGTTACTAGTCTCACTGCTTGACAAATTTAATTATATTCAATAGAGACAATTATAATTTTTTTCAAATCCCAATGAAAATGTCAGGCAACCTAAAGCATTACCTGACATTGGTATGCTACTGTTTTACACAATTCGTTGGAAATCCTTACAATACATTGATAGAATAGAGTGACTCAACCTATAATAATACAATCATTGTTGTCTAATTATTGAAAATGCTTCACTATAAAACTCTCTAACTTCCTTCTATTTTGATCTGACATTTTGTCAGGCAGGTTCCATTATGGTCGGCCATGCATGATATTTGCCTGACAAATGGCCTATGTCAGGCAGTAATATTTGACTCTGATATTCAATATTTAATCATATCGTGAATATAAGCTTGTCAATATATTGAAAAGCATTATTTTCAGTATCGCCCAGGACTAACTGCATGACGACTCAACAGTAATGGCCATGGGCCCTTACCTCATATCCTCTCAAGGATGTACAGTTTGTTCTCACTTTTGTGGTGGCACAATTATATGCAAAGTTACTAGAGCAAGAAGACATGAAAGCACACAAGAAGTGCAAATTTGATTACCATAGCTACTGTTTGCAAAAGTAAAGTCTTTGCAGTAAAACCCGCTATATGGTATGTATATGGAGTCCACAAATTTCCCTATTGTAAATTTTCTTTGCCCTTCAGGCAACTCCAAATACATTATCTGTTTCCCATCCACCGCCCACATCTGGTTACTGTCAGCTCATTATTCCATATTCTTCCATTATTTTCCAGTTGTTCTTGCATACTGTACAGGCTCAGTAAAAACCATCTTGTAACAGTGTCGGCTCACGTGTCAGCAGTGTTATCAAGTTGGCACAAATTCAAGTTTGTGTTCTTTTTTGCAGCTTAAAAAGGAAGGTACAAGCTTAAGCATACTGTTATGCAGCCTTTTTATGGTTGTGCCAGACAAATAACAGTTTGAAAAGCTGCCAATTTTATAATGGAACGTTAGAAATGGACTGTCTGCTTACATGCAAATAAGCCCAAGTTGTGGAGTGGCCTGATATACAAAAAACGCACCCACAAACTTTATGAATAAAACTCATAACACATATAGATATGGTCGTCAAGGGGAAATTTTCGTGGGATATTAATTTCGTGGTTTACATTTCTGTAGTGACTTTGGTGCAATAGCCTAAAGCTTAGGTAAACTTGCACGCGTCTCCAACTATATAGCTAGCAGAACTCGAGTTCAATGCGCATGGTAGCTTCTTAAGAAGGGTCGGGCGCCGCCAGACTGAGTCAATTTGGTAATTAATAACCACGAAAATTTGTCCCACGAAAATTACAAATAATTTTACTATGTGCTAAATATTTAGCACATTTTGGCAGTTCACAAAAATTTAGTACCACAGAAACATCCAATGCCTACGTACGCTTCAAAGACAATTGTATACACTAATGTTTTCTTACTTTAACATTAGAATGCGAATACCTCCGCATCCCCACTGTAGGTGTAGTAGTGTCCGTTCACCACAGGCCAAAACACCACCATAAAATTGACCTTATTCATTTAGAACAATCGTTCACTCTCTGTTCACCATGGTGATAGTTTTCGGACGCTTTTTGAGCTAAAGTGCGCGGGTACGGCTGGTCACAGCACTGCATCGCAACGCCTTGGCGGCAACTGACAAGCTAATTCACCCGAGGGCCCGAATTCACCCGCTTTCCATACTGATTGTGGGCTAAAGAGAAGTATAAAAACTGGCCGGCGAGGTCTGATGTAAGATAACAGGAGAAGTTCTTAGTCTGGGGTTTGGAAGTGCACCTCGAGTGCACAAGGGTTGCGGTTCTTCTGGGAGCAGATGGGCAGTACTGCAGATGGGGGAGAGGGTGAAGCTTTATAAATTTTAACCCTGGTAGCTATATGGCACAAAAGACAGCTGCTGAGCAGTTTTAAAAACTTTCCCAGCAGCACCCTCGGCAGCACCATGCCATCAACATAATAGGCTGTACTTAGCCTCCTAGCCTGCTAGCTATCTCCTAATAAAACTTTTGTGGTACTCATATAGGGCATATTTGCCTTTTGTATTCACCTTACCTTTTGGTTAAAAAAATAAAGTAAAATGGGTACACTTGTGAGGAGGACTATAATTTTCTGGGTTTGCATACAATACTGTTCTTTTTAGTATTTCACTGTTATATATTAGGGTATCTTCTTGTACATGATAAGATCAGTATTTCTTTAGTGGAGCAGAATGGGAAAGGGCATGTAGCTACTATCATATCATGATTTAAATGCCTCCTGGATTCACCACTAATTTAGTATGTTAAATTGTTGGGAATAGCTCTAATATTGTAGAGTTCAGTTAACAGAGGGGTTGTGCACTTGCTCCCTTGGATCCCGTGCCACTGGATAGATGATGCATGAGCTATATGATGAGCCGTACGTGATATTAGTTGCTGAAAACACATCATACTACACTTGAAGAGCTGGTGAGGCATGCAAAGATGCCGGCACTATGGGACAGGGGCTGGCGACCACGAGGCTTCAAAAACCTTAAGATATTAAGTACCAGTGTAATAGACAATGCATTATATGGATGTGCAATGGTAAGAGTAGCCTCCAGATGGTACACTACCTCAGTACAGCTAGTATGGTGAAGTCACCAAACAGAAAAATCCAAATGGTACTGATTTTGTTGGTTTCTGAGTGGCAGTTTGCTTCTGAACATGATGGTCTTTCCTCAAGCCATTTCAATCAAATTTTCTGGGCTGTTTCTTGTCTAATCCTAAAAAAAAAGAGGTCAATTCAAGACCTGGTAACTAGAGGGATTAAGTTTGGGAAACCTGGTATGAGGAGCAAAGGTTTGTGGGTGCACTCCCTAGTATTTTGCTAAACTTCCCAAAGTTTTTACAAAACCATGTGTATGGTGACTGTTCTATTAGAGCATTTGACTGCTCTGTTGATTTTATTTGCAAACCTTGAGTATTTGGGACTCGGTTGTGATACCTGGAGTAATCATTGAAATCTGTGAGACTCATGGTGACAGGCCTGCTGATGGGCACAGGTGGTAGCTAGCTCTATACACATGCACATAGCCAGAAAACTGCTTTATTAAATGTATTTTCAAATAACACGATAGTATTAAAAATATACACCTTTAGTGCTACACTGTTGGGCCAAGCTGTGTTGTAGAATGCATACATTGTCATGGAGGCTAGTCTCCTTATACTGTAATAAGTGCTTGTTGTTGGGAACACAGAATTATTTATTTAGACACATGTACGCAATGTCATAAGAATCGAGTACATCTAAAGGTGATATTAAAACTGGAGCTAGACAGAGGTGTATAATTAAAGTATCTGTGTAGAGTAGTAGCTTTATACTTTTTAATCTAGTTATGTGTGCTAGTTAGTGTATGTTTGACACTTATATACATGTTGTTCCTTATGCATATGTTACCCTGCAGAGCAATGACTAGAGAGAGCAGAGCTTTTTCTATTATACAGGAAAACCAGTTTCCTTTGGGCCAAATTTTCTCACCTTGCTATAAGCAGATTAGCTAGTCAGGTTACTTTGTGCACAAAGTTTAGACAAGTTCACTGTATTTGTTTTGTTACATCCTTCAACTCTTTACTTGCTTGTGTAACTACCACCAGGATACTGAAAGTCACTCAGAGAGTCATTATTTGGGCAGAACACAAGGCAGATAACAAAGAATAAGACAAAAACTGTATAGCAGCTGTGATCTGCTGCATGAGGAAAGGAACACTGTGGTTAGTCTAAGACTTTTGTGTGTTGCATGGGTGTTCTGGTTTGTAACACTGATTTATTCCAGCTGTTTACCATGACTGATCATGAGTTTGTCTTATCTATGCCTGGCTAACTACTTAACTTATCAACAAGTCTGCAATGTTTATATCTATAATTCATGGGATTATATTTGCATAAGTTAATATTGTTGTTTTTAAACTAGGCCAGCACATGGCCAGTGTGTATTTATGTTTCTATGTCTGTTCACTCCAATTCATGAAATAAAACATTTTGTGCTAAAAGTAGCCAGAAACGAAGACAGTACTATGATGATACAATACATCAGCACATTATGCATGGTACATATGTATATAGTGTGGATGTTCTAAGAGGGAGGAATTCTTAAACTGAAACTGGTAAAATTAAAATACTCTAATAGAACAGTCAGTTACTCTAATAGAACATCTATCATTAAAATTCTTCAGAACAAAGACCAGTGTGTGAGCTAAAGTTTAACCTCTTCTTCTTTTTGTCCTGTGCACTGCTATATCACCATTGTGCACAACATCCTGTCACTAGTACCAATTGTGCTGAATAAATTCTTCTTGGAAGACTGTTCTGAAAATGATTTGTTTAGTTAAATATATAGTGGACATTTTCAGTTGTATCTGCAAACTTAATACTTGGGCTGAAATGCAACTAAAATATTAGTGAAATTCTAGGCATCTGTATATAGTTAACAGGGTTATGCACTATGCAGGTTGGTACACGTACCCTTGCTTGATCAAGCTCCAAACATCAGCTTTGGTACAAACAAAACATGATCACTGAATACAGTGAATCCTCAGTTATGTGGATACCTTTGTCCTTATAGTTATCCAAAAGTGTTCAGATAAGTGAAATTGTTAGGATAACTGAGTTATAGAGAGCTACATTCAATTACTGTAATAAAACATACATTTACTCTAATAGAATGCACACTAATGAAAAGTACTCTAATTGAACAGTCACTTTTGGTGTTTGGATAATCAAGGTGTTCAGGTATCTAAGATTCAGATATGCATGGGATCCGCTGTCCCTTCTACTTGTATATTACATAAACTCTAGGTGTATATTTGCATATAAACTAACTTTTGATATTTTATTTCCATAAGTAGAAACTACGAGAACTTGTATGCCTCCAGTCTCCTGGATGAGTTCACCGGTGTGATCACAAAGACACCATCTAAACTGAAATCTCGACAGTCATTCCCCAAGGATACTGAATATACCCTTGGGTCTGTACCATTTAATCAGGTAGAGTCGATGCCACTTACCAACATTTTTGTATAGAAAACAACCTCTGTACTCCATAATCTGACACAAAAGTAGATACCCTAGACTTGGAAATACATTTTTCAACCTTTGTAATCCGACAGAGAATAATAGCAGAATTAAAAACAACTACAGAAAATAATTTTTAAGCAATCGAAGCATTTAGCTAATTCAGGATCTTTTGATAGTATATGGAGCTACAAATTTTCAAGGGGTTTTTTGCGGATTGAAGCCAATACATAAAAAAATGCAAGCATTTTCCTCCTTGAAAAACCCACTATACATTACTTATTTAAATCCAGTAAGCAGCTTGGTTGTATATTTCTGTTTTGTTGTTACCATGCACTTGCTGTAACACATGTAGTACATGATCAGTTACTGAGGACTGTAATAACACAGGAAAGTTTCTCATCCTCAAAGTAGCAGTGCGGGTTAAAGGTGTTGGATGGTTACATTTAGCCACCAGTGGTACTTGATGTTTGTTGTGGCAAACTTATTAATGATTATGTAAATGGTTAACTGGCTAAGCTATAGTGTGTTATTAAATGCCATAACTCATTGAATACATGGTGATTGAAACTTTCAAAACTCATAGTACATGTATGTAGTGTAAAATTTCCATCTACAACTATTTCCATGATTTGGCCACTTATTACAATCAGAAATTCTTAGACCACCCATTGTAACTGTACACTGTACAATGTACCTCTGTGTTGTTGTACACAAGTTTAAACATGTCACACAATGTTCCGTCTTGTTGTTACAGGAAGAATGGACTAGAAGGCTATGTGGGAAAGATACAGAAATAGAGGGTTTCCAAAGAGACCTTGATGGGATAATTGAAGCTCTACAACTACTTCATGATCAGTCTAACTAAACTCACTATGAGACAATGTTCACATAGACACAATGATCACATCCTGATATATATGAATTGTACTGTGAGCATACATTGGGCTGTACATGAAAAGAATCTGTAATTTTATTTGCAAGCGACACTATTTGAGAAACTCAACAGTGTAACTTCACTTACATAGCTAAGATGTGCGTTAAGTCCCATCGGTGATCAGTAACTGATCACATGGGTATTTATGTTTATCTTGTGTACCCTAAGCTTTATCTATAACTGCCATCTTCACTGTGAATACTATTTATTTTAAATTTCTCCTATATCAAGGCAAATAGCAACATAGCCACATGTAGCACAAAAGTGTTGGTCTAGAAGGTTAGGGCTACTGTACTAAAGGTCTTCCTTCTTATCACTTTTGGTCTCTCCGTTGTTCTTGCTCAGCTTCTGGAAATAGCTCAACTTGCTGTCCGGATCAGGGACAATCTGGCGAGCACAAAACACAGACAAGCAGAGTGATGAATTAATTTTTACAATGTACACACACATACATACCGTGTCACCACCTGGCTTCCATCCACATGGACACACTACCAAAACACATACACCATTAACAAAAATTGTATTGTCAACTTTATACAATTACAACAAAGCCATGACTGAAGTAGGGATGAAAAGACCACTATAACAAGCAGGTGTAAGCAGCACTTCCCTTGTTTTATTTCTATGAACTCTCCTTGTACGTACTTGTTTGATGCATGCACTATAGTAGCTGCTACGGTAGGTGGAGATGGCATGTCTTGGGCCTATGCAATATCAAACAGTGAAGAAATAAGCCTGTTTTTTTGTAGTATTATAATACGTACCATAGTTGAGCTATGACTGGCTGAAGGCAACAGTAATTGGTGAGTTTTAAATTTAAAATAAAGCCTATAAGATCACACTGAAGCACTTTTGGGCTTGATTGCGTCTAACCAATGCTGCCAAGCTGTTGTGAAGGAAAGTGAGGCTGGCTGCAGAAAAGCCCAAACCTTCATGACCCTACTCTACAGTACTATCATACTGTATGACATGCACACAGTTGAGGGATAAAGGGTTCACAGACATTATGGTTGTTCAGACACACGTTTGAATTTCAATTACCTAACATGCTGCATGGTAGTATTGAAACTTATACCTAAATTAGTAAGTGGCTATGTACAGCTTAATAGCGAAATGCAATCAAATAGTTCATAAGCATAGTGTCATACTAAATTAAACAGTTGCAACACCACCAGCGCTAATGCTCAAAGTTATCAGACTGCCAATACTGAATTTCGACGGAGACACTGGGCCAAACATTCCTAAGCAAGTCACTTTGTACAAAAATGGTACATTTGGGATTTTCTATCAATTCACAATGGCCAGTTTAGACAGGTAACCTTATTAGGACTAAAGCAGGTCAAATTATCTGTAACTAAGTATGTTTCAACTTTTGAGAAGTATTACTCTCCTTGTTTGGACCTAAGAATCTGGTGGACTAGGTGGTCCATTGTTAGCACAAAAGTTTACAAAAGAATTATGTCTTATTGACCTAGTAGTTTTAACACAGTTGCACTAAATATATCACTTTTGTTTTAAACCACTGTTGGACTTTGCAAAGATTTTTAAAGGTTTACATATATATCTGTGCATTGACAATTAAAAATGTAAGTATATACTAAACAACTACCTTCTCCAAATTTGTCGGTGTGTTGAAATGCCTGTACTAATCGTAGTGTTTCATCCACTGACCGGCCGACCTTAAGAGTAGAGAAAAGATGACAACACTACACAAAAACTTCACCCACAAAGATACCGGAAGGTCGTTCATTGTAATCTGACGTAGTATTCCTTTATCATCAATAATGAATAATCCTCTAGTGAAAGAAAGTAATATTATGCAACACCGAGTATATACGGGTATATGTATATCTAAAATTTTACTTATAGATGTGTTCCATGCAATAGTTATATCATGGCTGTGAGGGATTTCGCTGATATATACACCCGAACCCCTTGGGCCTGCAGCACAGTCATGGTCTAAGTGATTATCATTCTAGGCACACTCACCTGATAGGTGAAAGAACTATAGATCACTCACCTCATTTGTTTTATAGACTCACATCTGATGATCGATTGTGGTTTCAATAGCGTGGGCAAATAGCTCTCAAAATGTTATTCCTACGTCATTATGTTTCAACACATGCCAGAAATGTTTGATTGTGGGATTGGTTTTTGGGATGTAAAGGATCTACGGTTTTAATAAACCTTTGCTATTGTTGCAGTAAGTAAGCTAATAGATTAAGTTCAGTACGTAGGACTATAAGCTACTCACCTAGTTGTAATCTGCTCAATGGCAAACATGCCCCGCACGCAGTAAGTAGAAATACGCATCCATGCATTGCCCAAGCGATCATTTTACAGATCATTTGTCTTAGAATATAGTTTAGTTTACTGTCAAATCAACTACACTGAGTCTTGCCTACTGTGTAAACTAAAACCCACAATAAAATGCTCCGTGTTGCTCAATAAAACCAGTCAAAGTGTTTCGTATCTTTGAACTGGTTAGGTATCAAATCCATGAGCAAACCGATATTGCCCGGGTAATATCTAGATATTGCCCAGTGAATATGCGAGTTAAGTTTTGAATGGTACCTTTGAATGCCCACTATAAAGTGGTATATGTACAGTGGAACCTCAGTTATCGAAACTCTGGTAAAAGTAAGTGAATAGTTCAGAAAACTGAAGCCCATACATTTATATACAGAGCTCTGTTGAAATACTCTAATAGAACATACACTTGTACTCAAAATACTCTAATAGAACAGTCATTTCCAATTTTGGATAAATAAGGGTATGGATAACAAAGGTCTGATAACCGAGGGTCTACTGTATAGTGAAACATCACTTTTAGACCACCTCATTATAGTGACCATGTCAAGTAGGTCCCAATCATAGCTGAGGTGTTCTTCATGATGTCATAAATTCATTATTCCATTCCATGCATGACAGACTGAAGAATGACTATATAGTCCGAATGTTATAAGAATCAATCAACACTTTACATAAAGTTCGTTCATGTATGACATACAGTACATGTGTTATGTTCATCTATGAGAAATGTGCTGGGAAATATCCTAGCTTAACATAATTTGTACAACAAGTGTTATCACCACTTGCATGTTTAATTAACAGGTGGTTGGCTATTGACCTTACAGTTTATAGTCACACATTTTCAAATAAACAATCCTAAGTAAACAGCCAATATTAAAACCTCCAGTACCACTCAGTCTTATGCATGACCTTTCTTGTAGTAACCTGTTTGGCAAGTACACCATAAGATGAATTTCAAGTACTGCATTAGGGAAGTTTTGATGGGAATTTTTTTTTGCAATTTTGTCAAAAACCATGTGAATTATTAGCAACCAACTTGTGATGAGTATCTGTCTGGTCTGACCCACTTTATTGGTTGACGTGTGAAATAAATTGATTTGCTGGACAATGTGGAAAGTCCTGCAGCAGTCTAGCTTCTTTTGTGAGCCACACCCACTTATCAGGATTGTGTGTCACTGTCTCTAGTCATGCGTGGAGCCCCACCCATTTATCAGTAAGGTGTGTTGCAACAGTCTGTTAGTGTAGGCATGCACAGGTGTGTTTATGCTTACATGGACCACATCCACTGCACTGATAGATCGCTAAGTGTATGTACGTGTCATAATCATGAGTCATGCATGCTTAAGTTTCGTCCATCAAAACTATGGTATTCATGGCAACACTATTCTTAGTATGATATGTCTTAAAATTCAAACAGGCTCATGGCACATTTTAGTGATAGTGTACTAACAAATTGTACAAAATTTTAATGTACCATGCATAAGTGATCAGTAAAGATGTACAAAACATGTAAACCAACAGTTAAAAGCCAGCTGCAATTTTACACAACACCTACTATACTCTATTGTACATATCACTACTCCACCTTCTAGTAACACAAACACAACCAGACAAAACGCATATAACATACAATTATGACACTGGCAGGTTATATACTGTATAGCAGGAAATTTTTGAAAGGTTAAATTTTCGAAAGAGTGCTTGATTGGAAATTCAAAAAAATATTTTCGAAACAATGCCTCATTCAAGGAGGAAGCTAACAGTTGCTGCGTTGATCACATACATAGCTAGAAATTACTGCTTTGGTTGTTCAGTATAACTAAATAAATGGCCAATCTGGCTTTGACAGAATCTCGTCTAGCTACCCTAGGGTCTTCCTTCGTAGGTTGAACCATGTTGTTTGGCAGACTTTGCCTTAATTCAGTGGCCTGCGGATCGAGCCATAGCTAAGTACATGGCATTTTTTCAGCCCATCTAGATATTTGATGATAATTATTTGCTGTCTTCCCTAGGGCTGCACCAATTCCACTTTTTACCGATACTTCAAATATCAAGTACTCAGCTGGGAAGTATCTGCAAGTACAAGTACCGATACCAAGTACCTTAAAGTAGCTACTTCATAGTGCACACATTTATTATATAGTGCATTTCATGGTATTCTTGTACACATTTTCAGTATGGTTCATGTTTATAATGAAGTAGCCAATCAAGATTCACAAAGAAAAAAGTCACTGAAATGCAAACCAGTGGATATTCCAGTATTCTTCTGGAGAAGTGTAGGTAATGGTGGTTACAAAAACACAAAATATTATTCTAATACTGAAACAGTAACTTCTACCTGATTGCTCTATTAGAGTTATTGACTGTTCTATTAGAGTATATCGATCTTTTTCTCAGTAAAGCATTTTCACATGTAAGTTTCAGCATAGATCAGTAATTTTGCTGGTAGTTAGCTATTAGTGTTATACTTGATGCTTTTAGGTGTCCACTGTGCTAGTAAAATAAGCAAGTACAAACAAACGTTATTTTATTCTCGCACATGATAAGAATCGGTATCTGCAACAATATAATGGCCGATTCCGATACTTCATGAAAACAGCAGTATCGGCTTGATACCGATACCGATACTAGAATCGGTACAGCCCTAGTCTTTCCTGGTCTCTCAAGCCCTTATAGGCTTCAGACTCGTGGTGTCATTCGTGCTCCTCATATGCGTGCGCGTGGTATAGTTATATGGATAGCTACTTGTGTGTGGCCCAGTGCTTGTAGCTATAATACATTAGGTCTATAGCTAGCTAATAGCTAACTGATATTAGTAGAAACTATGCATGCGTGCATTCGCAAACTTTATTTGTAGCTAGCTTGTCACTTCAAAGCCGGGATGTACTAGCTATTGCTTGCTATTTTTTGAAAAATAAATTTTTTGAAAACACATTGTTATTTTCGAAGTTTTTGAAAATTTTCTGCTATATGGTACTACTCTACTATGTAACTGGACTCTACTATAAATTATATACTTTACTATAATCATATTGTACAAGTACGTAGTTGCTCACCTCAAGGCATGTCCATCTGATTCAAGGAGAACTCCATAGTCTTTAGAGATCTGTTTAGTGATGTCTGATAACAATGGAATCTGAATCTCTCCTAATCCTCCTTCATTACGAGGTGTCTTTATCCTTTAAAGGAAGAAGGTCACAGTCAACAGTTAACAGCTTCTATGCAGATTATACATCACTATACATCTGCAATGCTAGTAGTTAGCTATAATTCAAAAGGCTCTGTCACACTAGATTCAGTGTTTGGCTAATTTTCTCAGCTTCTAGAGCTGTGAAACTGGACACAATACCATAAACAGTTACTGAGCAGACAATAACTGTTGGTTATTCGGTTCACTGAAATTTTTTGCAATTCTCTATGCTGCACCTATAACATGTAAGCTACGTGCACCTTAAAATGTGTGGCACACATTGTAGTGCAGTTTGTGTTTATAGTGTTCAAAGTAATAGGCACCAAGTGATTATACCTACAGCTGAATCTAGTGTGAAGAGTCTGGGGTTTGGAAGGGTGGGGGAGAGGGGGGGTGGGGGAAGAGGACACATACATGTCCATACCAAACAAACTATGGAAATTACAATAGCGCTACTGAAAAGTATTTTATAAAAATGCAATTCTTGTTCATGTTCACAGCGATATGATTGTGTACGGTCATTAAAAGATTGTTTAAAAGTCTGTGACCGTCATCAGGAGTGCATCAAATCCTATGGATAAGGGAGCATGTAACACCATAAGCAGCGAAATTCAAAACAAGGCTGCCATGTACTATAATAAGTAACTTCCTAATAATTTAGGATATTATGCGGAGGCGCACGCTCAAGTAGATCACATTTCTGCTATGGCGAAGCGAAGCTAAGGAAATAAAGTTCAATGGCACGATGGAAGAATAGTAGCACAGGCTTAACAGGATAGTCTCTCTACAGTCACTAATCACGCAAAATTACTCCGTTTAACTATTCCAAGCTTTATCTTCGACTCGATGATCTTCCTATCGAAGCAGCTTGGCTACCTTCACACTAGATGATGGAGTAGCAGCCCATTCAGTGTATCCCTGTTGCGCATAAGAATGATGTAACCAATTATATATATAGTACCACAGGACGCCATGTTTGAATTTTGGCCGTAGCATTGGTAGTGTTGGGAGTTACACGCTCCCTAGTCCATAGGATTCAATGAGCTCCTGCCACCATTCATCGTTATATCTGTAAGTCTAGTTTTCTGAACTGATTCTACTCGCAAGATTTGTACCATATAGCAAAGTACAGATACAGTAGAAACCAAATATCACTTAACCTCCAGTGATCCCCACCATCCATTGGGCTCATGTGAAATGTCGAATTATTTTACTAGTACACATGTCCTACTCCCATACATTCATACCTCTCAACTGTCATGCCTACGGCATGATTCTCATAATTTGAGGTGCAATCTCACGCCCAAGGTATTGAATCAGCAATGTAGCCTCACTTCCACAAAAACGTTCAGTATCACAGCCAATAGTCTGTAAATCTTTGGATATTTATGCAGTTGTACACAGTTTCTGTCACATGATCATTCTCATGTGATTCCTGGTATTTAAATGAGGAAATGGTGCCGGATTAGAGCACTGGATTAAGACATGGCTGGGAGGACAACAGAGTGAGATGTAACAACATGTTTTGACTGCCCGGCTGTTATTTGAGTTATACTTTGTGCTGGGCCATGTGTCATAAATGATGACATGATGCCATAGATACACTGCAAGACAAAAATTGAGAACAAGCGACTACGTGTGGCTGAACACTAAAAGATAGTGGCATTCCAGTGCCTTCAAAGGATAAAAGTGCACTACCAGAATACCAGAATTCAATGGATATACGTCAGTGTGTTCAACTAATTCTAGTGTGTGGAATAGCAGATGGTGGCAGCTATATAAGCCTGCATAAACAGGTAGATAGATAGAAAGCATAGGTGCACAACCACACATTACTAGCCTAAGGGCACATTTTATGTATGTTGTGCTTGTTCTTTCCATCAGGTTGCACGGGATGGATGGCAGAACTTTGCTGATCTCATTCCTGGCAAAGGGGTTGAGAGCTTTGCACATTTCTGAGTGAATATGTTAGGAATTGGTTAAGTGGTGATGCAAAAATAACTGATAAACTGGCAGGTTAATCAGTTTACCTGGTAAAGTTTCACAGCTATGCAACTATATTGCAGCAAAATGGGGAAGTAGAAAAAGCATACAAAGCATCATTCTTACCAACATCAGTGATGCCTCAAGGTCACAATCTCAGAGTGAGAATGGAAGAATGGGAACTGCCAGTAGTAACACTAGCAGTGTAGTTACTATATAACAAACACATGGTAGACATTCTGCTGACCATCAACAACACCAGTTACGTCAACCACCTGGGGGAATTCAAAGCAGCTTGTAAGAGCTGTTCAATTATCTAAGGATGTAAAGATTAAAGAGAAACATACTTATCACAGTCCAACACCCAGTAATGCAGAATACCAGGACCATGATAAAAGACGGACAAGCCAGACTGGAAACTGCCACAACAAAATACAAGGTCTAGCGGAAGTGAACCATATAGCAACTCTTCTGTCTGCTGGTGCCAGTATCACTTCAGCTAAGTCAGATCCATCTGCAAAAGCAACAGACACATTCTCCAAAAACATGGACCTACATCAGATGTTATGCGGACCCACCATGGAGCAGGACATCAGACTCTACAAGCCACCACTGCTGATAACACCAGTGTGGTAACCCAACCACATTACTACACGTGTCGGTGCCAGCAGAAGTGGTCAACAGAGATAACTTGTTGATTCTTACACAACTAGCCATACAGCATATCCCAAGAGAGATCAGCAGCTTAATTTTGGATGAATTGCTTACTGTAGTTCCTGGAGAACTAAAAACAAGCAAGTCATATGACTTGCTATTTGCCAAATGGCACAACTATTGTTTTGATTTTAGAGGTGGACAGTTCTTTACAAGCAAGGATACCAACATAGCTATATGCTTGTCTACTGATCTGCAATACCAGTGTATGATGAGAAGGTAACGGCTACATAACTGACCGCACCCCCTGATTTGCAGGCTTGTAAAAGGAGTTCTCCAAGTCAGACCTCCTTTGCCAGGTTACTTGGGATCCTCAGAAAGTAGTAAACAAAGTACATTTCTACATGTACCTGTAAACACACTAGGAGACACTACTACTGAAATATCTATGAACAGTGACAATGTTAAGTATGCTAAATCTACGGCTAAGGAATCAAGGTCCACATCATAGATTACCAAATTCTTTTTTTTTCCTCCTTGAAAGAGAAGGCTGTATCTAGTGTCAATTTGACCCCTTTGGATAAACAATGTATATTTACTCTTTTTTACTGATCAACGAAAGCCCTTGACTTGGCAGAGTAGTGATAAACCAATAGTCAGCCAGCCAAAATGATATGTGCGACTGAGCCTTCTGAACTGTAATTCATAAATAGGTCAGAAACGGAAATATATGAAGAAGGTGGAGTAGAGCGGAATATGGTCTCACCCACCCATCCCAAAGGGAATGGCTGCAGACCAACATGAGCGGTTTGATCGTGGGTTTTGTTTTCATCCAGAAGATATAATGTTTACTACAAATAGTTGTTCAACAGAGAAAACTGGCCAAACACCATTGAAATGCTCGACCTCAATTCCAAAGATTTGGCAAATACTTCATATCCTGACCCATTTATAAAATAATACAAATAGCACCAACACTCATAGTATACATACATACATACATACTAACACACTTACCATGCTAGATGTGTGTATTTGGAGTCCACTGAACAGGCCACAATTTCTGTGCTGATCTTCCTAAACTCATCAGCACTATCACTGAATGCCATAATCTCAGTCGGGCACACAAAAGTGCTGCAACAAATAAATTGAAACTCACTATAAACACCTAATACATTATTGCAGTTTCATACACACACACAAACCTTCTACAGGTGGTTGAGTCATACATAAGCACGTAGTGATACTATGAGAGTGTGAATCAACTCAAAAACTATTGACTCCTTAGTCCTTACTACTAACTCAGGACAGCTCACAAACATCAATAGAATGTATGGATTTAATGGTAGTTTTCCCTACCATATGCATAGCATGTGTGACAGCTACAGTAAAATACTGTAGATGATAGTAGCTGCATGGCATGCATTGTAACGTAAACCTTAAATAATTGATTGTGACAAGCCTAGAAACAATGAGAGAAGTACGTATAGTGGATAAAAAAATTGAGATCACTAGAAATATTGCAGTAGTGTGAAACTTTCCAGTTTACAGTATTGTCAGTATGTACCACTCTGCGTGGGCAGTTCAAAGGCACCGCCAGTGCCATAATTTGTATATTGCACTGCTGCAGACCGCAGCGAGTGCATTATAACTTATAACGCACTGGTTGCGGTTTTGTAGACCACAACGAGTGCATTATAAGTTATAATGCACCGACCGCAGTGCAATATACAGATATTGCACTGGCTGCGGTTTTGTGCAGCATAGCACAAGTGCCGGTGGCGAAGACCACTACGACACCTCACCTAATAGGTGGAAAGACACTTCACAGATCACTCGAATTCTTTTATAGCCTGACATGTAACGGTCGATTGTGGGCCATAACGTCACCAATATGTATAATGTTTACAAGCAGCCAATCGCGATCGAAAAAGCCAACGCGGGTGGCCACAACTCTAGTCTACATATATAAACGTACTTATGCACCTTACTAGTCTGGTGCCATCTTAGCCCAGATTAAACTGTAGTCCACTTCGACAATGACTCAATAAAACAAATATATTCTAAATAATAGTAACCTTTACGTTCGATTGTGGTAACCAGTTTTGTCATGCCACCAGATTCGAGTTTAGCCAGTATGAATAGTAAGAATTAGACTAGCATCGTTTAGTAGTTAGGTTTTGTTTACTTAAACCGTCTATTTAGCTGCTTTTTTTCGCTTGAGAGAATCACTATGGCGATTAGTCTGGCGCTTAGTCTATATGGCGATTGAGTGATCACGCTGGCATGCTGAGCACTACATGATGAGAGTCTCAAACAGCGAATGCAGGTTAGTGATATAACGCATAGTGTACTAGCTTTCAATATCTCAGGTGGCTGCAGGGGGAACATCATCGCAACGTCCGGCTTGGTTACCCACAATCGATGTTAGAAACCTGGCCTTTATAAGTGTTACAGCTGTCTTGTGAGACTCTCCCCACCTATTAGGTGAGTGGTACATAACAGTTATACAACGTGCACTCGTGCTCTGCCTGTATAAACGCACTTGCCTTCGGGCCTAACGGCCCTCAGGCTCGTGCGTTTATATCAGGCAGAGCACTCGTGGCCGTTGTATAACTATATAATATACGTACAAGGAACCACTTTTGAGATAGTACTATAGCTAGCTGCATGGATTTTGTGTGTGCCAATTATAAATTCATAGCACTTTACAATTTTGAATACTGAAAGCAGGTTCCACATATGGTCTCATTGCTTGGTCCCATTTATATCAAATTAGACACCACAAATCTCAGTAATAACAGGAGCCCATAAGCGCTGCAAGGCGCAAATGTAGTGTAGCTCCTGGTAATAAGGTGTCCAAAACATGGGAGGCTCAATTTTGTCACACACACCATCTACTTGTACACACTCACACACTTACAAGTCCAGCGGGTAAAACATCAGCACCAGGTACTTCCCTATACACGAAATAAAATCAGAAAGCTAACACATATAATTGTACTTACCCTTAAAATCTGACAACTTTATTTGCTGAAACTTTCCATCTATTACTGCTGTACCATTAAATGATGGAGCTGGCTTGGAGACTGAAATGAAAAGCATTTCATGAGTTAGCACATGTAAAAAAGGCCCAGTGGATCAAGTATATAACTATTACATACCCTGATTATATAAAGGCATATAGGTGAGTTTATGTACTCAAAATGCTACATTATACCTGCCTCTCAACTGAACTTGTCTGGGAATATACACAAGTCAGAAAGTATAATTGTAACTATATAGTACTGGGAAAGTTTCACAAATTTCGTGAATACAGTGACAATCAGGAAACTTATGATGGTTAGTGTTAGATAGATACGTGTCTAACTGTAGAGGTTTTGTAGGGGGCATTCATTAATTACGTGGGTAGACATTCTGAGTGGGATAAAAATACCAATATACCCACAATACATTAGAAAATTTGAAACTAGATTTTCATAAGCTCTTAGTTTTGCTACAGAAGGCCTAATGTGTTTTGCAGACTAAACTCACGGACTGAGCTGGAAACAGCTTCTCAACAATAACCTAGGCATTTGTTATCTTTTGTAATGCTGGACACACCATTATCAAGCTACAACTGCTGGAGCTGTTCTTCCTATCAAGTCACAAAGGTTGCACATGCTCTAAATTATTTAAAAACACATGACAGTAATCGAACCATGGCTTTGTAAGATTCTACACAGCTTATAAAGCCATAATTTATGGTGAAAACTGCAGATCAGTACGTAAAAACTTACTGATTTCATATTAAGTAGGTGGACAGCATGAGGCTATGTGGCTATGACACTAAGAATACCTCCTGGATCACTACTGAGTACTGGAGCAACAAGGGAATAACGTACGATACAACAATAGCCTCTAGCACGCATGAGTACACGTTTTCATAAATATTCTAATAATTTAGTGCATACGTGACCTTTGTGACTTATGAGGAAGAGAAGTACCAGCAGCTGTAGTTCAATAATGGTGTACCCGATAATGCTTGGATTATTGTCAAGAAACTCTTTCCGTTGAGTCCAGTCTGCAAAATACATTACGTCGCTACAAAAAGCCTCCATTACAATGATATTTTGTATTAAACATATCTCCATGCCAAAACTTAGAGTGGTTTTCAAAATCACCAGACAACCATCCACTCTTTATTCACTCATTAGAAAATCTGAAGACTATTGTGTACGTACATGTGACTGGGAAATGTCTCCTGCAAAACCTCAATACACTACAATTATGCATTGAGACAACAGTACACATGATGAGAATTGTGAAACTGGTGTGCACAATAGAGTGACATTTGCAAAATTTTTGTAGATATAATTTGCAGTGTAAAAATTGATCCCAACTCTTGGCTCAGTGTCTGCGTTTTACACTTTGTGTATTTCATCCTATATATTGTATCACAGTAAAAATTGTATGTCAATATTATCTGTGTTGCATAACTCTTTCAGCCACGTGCAAAATCTTTTGAGAGGCGGTACGTGAATATTACCGTGTAGTGATCGGTTTCAACAGATTAAGAGTACAATACATCTATACCGTGTTGCTTTCAAAGTAAAGTCACGGCAAGGCACAAACTAATTACAATCAACTGAACTTACTTTGCGCCTTGCTCCAGTGCACGGCGTGTTCCACGGTCCTAGCCTTGTCTTCCGGCCACACTAACCATCCTCCACCATATCGATCACACAGATCTTGTGCTGACGGCAATCCCACAAAGAGATGCACCAAGATGATGCAGAATAATATTGTGAGCTTCATCCCTCTATTGTTCTATATAAAGCGCACTACGTCAACGGATTTTTCTAGTATGCGTGATATGATGTAATGCATGTAGCGAGCGCCCCATTTACTAAACACTTTTATCTGTATCAATGCAATTGAGTAAATTATTAAAATGTTCCAATGTACACAGCATTGCTTTTTTTACCATTCTTGTCAATACCTCCAACTACAACAACTTGGTTACCGTAGCACACAGCAGCTGGACCAGCCTGCACAATTGGTAAACAACCAATGGATTTCCATGATGAGGTGCCTGATGACATGCCACCTTTATTGGTGGTGCTCAACACACATATTGTATCACTAGCTGCAAGCCCACCTACTGCTAACAGGTATTTGTTATTTAAACCAGCAGCAGCTGAAAGTGTCCATGGAATATCAGCAAGACGTTGCCACTTAAGTTGATGGCTGGGCAAAGTATCCAGAGATGCAGCATATACTTCTGTGGAGGGTTCGCCTTGAGTTTGTCCACTTAACACGTACAAAGTATCTCCTAGTACAACAGATTCTGGCCGCAGCAATGGTTGAAGTAGATTGTTACATTTAAACCATTGACCGGTAGTGCCATCAAATATTTCAATTTTATTTAGTAATCTATTCTTATCAACACCACCCATTACAATTATCATCATCTGATAGTTAACAGCACTGGCACTGTGTCGGGCAGTAGGCATTTCTGTGTAGCCCTTCCATTGGTATCCATCTAGGGCAAGCACACTTTTAGTGGTGAGTTTTGAAATCTTAGTAATTCCACCAAGAATTAGCAGCTTATTCATGAGGACAACCATTGCAAACAGTTCGTGTGGAGTAGAGATAGGATTATCCCACTTATTAATGTCAAGATGATAAACATTAACGTGGAAATTGCCACTGTGTCTATCATCAGAATCAGTACGACCACCTCCAACATAAACTGCATTATTATACAATACTGCTGTATGTAATGCAGTGGCCACTGGTGAAGGGGCTACTTCCTTCCACTTGATGTTCACCGCTTCCCTGAACAAGTCGGGCACAGTAGATGTATTCCAAATCAGTTGTTGCTATGGAAAAAGTACACAATGACACACATTATTATAAGTTTATACAAACCTGTGACTGCGATGACAGTTTAATGGAAGCCAACCATGTGATAGGATCCATCCCATCATGACCAGTCCTCTTGCTACATACTTCCTTCATATTCTTGATCTGTTCAGAGATGTCTGACATTACAGGTCTCAACTGAGGATCATCTTCCAAGCAAGATTCAACCAATGGCTTTAACTCTTCATCACCTCCAACCATCATATCTAGATATTGCTGACGTCGCTCAACCTCAGAAAACATTATGCTCTTTCTTGATACTGTATCAATTTTTTAAACGCCTTTTGGGTCTGGCCACTGTTGGGTTGTGATGTGGAGGATTACTCCACCAAAAGAGAACACGTCTAATGGTGGTCCATATACTGGCTTCTCTTGCAATGCCTCAGGGGCCATGAACACCAAAGTTCCTGGAGTTTGTGTCATTGTTTTTCTAGCCCCTGTTATCATTGCCTTCGCCACACCAAGATCTGTGATCTTTGCTTCAAGATGAGGGGTAACCAGGATGTTATTAGGAGAGAGGTCTCGATGAACAATTGGAGGGCTGCGGCCATGAAGGTACCTCAACCCAAGACTAACATCATGTAGTATTGACAGCTTCACCAGTAAAGGAATATCATCATGCCTCTCTACCAGTGATGTTACACTCTCCCGCATCTTCTCCATTAACATAACAGGCAGTCCGGACTCGTCATCTGAAGGATAGTAAATCCCCAGGAATAGGACGACGTTTGGATGACGTAAAGTACTCCAGAGGTGGCATTCTCGTAGGAAATCTACTTTCACTTTTTGTTGTTCACCTTTGCTGGTAAATTCGTCAGAAACCATCCAGCCATGGATCTCTTTACCAGCACAAAGCTTTCCATCATATTCCACTTCGAAAACCTTCCCGTATGCGCCACATCCTAGCACCGACGTTGTAAATGGTTTCACCTGAGAAAGAGGAATCTTGAGGTTTCGCAGCGCCTCAGTTATTGTCGTAAGTGACATGAGCGAGTTTGAGGCCATTTTGACTGGGGAAGTGTCTCGGACAATGGAAAGTGCTTAGGAAAATGCGCAGTCCACGCAAATTCCGATTATCATGACAAATTCCTTATAATTAATCTGTCACTGTTCTGCAGTTATTGCTGCAGGCTGAAAGTAAGTCGCCACTGGGTCTGGGATATTTTTTCTGCATTCTTCACAGTTTCAGCTACATGTTTCTGACTCCCTGTATTTACAGCAAGTGATTTACAGGCCTAGCTATAGCCTTCCTTAGTGGGATCAATAGCACTCAATATATTTGACATGCCAGCTTTAAATCCATGCACAAACAAAATCAAGTCACCACCTGGTCTGGGTGGCCTGATTACTACACTAGCCTCAGGTCCCAAAATAAATGGGACAGCTAGTCGATGAGCGGCGGCTTCACAGTGCAGTGAGTTTCCAGTGACATGTGAACCTTGCTGAGTGCATAAAGGTAATTGTCTATAGTTCCACATGTTTCATCTTACAGCTACGCAACTAGCCATAGCTAGCCCATATAATAATCAACATAATTATGGCTATATCTTTTGGGTTGTCAAACACTGTAAACCTCTTTTGTTTTGCACTCATTAGCTATGTAGCAGCAGACCAGAAGCCAGCAGATATTGCTAGTTTGTCTTTACTACCCGTGAGTTGCCTAGATTTTCATGTCATTACTGATAGGCCTTGAAAACATTAGTGCCAGTGCAGGCCACTGACCAATTTCCAATGCAAAACTACTGAGTTGATTGCACTATGAGCTACATTTATATTACTGCAGCATGTATATGAATACATAAACAGTGCAGTACAACACCCTCCAGTGCCTAACTGGTCAGTAAAGCAGATAGAAACAAATAACAACACTTTGTATACATTCAGTCACTAGCTACAAATTTGAAAAGCCATCACCTGATTCATGGATCCAATTAATTGCTATAACTAATTCATAACAATAAGTAATTGTAATGATCGGCTATAACTATCACAAATATAGCTATCATAGAATAGTCAGCTAAGACTGACGGACATCATGATGCTGTCACCTGATGAAGCCCACCATGAATATGAAACATTATAGATCATATATGCCTGTATATAGAGTGAGTGCAACTGGAAATGTAACTTATTAGAATATATAGGTTATGATAATTATAGCTATACGTACTAAGATCTACACTGTAAATTCAGAAGTGTGATGTTCATACCATCAGTATGAACTTCACGCTTCTGAATTTACAGTGTAACTTTCTGTACTATATATAGGCACATGCAGTCCTGCAACTAGAATGGGTTGGAGTTGATTAATTGTCAGTTGAGTGTTCAATAAGAGATGCACTTGTACTAGGCAATGGAGGTGGTAGCTACATAACTTGGGTGTGACAAAATAAAGTGCATGCAGTACTATATATTCACCAGTCTCTATCTTTCTTCTTGGTATACCGCAGTTCAAAAAAATATAGTTATAGTAACTCAATATGGTAGTATAAACTACATGAGTCTGAAATTTAGCATATGCATATAATGGAGACTAATTAACAAGATCTTGCTTAAATGAGATGCCTTTATCATGGCACCTGCATAATTATGGTCCCTTCTGTATTAGCATACACATGTACAATTAGATCTAGCTTGATGGCTATAACTAGTTTATTTTAGGGCAGTACCAGTCTATAATATCAAGCATAAGCATTCATATAGCAGTATGGACATATATGGGAGCTAGGAGGCTCCACTGTACAATACACATTATTAATATGTATAGGTATGAATCTATTACATTACAGTATTGCTATATTATCTCAATCATATAGCTTAAGTTTGGCTTTTGTGCTTCCATAGTTATTATTTTAACTTCTTTTACACCTCCAAAGGAATAGCTTGCAGCAATATTATGAAAAGTGTGCATTAATGCTAGCTATACTGATGTGCTCCAATAGCATTGCTATCTGCAGAATCCTTCCCATCAGCCCCTCCAATTATAACAACATGGTTACCATGGTAGCTGGCTGGCAAATGATATGGATTCCCATGATGTGAAGGATATCATGAGATGGAACCTTTAATGGCCTTCGATACACAGATTGTATCACTAGCAGCAAACAGCAAGAGTTGGGGTAACTATAGTTACTTCTGTAACTAAGTTACAATATAAACACAACTATAGTTGCATCCTTAGTAACTAGTAAGGAAAGTGACTGTTCTATTAGAGTGGTTAAATGCTCTTAGAGTATCTCAATCATCCACTGTAAACATTCCTAACAAAAGATGGGGGGGGGGGGGGTTGGGTGTTCCACCACTATGGATCTCTTCTCCCATGCACTCAATGCTCACCAATCCACTGAACAAGCCGGTAAGAAAATATTACACTAACACCACAGCCATACTTGAAATATATACATACATGATGTAACTGTGACGACACTTCAATGGAGCTAATTATAACCAAGAAGAGGATCCATCCCATCATGATCAAACTTTCATTAGAGTGTCCTCAGTTATAATGAGTTAACTTTTTGTTAGGATTTCAGCAGCTTGATGCCTCTACACTAGCTGATATATTAACAATACTGCACAACATGAATGCTTACTGCTATACTCTGATCCAGTATATATAGTCTGTGACAACAATAAATTTGACATTACTATAGATACTAGTATATACAGTGTTTAAGTTTTGACAGTTATAACATAATACAGATGATAACAATTGACCTATGACACCTGCTCTAATCATATCATAAGGTGATCTGTCTATAAACTGGCCAATTTGTAGAAATTCCAAATGTGTCATTTATGTACAACTTGAGCTGACTAATATGGCCACCTGCTTATCAATAATAAGGTCAGGAAATTTTGGCCATATATGGAGACCAGTTTGATGTATATGCTAGTTTTGCATGAAAATGGTGTTTGTTTACACTAGAGCTATAGAGGAATAGCTATCAGTATTCATGGTAAAGGGATACTACGAATACAGTGAATGATGTGACTGATTGGTATCTTTGTGGGTGAATTAGGTTTTTGTGTATGGTGTTATCATCTTTAAATTTCTCTACTCTTAAGGTTGGCTGGTTGGTGGATGATTAGTATGTATTTCAACACAATGATGCTTATCTCATAACTACACAATAAAATACATATCTAATCCAAAACAGCCAAGCTGTAAAAAAAGTGTGCGGCCCTCAAAAAAGCTATGGTGAAAAAAGATGTGAAATCCAAGGTGGCGGCCAAGAAATGGCTGTGATGGTAGGTTAATGGTAAAAATTTTAATGACGACAATTCAGGTGAATTTTTGTGTCGCTTGGTCTCGGCAAAAAATTCACCTAAATTGCCGTTATTAAAATTTTTACCATTAACCTACCATCACAGCCATTTCTTGGCCGCCATTTTGGATTTCACATCTTTTTTCACCATAGCCTTTTTGAGGGCCGCACACTTTTTTTACAGCTTGGCTGTTTTGGATTAGATTTCACTTCTTTTTGTATTTGTATACCCCAAAGCCGGCCATAGGCCGGCTTTGGGACTTTTTTAACCTGTCTTTTTTTCTTTTCCACAGGAAGAAGAAAAGAGGAAGCAGATGTACTTTAAATATTTCTGATTTTATCAGTAAATGTACAGATTATATATATAATACATATATTTATTACAGAACTCTCCATGGTGGTTTCTTTGTAACTGAACACTCTACAAAGTGACTTCCTCTTGCTGCTCTCTCTACAGGGTGCATTGTTTGTAGCTGAACAATCTACAAATAACTTCTTCTAGCTGATCTCTCTACAGGGTGGTTTGTTTGTAGCTGAATTCTGTGCAGGTGATTTGTTTGTAGCTGAGCTCTTTACAGAATGGTTTCTTTGTAGCTGAACTCTCTACAAGGTAACTTCTTCTAACTGATCTTTCTACAGGGCAATTTGTTTGTGGCTGAAATTTCTACAGGGTGATTTCTTTGCAGCTAAACTCTCTACATGGTGGTTTCTTTGTAACTGAACTCTCTACAAGGTAATTTCTTCTAGCTGATCTCTCTACAGGGAGATTTGTTTGTAGCTGAACTCTCTACAGGTGATTTGTTTGCAGCTGAACTCTCTACATGATGGTTCTTTGTAGCTGAACTCTCTACAAGGTGACTTCTTCTAGCTGACCTTTCTACAGGGAGATTTGTTTGTAGCTGAACTCTCTACAGGTGATTTGTTTGCAGCTGAACTCTCTACATGATGGTTTCTTTGTAGCTGAACTCTCTACAAGGTAACTTCTTCTAGCTGATCTCTCTACAGGGAGATTTGTTTGTAGCTGACCTCTCTACAGGGTGATTTTTTTTTTTGTAGCTGAACTCTCTACAAGGTAACTGATGTCTCTACAAGGTCACTAGTTTGTAGCTGAACTCTCTACATGGTGGTTTCTTTGTAACTGAACTCTCTACAGGGTGGCTTCTTTTAGCTGATCTTTCTACAGGGTGATTTGTTTGTAACTGAACTCTCTACAGGTGATTTGTTTGCAGCTGAATTCTCTACATGATGGTTTCTTTGTAGCTGAACTCTCCACAAGGTTACTTCTTCTAGCTGATCTTTCTACAAGGTGATTTGTTTGTAGCTGAACTCTCTACAAGGAAACTTCTTCTAGCTGATCTCTCTACAGGGAGATTTATTTGTAGCTGAACTCTATACGGGTGATTTGTTTGCAGCTGAATTCTCTACATGATGGTTCTTTGTAGCTGAACTCTCTACAAGGTGACTTCTTCTAGCTGACCTTTCTACAGGGAAATTTGTTTGTAGCTGAACTCTCTACAAGTGATTTGTTTGCAGCTGAACTCTCTACATGATGGTTTCTTTGTAGCTGAACTCTCTACAAGGTAACTTCTTCTAGCTGATCTCTCTACAGAGAGATTTGTTTGTAGCTGAACTCTCTACAGGTGATTTGTTTGCAGCTGAACTCTCTACATGATGGTTCTTTGTAGCTGAACTCTCTACAAGGTGACTTCTTCTAGCTGACCTTTCTACAGGGAGATTTGTTTGTAGCTGAACTCTCTACAGGTGATTTGTTTGCAGCTGAACTCTCTACATGATGGTTTCTTTGTAGCTGAACTCTCTACAAGGTAACTGATGTCTCTACAAGGTCACTAGTTTGTAGCTGAACTCTCTACATGGTGGTTTCTTTGTAACTGAACTCTCTACAGGGTGACTTCTTTTAGCTGATCTTTCTAGAGGGTGATTTGTTTGTAGCTGAACTCTCTACAGGTGATTTGTTTGCAGCTGAACTCTCTACATGATGGTTTCTTTGTAGCTGAACTCTCTACAAGGTAACTTCTTCTAGCTGATCTCTCTACAGGGAGATTTGTTTGTAGCTGACCTCTCTAAAGGGTGATTATTTTTTGTAGCTGAACTTTCTACATACAAAGTGACTTGTTCTAGCTGGTCTCTCTACAGGATGACTTGTTTCTAGCTGATCTCTCTGCAGGGTGACTTGTTTCTAGCTGAACTCTACCGGGTGATCTGTTCGTAGCTGAACTCTCTACAGGATGATTTGTTTACAGCTGAACTATCTACATGGTGGTTTCTTTGCAGCTGAATTCTCTACAAGGTGACTTTTTCTAGCTGAACTCTCTATAGGGTGATCTTCTCGTAGCTGAACTCTCTGCAGGGTGATTCGTTTGCAGCTGAACTTTCTACATGATGGTTTGTTCATAACTGAACACTCTACAAGGTAACCTCTTCTAGCTGATCTCTTTACAGGATAACTTGTTTCTAGCTGAACTCTCTACATGGTGATTTGTTGGTAGCTAAACTCTCTACAATTCGATTTGTTTGCAGCTGAACTCTCTACATGGTGGTTTCTTTGTAGCTGAACTCTCTACAAGGTAGCTTCTTCTAGCTGATCTCTCTACAGGGAGATTTGTATGTAGCTGAACTCTCTACAGGTGATTTGTTTGCAGCTGAACTCTCTACATGATGGTTTGTTTGCAGCTGAACTCTCTACAAGGTAACTTCTTCTAGTTGATTTCTCTACAAGGTGACTTGTTTCTAGCTGATCTCTCTACAGGGTGATTTGTTTGTAGCTGAACTCTGTACAGTTTGATTTGTTTGCAGTTGAACTTTCTACATGGTTGTTTCTTTGTAGCTGAACTCTCTACAAGGTAACTTCTTCTAGTTGATCTCTCTACAGGATGACTTGTTTCTAGCTGAACTCTCGACAGGATGATCTGTTCATAGCTGAATTCTCTACATGGTAGTTTCTTTGTAGTTAAACTCTTTACAAGGTGACTTCTTCTAGCTGATCTCTCTATAGGGTGATTTGTTTGTAGCTGAACTATCTGCAGGGTGATTTGAACTCTCTACAAGGTGATGTTTTCTAGTTGATCTCTCTACTTAGTCTGGATGACTTGTTTCTAGCTGAACTCTTTGCAGTGTGGTCTGTTAAGTTTCTACCTGATCTCTCTATAGAGTTATATCTTGTTTGTATAGCTGAACTGGTGGTTTTTTTGATTGGTTGCTGAACTCTCTCTCCACGGTGATTTGTTTGTACTACAGAGTGACTGGTTTGTAGCTGAACTCTCTACAGAGTGAGTTACTTGTAGCTGAACATTGCTTAAAGTGACTTGTTTGTAGCTGATCTAGATGAACTCTCTACTGGGTAGCTTTTTTTGTAGCTGAACCCTTTACGCAGTGATTTGTTTGTAGCTGAATTCTCTACAAAGTGACTTGTTGTAGTTGAACTCTCTACAAGGTGACTTGTTTATCGCTGAATTCTCTTCAGTGTGACTTATATTGTTCCGAATCTCTACAGCAACATATTTGTAGCTGAATTCTCTACAGGGTGACTTGCTTGTAGCTGAATTGTCTATAAGATTAACTGTATGTAGCTGAACTCCCTACAGAATAACTTGCAATGTAATATAATTCTATAATGGAGTAAGTTATAAACGTAGCTGAATGCTTTATTAGGGTGACTGTTCTATTAGAGTATCTCGATCTCGCATATGCTACACGTAGTTGGCTTTGGAATCATAACTCAGTGGTTTGTAATCCGATTCTTCTGACTTGTTTCTAGCTGATCTCTCTACAGGATGACTTGTTTCTAGCTGATCTCTCTACAGGGTGACTTGTTTCTAGCTGATCTCCCTACAGGATGACTTGTTTCTAGCTGATCTCTCTACACGGTGACTTGATTCTAGCAGAACTCTCTATAGGGTTTTCTGTTTGCAATTGAACTCTCTACAGGATGGTTTTTTTGTATCTGATCTCTCTACAGGGTGACTTGTTTCTAGCTAATCTCTCTACAGGGTGCTAGCTGATCTCTGGATGACTTGTTTCTAGCTGATCTCTCTACACGGTGACTTGTTTCTAGCTGAACTCTCTGTAGAGTTATCTGTTTGTAATTGAACTCTCTACAGGATGGTTTCTTTGTAACTGCTCTCTCTACAGGGTGACTTGTTTCTAGCTGATCTCTCTACAGGGTGAACTTGTTTCTGGCTGAACTCTCTACAGATGATTTGTTTGCAGCTGAACTCTCTACATGGTGGTTTCTTTGTAGCTGAACTTTCTACAGGGTGATTTGTTTGCAGCTGAACTCTTTATATGATGGTTTCTTTGTATGTACAAGGTAACTTCTTCTAGCTGATCTCTCTATAGGGTGACTTGTTTGTAGCTGAACTATCTGCAGGGTGATTTGTTTGTAGTTGAACTCTCTACAAGGTGATCCTTCTAGCTGATCTCTCTACAGGATGACTTTTTCTAGCTGAATTCTCTACAGGGTGATCTGTTCATAGCTGCACTCTCTACAGGGTGATATGTTTGCAGCTGAACTCTCTACATGGTGGTTTCTTTGTAACTAAACTCTCTATAAGGTGATGTCTTGTAGCTGATCTCTCTACTGGATGACTAATTGTTTCTAGCTGATCTCAATATAGAGTTAAAACTTTCTCTATAGAGTTATAACATGCTTGTGTAGCTGAACTCTTTACAGAGTGGTTTTTTGATTGGTTGCTGAACTCTCCAACTACACGGTGACTTGTTTGTACTACAGAATGACTTGTTTGTAGCTGAACTCTCTACAGAGTGAGTTACTTGTAGCTGAACATTGCTTAAAGTGATTTGTTTGTAGCTGATCTAGATGAACTCTCTACTGGGTAGCTTTTTTTGTAGCTGAACCCTTTACGCAGTGATTTGTTTGTAGCTGAATTCTCTACAGAGTGACTTGTTGTAGCTGAACTCTCTACAAGGTGACTTGTTTATCGCTGAATTCTCTTCAGTGTGACTTATATTGTTCTGAATCTCTACAGCAACATATTTGTAGCTGAATTCTCTACAGGGTGACTTGTTTGTAGCTGAATTGTCTATAAGATTAACTGTATGTAGCTGAACTCCCTACAGAATAACTTGCAATGTAATATAATTCTATAATGGAGTAAGTTATAAACGTAGCTAAATGCTTTATTAGGGTGACTGTTCTATTAGAGTATCTCGATCTCGCATATACTACACGTAGTTGGCTTTGGAATCATAACTCAGTGGTTTGTACTCCGATTCTTCTGTACTACTGCACGGACTTTCTATGATAATTATTCCAGCCACCCACCGATTTTCAGCTCACTACTCTAAGCGGTTTGCCTGGTAGGCGTGAAAACTATTAGTTTTTTATTCATAAAAATTGATCACGTAATTGTGACACAGGTTGGGTTTTGTGTTATATCTCGATGGCCTTTAACTGGATTCCTTTCAAACCACAAAAAGGCACTCCTACGATAGTTACTCCATCTACATACCAATTTTCAGCTCATTCCTTCTAGCGGTTTACCCTGTGGGCGTGACAGACCTTCGACCTTATTTTACGCCAATAAGCGGTCATAACTCCGTGAATGTTCATCGGATTCCTACCAAACTTGGTACTGAGATTCGCCTTAATGAGCCCTTTAAGTGTGCCAAATTTCAGCCCGATTGGAGCACGCATTCGTGTTTCATTTCGGATTTTGCAAAGTGTGCGAAAAGAAGAAGTAGAAGAAGAAAAAAACGAAGAAAAAACCCCCACACTTTGGCCGCTCGTATCTCGGAAATGGCTGGAGCGATTTTCTTCAAATTTGGAATGTGGACTCCCCTACCTAGCCGGCACCTCTATAGCAACTTTGGTTTCAATCGGATAAGGAATCACGGAGCTGCAAAGGTGTGAAAATCGCGTTTACTTTCTTCCTGTAAATATACTCACGGTGTGGCGCGCCGGCTTCTTGGGCCGCACGACTCACTACCGTGTGTCTTGATATAGACACTTATACTTATGAAAGAAATCCTAAACTGCATTAATACTACCATAATCAAATCTGCTAATAATATTATTAAATTGCTTAGTTAAGCATAATAGCGCAAAGTAACAGAAAGGCTTCTGTTAAAGGCGCATTATTTAAAAAAGTCAAGTTGGGAAACTAAAGATACTGGTAATGACATGATAGTATACCACAGCACATCATAGCTTAACCTCAAAAAACTGAATATTATGTGCGATGTAAGGTTGCACAGAAAGCACCCCATTCTCTATTTTCCATTTCCTGTAATTACAATTAAACTGTTAGCTTACCAAACGATGTGCAATATACTGAAAACCAATTATGGAAAGTGTGTATTACATATATGTAGCTATAATAATGCATTTGCTCTCTGCAGAATCCTTACCACCAACCCTTCCAACGAACTTTTACTGGCCTTCAACACACAAATTGTATCACTTAGCTGCAAGCCTACTTAACAGAGGTACTTGTTATCATATTTATCATGGAGTATTGCCACTTAAGTATGGACGAGGAAGATCATTAGAGATAAACCATTCTCCTAAATAAAAAACACTCAATTGCATTTTAAAATTTGGTCAATACATCCCCATCCATTACAATCATCATTGCTAGATAGCTTACAGCACCAATATTGCCTACTGTAGTTCTGTTTCAGTTGACTGCATTTCTGGTCAATTATATTGTTCTAATGGCTGTTGCTTGATGTTACTGAATAATGAGGCTTACGCCAGTATTAGGTACCTATTACACTCTAATGTAGCAGTCAGTCATTAAAATACTGTCAAATTTTTTTCATGTAGTTTATTAGTCAATCATGGGAAAATATTGTGATAAAGGGAAATACTGTTATCGCTGTAATCCTTTACCATGATATTATAACACTTCAATACCGTTTTCACAGCCTGGTCACAGGTCCCTAGTGGGATAGCATTAATTAACAGAATAAAACCCATTTGCTAGCGAGAAGTCAATGTTTAAGTGCAGGTTGAATGAAGAGAATATCTCAGATCCCAGCTGTTGCGGCTCCATTGGAGCTGTTGTGGCTCCTTTGGTGCATGCCTAGACTGTATGTTGCCAAATTTTTTCTGCATTCTTCAATCATGTTTCTGACTCCCTGTGTATGTACTGTAACTCATAGCATTACAAGCTTAATTTCAGGGGGTGTTCACATACAACACATATCTTGTGTGATTCATGCACGTTTCAGTCCATATCGTATTTACTACTACTAATTAACAAATGTAATTCCAAGTGTGTTAGAAAATTTGTTCTTATATATGTACCTATCACACATGAGTAGCCAGTAAGTATGACAATGGGCAATTATTTAGGTAATTTGTATGTGTACATACTCATCAGTCTCAAAACTGGACTCCTAGCACCATTTTATCTCAGTTCACAATCATGTACAGCTAAGATGGCATGCAATAATGACACGAACAGTCTATTTACTTACTTACTTACTTACATTCTAGTTTAATTTGTAACTGATCATTGTAACTACTATGCTCATGTATATGAGTCTTACAATTATAAAATATAATAATAAAAGGGGGGCAGGGGGCTGTAGTCCCTGTGAAAAAGATTATAAATTATCTATAGTTGTTATTGAGAGCCTAGCTCAATAGCATCAGTATTTTGAGATACTCCAATAGAGCAGTCAAGATCCAGATACTCCAATAGAACAGTCAAGGATCCAGATACTCTAATAGAGCAGTCACAGTATTCTTCAGGGGATCAGTGTAGCAAGCTACTTATGTTGTTATATATAGGGAGATATTGTTGGTGGAGTGCAACTATTACCAGCAAGTTGTGACCTTTTTTTTGGTATTCAACGTACAGTTAGGCCATGACACCATCAAGCCCCCATTAAATAAAGGTGTCTCCTCTGCCCTGCACAAATTGTATCACTAGCTGAAGAGTTGGGGGTAACTTTATAGTTACTTTTGTAACTAAGCTACGTAATAATGTAGTTGCATCCCCTGTAACTAGTAACATAGCCAAACACAGTTTTTATTCGGAGAAAGAAGAAAAAACGAAAGTGACTGTTAATAGAGTATCTCAATCATCCATTGTAAACATTGCCAACAAAAGTTAGGGGGGTGCATGTGCCGGGTGTTCCACCACCTATGATTGAATGGATCTCTTCTCCCATGTACTCAATACTCACTAATTCTCTGAACAAGTGGGGTATGGTAGATATATTCAAGAAATATTACCACAGCCATACTTGAAATACATGTGTACGTGTAACTGTAATGATACTGTGATGAAACCCTTAATACAGCTAACCAAGAGGAGGGATCCATCCCATATACGTAACTTTTATTAGTATCCACATTTATAGCTACTTTTTTTGTGTAGGATTTCAACAGCTTGTAGTTCACATTTCTATATTAACAGTATAATAGCTACCATGCACACAACATGAATGCTATTACTTTGATACCGGCTCTGATCCAGTTTAATTACTTTTGTGACAACAATAAATTTGACTTTACTATGGATACTAGTATGCAGTGTTTACGTTTTGAGAGTTATAACATATAGGGATGATAACAATTGGCCTATGACACCTGCTCTAATCATATCAATGTGTACATTAAGGTTGCCTGTCAGTCTAAACTGGCCACTTGTAGAAATCACCAAATGTGTCATTTGTGTACAATCTATATAATACAGCCACCTGCTTATTAATAATAAGGTCAGGAAATTTTGGCCATGCGGCGTACTTTGATGTATATACTACACAAGTAAAGTACTCATTGTGTTGAAATACTTGCATGCTAATTATTCTTCAAACGATCGCGACCAACTGCCTAAAGAGATTCACCTACAAAGATACCAGTAAGTTATTCATTGTAGTATCCCTTTATCATCAATATTGAATACTAATATTTTCCTCTCTACAGCAAACACTGTTTTCATGCACAACTACTGATACATCTAATACTATTCATTTATTACGTATTTGTCATGCTTCATGTTATGATGAACTCCAAGCACAGTAAATCGTATAGTGTGGCCATTTCATTAATTAGACTACCTCATGATAGTGTCCATGTCTACTCTCCAAGTTGTAAATGGAGCTTAAATATATAGGACTATACTGCCAGGGAGTTTCTTGATCATTACGATAATTATACTAGCAATGAAATGGTACCCAAATTTTACCAGGACATTATTGTATCACGCCATAATTTGGCTGCATTTCTGGTTCTAGAAGATAAGTTATATTGTTTTAATGGCTATTGGTGAATGTTACTGAACAATGTTACAATGTGATTTAGAAGCTATTGTGATAAAGGGAAATACTATTACCATAACATTATAAACTTCAATACCTCTCAGCCAATGCTTTAGAGCCAAATTTTATGTGCTATAACTCATATAGCATTGAAAACTGAATTTCAAGGTACATTTCAGCATTCACATACAACACATATCTTGTGTGATTCGTGCACATTTTCGTCCACTAATTAACATGATTCTAAGTGTGTTAGAATGAATTTATTCTTATAATTATTAATTTTTATGCATTTGTGTATATGTGACCATGTAGATTTGCGAAAAGGGGTCTTCCACACACATTCAATTCTATGAACATGGAAGACTATAACTTAGTGATAAAGAAACATTTTATCCTGAAATTTTCTCCACTCACTTAGCCATGTTAGTGCTCACTACAGATCAAATTTCAAATCAATATCCATTTTCAGTCTGAAGTTATGAGTGGTAAATTGGATGTGTGTGTGTGTGGAAGACCCCTTTTCACAAATTCAGTCACATATGTATGTATGCATCACCCATGAGTAACCAGTGAGTAACAGTGGGCAATTTCGTATGCAATTTGTAATGTACAAACACATACATTATACTCACCAGTTACCAATACTCAGTCTACTTGTAAGACAATCACAGGCAGGATGGCATACAATAATGACACAGAAAGTTGCTAAACAATTGGACTTTAGAGTAGAAACGTTCTTTACAACTGTATCATGGACAATGCATGCATGCATTTTATACCAATAATTAAGTGTACAAACAGCTAGCGATTGCAAAATCTCATATATTGTACATAATATACCAGGTAGCTAGCTAGTTCATTTTAAAAGTCCATATGCATGCATTAGGGAACCGCCGATTATGCTGGCATAATTATGAGCATAATAGGTGTCTGAAAGCATTGAGCATAATGCTAGCATAATAGGCAGAATATTTGTATAATAGTATGAATTCTTGTTTATCAAAGTAGCTATCACAGAAAGATCGATATACTCTAATAGAACAGTCAGTAACTCTAATAGAACAATCATACAGCTGACTGTTCTATTAGAATATATCAGTAATATGCATTTTGATAAGTAAGTTTGTGATTCAGCACTTATTATTTATCCATAAACTGGAAATCATTAACAGAGCATGAGAACTGAGGCATAAATAATTGGGCATAATTTGAGCATAATAGGTAAGTATTGAGCATAAATTTAAGCATGATAGGTAAATTTTTTAGCAGTGCAGCATAGCATAATAGGTAAAATTATGAGCATAATCGGCGGGTCCCTAGCATGCACGCATGCATGCTCCTTTCCTTTCACTTGGGGTGTAATTGTAATACTTTTATGGGGTGTTTACTCCACTGTTTAAAAACAGCACCTTGAATTGTGGTGTTAAAATGGGTGCCAGCATAACACTCCACAGTGCTTTGCAACAGTGGTAATGGTCACTCTTTCATGGTGTTGTAGTGGCTTTTGTGTGATGTCATGGAGCACTCCTGTGGTGTTATGAACCAACTTTTACAATGTTATATACTACACCCTTATTGTATTGTGGTACCACCTCTACAGTGCTATGAAACACTTAGTCTATATATGGAGTGCTCAATTGCATGTTTAAAATAGGGCCTTGCAGTATTGAAATAAAGTGCTGGTATTACATCTAACAATGTTGCAATACCAAGGGTGCTATAGCTATGGTGGGGCGCTGCAGAACTAAAGGGATGTTGCAATGCATCATTTTGTGGTATTATAGAATAGGTGCAATCGTAGCTACCTGACACACGGTGATATAGAGCTAAAGGGGTGTTGCACAATAGGCAGCACCCATGCAGAGTATGGCCGTAACCTTGTTTTGCTTTCATAATAGAGTAACACCTTATTACTTTTCCAGTTAAACAGGGTTGTTACAAGTACACCCAAATTTTAACAGCGGAATTGACCACACGCAGAATCACAAATCGTTTCTGCTATATAGAATGTGTTATAAGATCTGGAGTGCCATAATAATATGGTACTGCAATACAAGGTCACGGTGGTCACTTTTAGATACATAGTATTGTATCTGCATGAGCTTTCGCAAGTTGATCATAATCTTATAGCAGCCAAACTTGGAGAAATGTTGTGCACATTATACCAGCTCTAATGCATACAATGTAACCACTATATTGTGTTCCAAGACTGCTAGCACACAAAGAAAGCGAAAGATTGATATTTCAAGTATGTATTATGTTACAATGAAAGATGTAGTTGCAGCATGCGACTGTTTACATTATTTTAAGTGCCTGCTGTTGTCGTATCTGCCCAGTTTAGCAAGTGTTTCTCTTATTCCAAAATTACACAATAAACAAATCAAATTTACCTATTACTATACAGCTAACATTAATATTGCCATGAGTAAATCTACTGATAGCTTGATACATTTGATAAATTACTTAGCTACGTACAATGACAACGTGAAAAAGGCTTCAGGTTACTACAGATGTAAACAGTGCAGTATATAAAGTGCAAACTTAACCAGTTATACTACAAAAATTATTGAAATGTTCCAATGTGTACAGCATTGCTAATTTTATCCTCATCCTTTTCAAGCCCTCCAATTACAATGAGTTGGTTGCCATAGCATATAGTAGATGGAACAGTCAACACAACTGGTAAACAGCCAATGGACTCCCATGATGAGGAGGTTATCATAGCACTTTTAGTGGTCTTCAACACACATACTGTATTACTAATTGCATCCCCACCTACTACTAACAGGTACTTGTTGTCTAAAACAGCAGCAGCTGAATCAATCCGTGGAATATCTGCAAGACGTTGCCAGTCAAGTTGATAATGACTGGACAAATTGTCTAGAGGTGCAACATACACATTGTTAGGATTTCCATTCAACACATACAAGGTGTCTCCTAGTATGACTGGTTGTAGCAAATCAAATGGATGAGGAAGATCATTACAGTTAAACCATTGGCCAGTAGTGTCATCAAATACTTCTGTTGTGCCAAAAAATTGACTGCGATTACCCCCACCCAATACAATCATCATGGTCTTATAGCTGGCAACACCAATATTGCCTCTTGTAGTTGGAATTTCTCTGTAGTCTTTCCATTGGCATCCATCTAGGATAAGCACTTTGTTGCTGATGCATAAATTCCTATCAACTCCACCCAAAATAAGCAGCTTGTTCATAAGCACAGCCAATGCAAAATATTTTGTGGCAGTATCAATAGGAACATCCCACTTATTAGTGTCAGGATGTTAAATGAAAACTTGAAACGGATCGGTAGATTCTGATTCATCTGATTTATCACGGCCACCTCCAACATAAACTGCATTATTATACAACACTGAGGTGTACATTGCTGCAGCTACTGGCAAAGGGGCTCCCTCCTTCCACTTGATGTTCACTGATTTACTGAACAAGTCGGGTATGCCAGTCTTGGTGGATTCTTTCAGGGGCTATGGAAATTATCACACAAATGCATCATATTACACCCTACAGTTGCTACAAACCTGTAGCTGTGATGACAGTTTAATGGTAGCCAATCAAGTAAAGGGATCCATCCCGTCATGACCAGTCTTTTCGCTGCACACTTCCTTTGTCTTCTTGATATGTTCAGAGATGTCTGACATTACAGGTCTCATCTCAGGATTATCTTCCAAGCAAGATTCAACCAATTGCTTCAACTCTGTGTCACCTCCAGCCATCATGTCTAGGTACTGCTGACGTCGCTCAACCTCAGACAACATTATTCTTTTCCTTGTTACTGGATCAACTTGTTTAATACCTTTTGGGTTTGGCCACTGTTGGGTTGTGATGTGGAGAATCACTCCACCAAAACAGAACACGTCTAATGGTGGTCCATATACTGGCTTCTCTTCCAATGCCTCAGGGGCCATGAACACCAAAAGTTCCTGGAGTTTGTGTCATTGTCTTGCTAGTTCCTGTCATTATCGTCTTTGCCACACCAAGATCTGTGATCAGTGGCGGATCTAGGAATTTATAAAGGGGGTTTCCAGTTTAGAAGGTGGAGAAAGGCACTGACATGAGATACGCAAAAGTCTGCAGTACATTGTCTAGTTTGGTAAGGTGAGACCAAAATAAAACAAAAAAAAGGTCACAGCCTATTGATAGTACATAAAATACCTTAAATAACTCACTACACACTGCTTTAATAGCTACTGTGACTGCTCTATTAGAGTATCTCGATCAAGGCGCACGCCGCAATAATTAAAACATTTAATTGTTACGTAATCGTTTTCAGAGGCCCCTAAATCCGCCACTGGTGATCTTTGCTTCAAGATGAGGGATCACCAGGATGTTGTTAGGAGAGAGGTCTCGATGAACAATTGGAGGGCTGCGGGCATGAAGAAACCTCAACCCAAGACTAACATCATGTAGTATAGACAGCTTCACCAGTAACAGGGGCGGATCCAGGGGGGGGCACAGGGGGCACGTGCCCCCCCCCTCCCCCCTCCCTTAAAAAAATGTATACAAGATCGAGATACTCTAATCGAGATACTCTAATAGAGCAGTCAATCACCAATCACTCTAATAAAGCAGTCACAGTGTTCATGGGGAAGTGTAGCTTACTTAGGAAGCTATAAATAGGATTTTATTTTACATAACATACGTGATATAATATATTTGGTAAAGGATAACTAGCTATTATTGTTGTGACCTTTTTTTTTTTTTTTTTTTTTTTGCTCTTCAACTTTTTTTCAGCAAGGTGCCCCCCCTCTTTCCAGACCCTGGATCCGCCCCTGAGTAAAGGAATATCATTATGTTTCTCTACCAGTGATGTTACACTCTCCTGCATCTTCTCCATTAACATAACAAGCAGTCCGGACTCGTCATCTGAAGGATAGTAGATCCCCAGGAATTGGACGACGTTTGGATGACGCAAAGTACTCCAGAGGTGGCATCGAGGGTGGCATTCACGTAGGAAATCTTCTTTCTATTTTTGTTTAATAATAATAATATTTATTACTGTGCAGCAATGAAAAGATTATAACGCACAGGTGTGATCATAAACGTTACTTAAGTCTGTTAAGTTATTACAAAACTCATTAGGGGTTGTTCACGCTTGCTAGTAAATTCATCAGAAATCATCCAGCTATGGATCTCTTTACCAGCACAAACCTTTCCATCGTATTCCACTTCGAAAACCTTTCCGTATGAGCCACGCCCTAAGGATGTTGTAGTCGGCTTCACCTGAGAAAAAGGAATCTTGAGATTTCGCAGCGCTTCAGTTACTGTTGAAAGCGAGTTAGAGGCCATTTTATGGGTCCCCACAACGGGAGAGTCTGTAAGAGATTAATCGTCACGAAATTATCGCTACCCCCCGAAAATTCTAATTTCAATACCCTTAAAAGTTGGTTTAAGAAATCCAAGGGAAGACCTGTGGATTTTGCAACTAATAAGTGATCACAACTTCAGAATGGAATTACCTATTAGTATTAACATGATTTTTATGTACCTTGAGGAAATTAATGCCTTACGGAGTTAAAGCCGGACAGAAATGCCAAAATTTCTGTGCAAAAATGACCATAACCACATCTGTACATGTGATGGTACTATACATCAAAATTACACTCCAGCAATGAAAATCTGCCTACACAGATTATGCTTAGAGAAAGTGTTTTAAGATTTGTAAGTGTGCAAGACATGCAGGATCACTGGATCCAAGCTGTTTCATCACTGGAGTGTATTGTTTGTACCATCACATGCATGTACAGACGTGGCCTTTACGGACATTTGTGCACAGAAATTTTATCATAATTTTGCTTCAATGTGTAGATTTAAGGACATCACATAAACAATGGGATTACATTTGTAAACTTAAAAAAGGAATTTCTCAAAGTTTATCACATAAATACACACATACATATACAATTCCACAACACATCACAGTCTTAGATAAGTAAACTATACAATATGTACACACAAAGACAAATATGTGTTTAAATTTTATACTATGATGATACATCCAAATAAAGAGCACAACTTGGTACTACTCTGATGTGCTGTCATCTGACGAAGCTGTTGCTTGATGGATGATTTGTCGATGAGCTGGTAGAGCTACCATAGATACGTTCTCAGTAGAGGATTCCTCAACTGGATGTACAACTTGCTCACTAGAATAAGTAACTTGTGATGATGTACGTTTGAGAGCAGGAGGACGAGGAGGAGTGATAGGGGGTGGTGGAGGTGCTGGTCGTTGTTGTTGTTGCTGATTCAGCATCAGTTCAGGGTGTTTATGATGCAGAAGCACAGGACATTCAGGTAACCCAGCCAATGTGAATGACTCCATAGATTCATCATGTGAAGAAGATTGGACTGGCATTGATAAATTTTCAATTGAGCTTTCTGTAGTATCGTGATTAAAGATTCTTAATCATGAACACTGTAATATCATACAGATTACAATAATCACAGCAACAGCAACTACTACAATCATTAAGCAAGTGATTTTTATATCCCACGTGAGCCATGCGCATGCGTATCCACCACACATCCCCCCCTAAAAAAAAATACAACACTTAACTGTAAAGGGAAAAAAAAGAAGTACAAGAAGCAAAACAAAGTAAAATACAATAATGAGCAATATTAAGTGTTAGTATATGGGTAAGATGAATACTTTCGTGGAAGTTGACGTGTTCTTTGTGGATATCGGCGAGTTGAAGCCGATGGTTGAAAGTCAGAATTAGAAGACACTGAGTCTGGAAGTTCTGATGAAACAAAAGTTGAAGGAGCAGAAAGCATGTCCTGAGGAACAGTTTCAGGTAATTCAGTAGATTGTACTGTTATTGGTACTGAACAACTTTTCAGTTGATCTTGATGTCGACGCTAAGTGAGACCATTAGATAGCTTTACTATGTAAGACACTGGACCAGTAGATCTAAGGATTTTGCCACGTGTCCACTTGCATTGTTGATTGTAAACACGAACTAACACTGACTGACCATTTGCAAACTGTTTTGGTTGCACTGAATTGTCGTGAGATCTTCTGGTTCAGCTGCTTACTTTCAACTTGTGCAGCAGTGTTCGGCTTAAGCAAATCTAGCCTTGTACGGAGTTGTCTTCCTAAAAGAAGTTTAGCTGGCGAGTTGCCAGTTGTACAGTGAGGTGTATTACGGTAAGCAAACAACACTCTAGCAATTCTAGATTTAATCGTGCCATCTGTGGTCTTTTTTAGTCCTTTCTTCACAATTTGTACAGCCCTTTCAGCTAGTCCGTTACTAGAAGGGTGATACGGTGCGGAGTTTACTTGTTTAACACCATTGGATTTCAGAAATTGCTGAAATTCTTCACTCACAAAACAACTACCGTTATCTGATACTATTGTTTCAGGCAGTCCAAACTGAGCAAAAACTGAACGAAGTAAGTCAATAGTAACACTAGAAGACGGAGATGCTGCCGGAAAAGCTTCAATCCACTTTGAGTGAGCATCAATAAGAATAAGTAAATAGCGGCTTTCAAATGGTCCGGCATAATCAATATGCAATCTTGCCCATGGTCGTGATGGCCAGTTCCATGGATTAAGTGGAGCTGTTGGAGGGTTGGATTGGTTGAGCTGGCATTCATTACACAAACGTACTGATTCTTCAATATCAGTTTCTAAACCTGGCCACCAGACATACATTCTAGCAAGTGCTTTCATTTTTGTCATGCCTGGGTGAGCACTGTGCAATTTTTGTAAAACTACATGACGGCCATTCTCAGGTACCACCACTCTAGACCCCCACAAAATACAACCATCTAAAACTGAGAGTTCTGTTTTACGAGATGAGTAAGCAGATAATGTTGAATCACAATGATTGGGCCAACCTTGTTCGACAAATTGAAGAACTTGAGCTAATACAGGATCACGTCTGGTCCAAGTACGAATGCCATTAACAGTCACTGGCGAGTTAGCCAAATGATCCAACAGTAAAACGAGTTCTGGTGCCATAGGCACTTCAGTTGGGGTCGTAGACAATGGCAATCGGCTCAAAGCATCAGCATTACTGTGCTGATTGGTACCACGGAAAACAATAGTGTACTCATAGGCAGACAAAGTTAGTGACCAACGTCTGATTCTAGCAGAAGCTTGTGCAGAAGTTGCCTTGTGTTGATGAAACAAGGATAGCAAAGGTTTGTGGTCTGTGACCAGTTCAAATGAGTGTCCCAGTAAGTATGAACGGAATTTGTTTACACCAAATACACAAGCAAGCCCTTCTTTTTCAATTTGACTGTAGTTCTTTTCTGCACTACTTAGTGAGCGAGATGCATAACCAATTGGTCTCTCGGAGCCGTTAGGATATTTGTGTGCTAAAACAGCCCCCAACCCATAGGTAGAAGCATCCACTGCAAGAGTAAGCTTTATGCTTGGGTCAAAGTGAACTAGTAATCGGGATGACAATAACAATTCTTTGGAAGACACAAATGCTTTGTGTTCTGTAGCAGTCCATTTCCATTTGGCAGATTTTTGCAACAACTGATTTAAGGGTGATAACACAGTAGACAGATTTGGCAGGAATCTACTATAATAAGTCAACAGTCCTAAGTAAGCTCTCAATTCTTGAACATTTGTTGGTACTCGGGCATTTTGAATAGCTTCAACTTTATCAGGAAGTGGATGTAAGCCTTCACTGTCAATTTTATGGCCTAGGTATGCCACAGAATCTGCAAAGAATTCACATTTCTCTTTTCTAGCTCTTAGCCCAGTCTTTTCAAGGCGATCTAAAACTTGGTCAATTAACTTTAAATGATCAGATGTATTGGCACTTGAAAGAAGTATATCATCTAAATATACAACAACATTTGGTATACCTTGCAATACATTCTCCATCACACGCTGAAAGATTCCAGGTGCTGACGAAACACCGAACGGCAGACGTGTGTAACGAAAGAGGCCTTTGTGTGTATTAATGACAACATACTGCTTAGATTCATCAGCTAATGGAAATTGTTGGTATGCTTGACTAAGGTCAATCTTACTAAAAATTTTTCCACCTGCTAGTGTGGCAAACAAATCCTCTACTTTAGGTATTGGATATTTGTCTAGGGTGGAGACAGGATTGACAGTTTGTTTAAAATCTCCACAAATACGAACATTGACTTTGTCAGGCTTTAAAACTGAAATGATTGGAGAGGCCCAGTCAGACACTTCGACAGTTTCTAATGTTCCCTCATCCACTAAACGATTTAACTCTTTCTCAACTCTGTCACGTAGAAAATAAGGGACCGTACGTGCCTTACAGAATTTGGGTTGAGCTGAAGGGTCTACCACAATTTTGGCTTGAAAGCCTGTAAGAGTGCCTAAGCCTTCTTCAAAAACTTTTGAGTGTTTCTGCAAAACTAGAGGAAGCGAGTCGTCATGTACAAGAAATATTTCCTGCCAATCAAGTTTGAGCATTTGCAGCCAATTATGACCTAACAATGTGAGGCCAGACCCTTTGACACTGAATAACTAGTGGTATAGTAAATGATTGACATTTGTATGTAACTTTGACATCAACAGAACCCAAAACAGGAATAGACTCACCAGAGTAGGAAGACAGTCTGACTTCAGAGGGAACAAGTTCTCTCTGAGGCCAGTATTCTCTGAATGTGGTCTCAGACATGAGAGACAATGAAGCTCCTGTGTCTACTTGCATTGAGACAGAAACACCTTCCATGTCAACAATTACATTCCAGGGCGTGGCTTTTCCAGGTGAGGTAACATTCAATAGTGCATACTCATCAGTTCCTTCTTTGACAACAGTGTTAACTCCTTTGCTTTTAGCATTGGACTGTTCTGTGCTCTTGGAAGAACCTGATTGCTCTGTAGGTTTAGTCCTCTTACTGCGGCAGACTTTCTGCAAGTGTCCCACCTTACCACATTTCTTACACACAGTTACTTTGTGTTTGCAAGTTGGAGCGTAGTGGCCATGCTGTCCACAACGATAACTAACGTTTGTCAGTCTAGTAGAGTCTGTTACATGATGTACAGGTGCAGGAAGCACGGGGTCAGGACGAGTCGTCAGTTCTCTAACATTCTGAGCAGCCGACTCCATTCCTTGAGCTATTTCCAACGCGGATTTAAAAGTCAATTCTTTCTCAGACAACAAACGGCGTTGAATAACAGCGTCATTGACCCCACAGACAATGCGGTCTCTTAACATGATGGTCTCCAGGGTAGCTGCAAAGTTGCAACGCTTCGCAATGGAACGTAGTTCAGACACATAAGAAGTAACTGATTCTCCAGGTTTTCTAAACCTTGTGTGAAACTTGAAAAGTTCGACAATCTCTGAAGGAGCCGGAGTAAAGCGTTCAGAAAGTTTCTCGACCAGTTCAGTGTACTCCGGCTTTTTCTCCGGGCTTAGCTGGAGCCACGAGGCTAGACAACAGTTTGTAGTTGCTGGCACCGATGACTGAAAGAAAAATAGCTCGCTTCTTGGTAATCCCATTTGCCACGAAAACATGTCCCAGTCGCTCGACATACAACGGCCATTCATCTTGACTCGGGTTGAACGCAGAGACTTTGCCAAATGCTACCGCCATCTTCGTCGCCAGAAATGTAGTATCGTGATTAAAGATTCTTAATCATGAACACTGTAATATCATACAGATTACAATAATCACAGCAACAGCAACTACTACAATCATTAAGCAAGTAATTTTTATATCCCACGTGAACCATGCGCATGCGTATCCACCACACTTTCTGGATGAGATGGTCTTATAACAGGTGATGGAACAGGCATAGAAACTTCATGATATCTTTCTGTACTAGGCAGTACAGAGACTCCTGTAATTGTTACTGACTCCATGAAATCATCATCGTGTGAAGAAGATTGGACTGGAGTTGATAAATTTTCCATTGAATGCTCATTTAGAGACACACTTGTACTAGGCAATGGAGGTGGTAGAAAAACTTCATTTGGTAAATGTGCAGCACTGTGTTCACCAGTCTCCATGTCTTCTGCACATTATACTCCAACTGTAGTTTCCTGCTTGCCTGATAAGTATCCTTCTTCCAGTTCAAAAGAAAGTATCTATGGTTGATAACACACCAAAAACATTACAATATGCAATGAGAGGTGTACCATGGTCCATTAACTCTGGAACCCTATTATAAAGACCCCCCTTGAAATGAGGACACTTTAATTTATTGATCAGGACACTGTTCATAACTAACTGTGCATATGGTCCCATACACATGCACAATTATATCAGGCAGCTCACTAATACCCTTTGATTAGAGTACTGATAATTGGACAACTCTATACCAACTGTCGTCTACATTGCATTGATTGAATGCAGTAAAACTTGGCAGAATTCTCCACAATCAGTAGCATCATTTGTAATAACCAACGTATGAAAAGTGTTGTGTCATAGTGTTTGAAACAAGTGACCACGGTAGGCATCACATGCTGGGTTCGATCCTCTCTTAGGTCTTTTCCTTCATCTACTGTGTTCTTTGTACTATTTCAAAACACACGGTTGTTGTGTGGCCAAGAAAGCTAGTATACCAAATGGTGGGTACATTGACAGGAAGAAAGAAAATGGAATTTTTACTTATGCATAACTAAGTGATCCCCTTCTTCAAAACACACACCATTTTTGCATTATAGCTGCCCATCTGGTAGAGCAGGTAGCACTCTAAAATTTGATCAAAATGACTCCAGCCTTTCCCAAGATATGAGCAGCAAAATGTTTGATAATTTTTTGCAAGGGCTTAGAAGTTCTTAAATTGTTATAAAATGTAAACCCATACCTTGAGTACATGTGCATACACGCACACAAAGAAAAGCAAAAAAGCAATGTCTTCAGTTGCTGTACTAGCATGGTCATGCCTACCCAGTGAACCAGCACTGGGACACCTGTGCACTATTGATATGCTAGGAGTAGGCGCAGGCAAATCCTCCTCGGGCAGGACTAGTAACCTGCAGGAGAACTGTACCATGTCTCACAGGGGAAGGTGCAGGCATCCAAATCCCACCTGGGTCTTCACCCGCTGTGTGAGACATGGACAGTTGGCATTTGCTTCCCCAGCTAATACAAGGTACCAATTGATGTTACAGCTGGGTGAGCTACTTCCCGGATTTATGGGGGTTTCAAAGTTTCCATGGAAACCCCCTTTGAAAAATGATTATGCAACAGTTGAGTATTTTAATTAATTATAGCCCTGTAGAGAATTCAGCCACTAACAGATCACCCATAGAGAGTTCAGCTAGAAACAAGTCACCCTGCAGAGACATCAGCTAGAAACAAGTCATCCTGTAGAGAGACCAGCTAGAAGAGGTCACTTTGTATGTAGAGAGCTCAGCTACAAAAAACCACCTTGTAGAGAGCTCAGCTGCCAACAAATCACCCTGTAGAGCGGTCAGCTAAAAGAAGTCACCTTGTAGAGAGGTCTACTACAAAGAAACCATCATGAAGAGAGTTCAGCTGCAAACAAATCACCTGTAGAGAGTTCAGCTAGAAACAAGTCACCCTGTAGGAAGATCAGTTAGAAACAAGTCACCCTGTAGAGAAATCAGCTACAAAGATACCATCCTGTAGAAAGTTCAGCTACAAACAAGTTACCCTATAGAGAGATCAGCTAGAAACAAATCATCTTGTAGAGAGTTCAGCTACAAACAAATCACCCTGTAGAGAGTTCAATTACAAGCAGATAGCCATATAGAGAGTTTAGCTAGAAACAAGTCACCCTGTAGAGAGATCAGCTAGAAACAAATCATCCTGTAGAGAGATCAGCTAGAAGATATTACCTTGTAGAGAGTTCAGCCACAAAGAAACCATCATGTAGAGAGTTCAGCTGCAAACAAATCACCTTGTAGAAAGTTTAGCTACAAACAGATCGCCCTGTAGAGAAGGATCACCTTGTAGGGAGTTTAGCTACAAACAAATCACCCTACAGATAGTTCAGCTGCAAAAAAGATCACCCTGTAGAGAGTTCAGCTTCGAACAGATCACCCTGTAGAGAGTTCAGCTACAAACAATTCATCCTATAGAGAGATCAGCTAGAAGAAGTCACCTTGTAGAGAGTTCAGTTGCAAACGAATCAAATTGTAGAGTTCAGCTGCAAACAAATCATCCTTTAGAGAGATCAGTTAGAAACAGTCACCCTGTAGGGAGATCAGCTAGAAGAAGTTACCTTGTAGACAGTTAAGCTACAAAGAAACCATCATGTAGAGAGCTTGGCTGCAAACAAATCACCGTTCAGAGAAAATAAACCATCCTGTAGAGAGTTCATCTACAAACAAGTTACCCTATAGAGAGATCAGCTAGAAACAAATCATCTTGTAGAGAGTTCAGCTAAAAACAAATCATCCTGTAGAGAGTTCAACTATAAACAGATAACCCTATAGAGAGTTCAGCTAGAAGCAAGTCATCCTGTAGAGAGAATCCTGTAGAAAGTTCAGCTACATTTCAAGTCACCCAGCAGAGAGATCCACTGCAAACAAGTTATCCTGTAGGGAATAATTGGCATGTAATAAATAAATAAATATATATATTTGTACAATTACTGATAAAATCAAAAATAGTTAAAGTATTAAAAAATCAAAAATCTGCTTTAAATCTTGATTATGTTATGATTGTAATTAAATCTTTTTCTTCTTCCTGTGATAAAGAAAAAAGATAGGTTAAAATAGCCCCAAAGCCAGCCACAGGCCGTTTTTGGGGTATACAATTACAAAAAGAAGTAATATCTAATCCAAAACAGCTAACCTGTACAAAAAGAGCGCGCCCCCCAAAACGGCTATGGTGAAAAAGATGTGAAATCCAAAGAAATGGCTGTAATGGTAGGTTAATGGTAAAAATTTAATAACGACAATTCAGGTGAATTTTGTGCCAAGACCAAATGCACCTGAATTGTCGTTGTTAAAATTTTTACCATTAACCTACCATCACAGCCATTTCTTGGCCGCCACCTTGAATTTCACATCTTTTTTTCACCATAGCCGTTTTGGGGGCCGCACTCTTTTTTTACAGCTTGGCTGTTTTGGATTAGATAATATCTACTGGCATAAAACAATTATAAAAGTGTGAACTTGGAACAGCTATATGACAGCTAGTAACTACAAATATTATTGAAAAGTTTCAATATACATAGTATCACTGTCTTTAACCTGCAGATTTAGCCACTCCAAGCCCTCCAATTACAATGAGTTGGTTACCAGTATATAGTAGATGAACAACTCAACACAACTGGTAAACAACCTATGGACTCCCATGATGAGGAGGCTACCATAATCTTCAACATACAAACTGTATCACTAGTTGCACTCCCACCTACTACTAACAGGTATTTGTTGTTTAAACCAGCAGCAGCTGAATTAGGCCATGGAATGCTTGCAAGACATTACCAGTTAAGTCGATGTCAACTGGACAAATTATCTAGAGGTACAGCATACACATTGTTGGAGGGCTCATCTTTGGTATGTCCATTCAACACATACAAGGTGTCTCCTGGTATTATTGGCTGCGGCAAATGACATGCAACATCCTGTCCCTGATCCACCTTCTTGTTTGGCCCCCAAGAGTGCTTTTTTGTTTGTAGATGAATCTGCTGTGCTAATATGTTTGAAGGGTACCAGCCCCAGTGCCTCTGGTTCACGGGCACAACACCTTCTTGATGCACTCAGTGGCCACACTGCACCTTCTGCTGAGCTTTGCCTTAACACTCACACTCATCTGATGAACTTTTTACTTTCTGGAAAAGCTTCTCTGTTGCTTGCCCCTTGGTTGTGCGATGCCCCTTTAACAGCTCTTCTGAAAAAGAATGGGGTGTTCGTCCTATTGCAGTTGGTGAAATTCTCTGTCACCTTGCCAGTTGTCTGTGCTGTCAATTTGCTCATTCCTTCTCTCTGACTTATTCCTACCTTATGGTCAAGTGGGTGTTGCTATCCCAGGTGGTCTTGAGGCTGCTACCCATGCTGTCCATCATTAGCTTTTCCAACTTGGCAATGATGAATCTCTGGCCCTACTCAAAATAGACATGAAGAATGCATTTAATGAATGTAATCGCTCAGCTTTTCTTGATGGTGTATGTGATGAGTTTCCAGAGATTACCCCTAGGTGTATTGGTGCTACAGTAAACTTGCTGAGCTGATGTTTGGCCACAGGCGTATTCTTGCTTCCACATGCAGGTGTCCAACAGGGAGATCCTCTTGGTCCCTTACTTTTTTCTTTAGTGTTGGTACAATTTCTTCGTTCCATCTTTTTTAGTAAAACATGTCTTCTTAACCTGTGGTATTTAGATAATGGCACATTTATAGGTACTAGATCTTGTTTTCATACATTACTTTCACATTTTACTGAGTCAGGTCCCAGTTTTGGTCTTTACATCAATCTATCCAAGTGTGAACTATACTTGCCTTCTGGTGACAGTTCTTTTCCTAACTTTCATCCTGCCATTAAGTGTATCAATCCCAAGAACAGTGGTTTGGAACATCTTGGATCCCCTATTTGGGGACCTCCACAATTTTATGATGCCTTTTTGTCTGTTCAATTTGATAAAATAGTTGCAATTCAGGATAAATTGGTTGACCTTGAGGACCCTCAAGTAGAGTTGCATCTGCTTAGGAGCTGTCTTAGTGTTTGCAAGGTCACTCACCTTTTACACTGTGTGCCATCTTCCTCTTTGGGCTCCTTTCCCTCACGTTTTGATCTTAGATTACGAGAATGCCTTAGTAGAATCTTGTGTTGTGGCATTTCTGATAGTAGCTGGACACAAGCCACTTTGCCATTTAGGTTAGGAGGTTTGGGCGTACATGAATCTGAGCATTCTGCTGCTCCTGCTTCCGTGGGTTCCTGTAACAATTCTTCCTATATTTTAGTGTCACACTTAGTGGAAACTTTTGATGTTTTTATGCCATTTCCTGGAGAGGAATGTTCCCTTGCTTTCTATGAAGATATGTCTGTTTCTGTGTTGCATAACTCCTCTCAAAATGACCTTCAAGCTGTTTAAGATGAACCATTTTTCAAACAGCTTGTAAGTAGTTCTACTATTCATGATCAAGCTCATCTGCATGCTTTATCACATTCTTCTGGCACCAGCAGTGGGTTGGCTTAAAGTACTGCCACAGCCTACTTTGGGTCTAGCTATTCCTTCCTACGATTTCACTATAGCTTTATGTGTGTGGCTTGGCATTCCTTTGTTCCCTTCCTTACCTCTTTGTACTTGTCTATCTGTGATTGACCAGTTTGGTGATCATCTGCTGGGGTGCTCTCATGGCCCCTTGAGGATCCAGCATCATAATGCTCTAGTATGTATTGTGCACCATGCCTTGCTCCAAGATCACCCTGGTGTTCTTAGGGAGCAAGGCATTTCATCTGACCAATCTCGTCCTGGTGACATATACCACCCTGGTTTCCATCTTGGTTGTCCTGCCTATTTTGATCTCTCCGTTAGGAGTACCACTCATCAGTCGGCTGTCATATCTTCTGCTTCTTCTCAGACTGGGGTGGCTGCTTCTGTTAGTGAGATAGCTAAGGACACTGAATTCCAGGACATTGTGAATGATAATGGAGGAGATTTTATCCCCCTCGTATGTGAGACCTTAGGTGTTTGGCCACCATAAGCCCTATCAATTTTAGGATCCATAGCTGACAGAACAACTGTTAGAAATGGTTTGCCTCGAAAGTTTGCTAGGCGCCAACTTCTCCAGCGACTGTCTGTGACTTTGTGGAGGTACAATGTGAAAATGATACTCCGCCAGTATTCGCTAACTGCTGAGGACGAATTTCCTGACTTTGACATTGGTTAAGTTAAGTACGTAGCTGGTAATAAGTATCAGAGTGTTACAAGCATTCTACAACAGCTAGACTGGCCCACTTTACATGAAAGAAGAGACCAGATGAAATTGATAATGATGTACAAAATCATCCATGGACTTATTTATATCCAGCATAATTTACCACTAACTTACTCCAACTTAAACAACATCTCCTGAGGCCATCCTCATAGATTCATTCAGCCAGCTACCAGGGTTGACTCATATAAACATTCATTTTTTCCATCAACTATTTGTATGTGGAACAGGTTACCAAGTGTAGTGGTGATGTCAGAATCCTTGTCTCAATTCAAGAACAGTTTAAGTAATTACTTTATAATTAATTTGTACTTTTACACTGAACTTTGAGTTCTGTACAATAATCACTAATTATATAACCAAGTACTAAGAATTATGCTTGTAAACGGTACACAAATGGGCGTGTTGCCACAACTTTAGATCAGTGACAGAATTCAATTCTATCATTAAATTAGCCTTTTCACTTTAATCAATACTCACTCACCCCTGAAGTTTGCTGATGACACAGACATTATTTTGCTTACTGAATCACGGAACACTGTAATTTTCACAAACTAACCTGCAGAACTAATTCACAGTGCTTTTGTTTCATTGTAACACTAATGTAGTGAAAGTTAGTGGCTGTTAAGATATCGAAATAGCTCAGAGCGTTCCTTTCCAAATATCCACCATTCAATTCGCCATAGAAAAAGTAAGTGATTTTCAACCTTAAAATAACGACCTTAATTTCCTCTGATTTCCTTCTGCTATAGCTCATCTTGATCGCTATTCATTGCTCTTCCCAAATCTGGTTCAGAATCTGAGGTATCTATTACGTGTTGTGGGTTATTACACCTTTTAGGGTAGCACTAATTTCACAACACTTGATGCCTTTTGTGACTTTAAGTTTAAGTTTAACTAAACAACGAAAAAATTTAAATAAAATGTGAAAATTCTGAGCTCGATCCCGGGACGTTTCATAATGAATCAGAGCCATAACCACTGCATCACAGCTGCCAGCTGGTGGAACCCTGAATTTTAGACGTACTTAAATGCAAGATAATATAAAAATAGTGATTATTATTATTAGTAGTAATAATTAGCAAAGCCCTGCAAGAGTAACCAGTGATGTTGTTAATAGGGAGATTGCATGTTCCATTGGGGGATAGTTCTTGGGGAAAAAGGAATAACGATATATATTGGTGGATACTAGATAGTGGTGATATCTAAGAGGGTGTTGAGATTGAGTACTAGAGTATGAATGGCAGGGTAGGTAATTTAACCGGACTTTGAGGTGATTTTTTATTATTTTATAAAGTAAAAGAAGGCGAGAATGTTTTCTTCGATCTTGAAGGGAAGGCCATTTCAAGTTCATTAACATCGATCTGTGGTATACTGTGTTGATCATTTCTTCTCCAAGGTTTATTTAACACAAATCTTGCAGCACCGTGGCGGTGTTGAATCATTTCCAGTTGGTGGATAGCATTCTGATGGTGGGGGTCCCAAATAGCTGAACAGTATTCTATAGTAGGTAAAATCAGTTGTTTGTAGCTATGTTCCTTAGGTGTTCTTGAGCAGCCTCGTAGATGATGTTGTAGAAACCCTAGTAGCTGCCGGTTGGCTTTGTGACACAGTTGATTGATGTAGGGATGCCCTAGCGTATATTAAAGAATATGGTTGAACCCAAACCCTACCCCTAAGTGGATTTATACTGAACCCATACCCTAACCCTAACCTTGGACTACTGATTGTGAGAAATCATTCTTTAGATAATAGAGGGCACTTTAGCACCCTCTACTATCTTGAAACCTTGTGAAACCAATTGTGGTATAATTATATCAATATATACTTGCGGGGGTGCCAGCAGGCATAAAGCATTGTGAAATTAGTGTAAACCCGTATGGCAAGTGGTTTGTAACATTATTCCTTCCTTATCTCGGGCCCAGTTTAAGCGCACGTGACTTATCTCGGGCCCAGTTTAAGCACACATGATTTGCTTATCCTGGGCTCTAGATAAGAGCAGCCTTATCTTGGGCCCGAGATAAGACTTAGAAAGAAATGCTATTATCGTTATCGCTGACCAGTCTAAATCTAGTAATCGATATGATGTCTGAGTCCATTATGTAAATGTGTTTCTAAATGACCCGCATTGTCCAGTGGGGGTAAGGCGATCTGCAAACAACAGCTCATATAGCGTATAGCTATACGTAATGGGAGAAGCAAGTCGAAACATAGAGTTGTGGGGCTGGAGAAATTATTTTGAAAGTGTGTCTTCCTTTCTGAGGGACTTACGAAGAAATTCTGGAATCGCGAACATTAGATATTGTGAGTATGCTGCTGACAGACTTGAAGTTTGCTTGTCAAGTGCTCATTTACTTGCTTATCATATGGAAAGTGCTTCACATCAACTACAAGGGGAAAGTTTACGTCATGTCACTCAGTACAAAGAATCTGTTGAACAACTTATCACTTACTTGCAGGATATAGCAAATGAGTGGCAAGGCTATCTTGATGCATTTTATACTGGTGAACAAATTGTTGGAGGTAGATACACTGTTGCAACATTATCAACTGGCCAACGTGGCAGGCCAAGTAGAGAGAGAGAGCAATTAGAGTATTTGAAGTCCTTGTCATTTTCTTGGAGTGATATAGCATCGATTTTGGGAATTTCTAGAATGACATTATATCACCATAGGAGGTTTCTAGATGAACCACAACAGACTCTTACAGATGATCAGCTGAGAAATCACATTATCAGACTGCCAGCTGTTGGGGAAGCATTGGTTATTGAGTATATGCATTCTAATAGATTCCATGTAACACAAGATAGAATTCGTCAAAGTATGCATGCTACTGATCCAATCAATACTTCTCTTAGATGGAGGGGAAATCTGCCTAGTCAACGTCCATATTCTGTTCCTGGCCCAAACTCATTGTGGCATATAGGTAATGTGTCTTGTTAAAGTGGTTATATTATACGTACTATTACAATGCAGCATTACATCTGATCATAATCCGCAATTAAATTGCTGAATATCATAATTATAAAACAAGTTTTAGATATATAGCATCTGTCTGTCTGCTGTGTGAAATGCAGTATTGCATGCACATACAGACCATTGATTTGTATAGGCGCTGGAAAAATTCATGGTTTTTTACCATTTGTCTATGTGGGTATGCACATGGTAATATTTTTATTAAAAACTTTTGTGTATGCATTATGTCTCTTTGTCTGTCCACACCTAAAGTTGTGTTTGCAATGCAGCTAACTATAAAATTTAGTCTATACTTCTACACTTTGAATATCAAAGTAGAGCAATCAAATTCATGAGAGAAACCTCCTAAAAGCAGGAGGGAAACCTCGAAGAAACAAAACTACAACAATTTATGAAGCTAATAAACAGTCAAGCAGTGATGCACAGTGCCTTCACACATTGTTTCCTAGAGGTGCAATAGCTAATTATTATCAGAAAGGTATTGTGCATGTGCAGCTGCTATGTACCTGGCTAAATACTTTGACAGAAAAGAACATGATAAATGCTCAATTTTTTTCAAATTTGCATGTCTTGAGAAAATTGTAAAGCCGGACACTTACAGTTAAAAATTATAAGGTAGTAGTTCATTCACTTTCTCTTCATAGTTGAAACTTTGTGTTGTATGTACAGCATGAGGTCACTATAGGGAGAAAGATATTAGCTATATACAGTGCACAACTGTTCACAAAATAAACCGGAACAAAATTATCATGTGTCTACTTAGATAATTACTTTGTAGCTACACAATTGAAACAGATAGGTAGCCTGAATACATTTCACTGCATTAATATGCATTTCTCATGACAATACCATCCTACAGTACTCTTTAAATAACCACAATTGCAATTAAGAGTTGATTTACCTTGCTATTCAAAGCATAGTAACATCTCTGACATCTGAAATAATTATGCTACATTAGCAAACGTACATCTATGTGATCGTTTTGTTAAAACGGTTTCCCTCCTGCATGCTTTTAGGATTCCCTGCATGGATTTGAAACATTTTTTTATCTGCAGAATAATATTATTGAAATTCACCAATTCAATCTGCATACCATTATCCCATTATAGCTAGTAAGTGCATGTGTATGTGCTACAGTTCTGAATTACGCTTATATGTAATATTGGTATATAAGTAATCAATTATTGGTGTTACTACAATCACATCTGAACATGTCTTAACCCCAGGCACTGCAGGTGATTATATACTTGTCATGCAGTGTGTATGGCATTAGTATAATGAAATTATCATCCCCAAATTAATACTATAGCTATACCTAAGCACACGCTTCATAGATAATATTATACTTGTTTAAAATTTTCAAAGGTGATCTTGCAGACCTTCAACATGCAGTAACTGTGACATCCATAGTATGGTACCTGTAGCTCATACTATCACAAGCTGAGAGCTGACGGGCACACGAAGTATTCTGATCAAATACTATAAAGGGAACATATACATGCATGGCACACATACAATTGCTCTACTACAGTGTTCATGAGCAAAATTGTACAGGTATACGGCTCCGGTTCCCTATCCCATGTCAAGGTCAGATACTATATGTGGAAAGTATATGCTGTTCTACTACTATTCTTGTATTTATTTAATTTTAGTAAACAGCTAAGTCAACTAGTATAGCTATGATATTCTAATGACTGATTCAAGTAGCTACGTAGAATATGATGCAGTGGCGGATCTAGGATTTTTAAAAGGAGTTTCTGAAAGTTGGTATAGCTGAATTAGGTATTTGATGGCATTTTTCCAGAAATTTTGAGGTTTTAGAAGCTCTGAGATTGGATTTTAGGCTACTTCAGTTAGCAATTACAATAAATCTAATGCTTTAAACTGTAAATACTATAGCTAACTATAGGGCAAAGATGGTGACTATAAGCTGTAGCTTTGATTGCTCTATTAGAGTAGTTACTTGACTGCTCTATTAGAGTATCTCGATCGTTTTTAATGTAGTGGGAGATGAAAAGTGAAGTGTTGCTGAGGGTTTAATAGCTATAAATAAGTTCAGCTGCATGCATGTTACTGAAATACAATGGTATATAGTTGCTTGATATGACAAATTGTCAGTACAACAATGTATATGTATTTAGAATTCCACTGAGCTAAATTTAAAAGGGGGTTTCGACAGAAATCCATCTAGATCCGCCACTAGGGGGCGGCGGAAGTAGTTGATATGAAGGGGGCTGGGCTGACCCAGACTTATGGAAATGATCTACATTGTCTCTGGTTTGGTAAGGTAAGACCCAAAAAAAAAAGGTCACAACCAGCTGACAATAGCTCCCCACCTCACCAGCTACGCATTTATAGCTGATAAACTACATAAAATCCTTACATAGCTCGCTGCACACTGCTCTAAGACTGTGACTGGTTTATTAGAGTGACTGCTCTATTAGAGTATCTCGATCTTTACCGCGGTTTTCAGCCCCACTCCAAGGATAACTATTTCTGCGTGATATCATTCTGAGAGGGGGCTACAGCCCCCTAGCCCCCCCCCTTCCGCCGCCTATGTCCGCCACTGCTGATGCATGTCATGAACTGAAGTGAGCCCGCTGACTTTTTGCTAGTTGTAATACGGTGGGGACTATTCTACGGAACGGAACGGAACGGAACGGAACGGAATGATGGACTAAACTGCGGAACGGAATGCTTTCTCAGATTGAAGCTTGCAGCTTACCATTGCTGTACAAGTTATCAGTGGCACTTCCAGCAGGTAATCAAACGTTACCCCAAGAAAGATAAAACGAATTTAAGGATCGATTGTGGGTTCTTGTTGGTTGTCATTAGTAACTAAGTACTAATTGTGGGAATAGCTGACTCAGTGTGTTCATCTTCGGATATATCAAATAGGGAACTAATGCATGACTTGTTTTTACTAGTATGTGAGTTATTTTTACTTACTTGACTTTAGAATGTACAGTCTGAGGCCCAGCCTTTCTAATCGGCATAAATCAGTATGTGTATAGCTACACTACAAAGGAAACAAGTATGGTGACAAGCTGAATCAACTCAGTCTAAGCAGAATCTAAAGGAAGTTTGTGCAGTGTGTGAGGAGCAAACATTCAGATACCTCAAGGAGGCTATATTGTGTGAATATCAATAATTCATTAACAGAGTAGTGGACTATTGTCAGATATCTCAGCCTGAGTACTGAGTTGAATTCTGGATGGGTCTATTTTACAGAATGGAATGCTTTCTGAATCAACTTGCAGCTTGGCTAGCTGCTATCATTGCTGAAATTGCATTTTATCAGTGGAACCTCCAGGAAAATGGAATAGGATAATTATAAAACATTAATTAAGTGATTGTTTAGGTAATCATGACTTTATTCAGTCTAATAAACAGAATATATGGTTGATTGAGTGAGGTATCACTTTCAGAATGTTCAGACGACCAGTGATGAGATGCATGGATTCATCGAATTTTTGTTGTGGTTGGAGACATTAAATATCCAAAAGCAAACTAACTGTATAATATTAATTCACTTTCTTTATATTTTCTCAATTTTGAGCCTGTATACAAATAATTGAATTTTCCTTGTCAATAGAAATCCTAGAATAAGATGGGAGAGAAACTTATCTTTGTTTACCTATACTGTACAACCAAGAGTTCGTAATACTGATTTGTATGGGGGAGAGTGTCTAACTCTCAGTATGGCCTGTACAAACACCCTGCGTAAAGTTCACCTTTCATCAAATCAACACCTTTACTGGCATGGGGGATAGAAAACTGTTGATTAGTGTTGCTGAAGAAGGTAAAGCCTTTGTTCTGAAATAAGGCCGAGGTGTTACTTTAAGCAGGGTGTTTGGTGAATGCGTTCAAGTTAGACACTCTCCACCTTATGAACTCTTGGTACAACTTCAAAGGAAAATGAAGAAAACATACAGATGAATCAATAAAATCACTACAGTAAGGTGAATTACAGACTAGTGAGATCTTGGTTAATTAATGACAGTGGTTGGAGATTAAGTGTGGTAGCTTCTTGTTCTTGAATATGTTGCAAAGTGGAAGTACAAATCAAAATGGGATATCAATTTCATTATGAAAAATTTGTATACATAAATAATCTAGCATTACTATTTCATTTGTCCTCCACTTAAACATGCTACAACAGTACTAGTATCAGTACATTGGCAGTGAGTCTACCTTGAAATCTCAACTCTAGAGTAGATCCAACACAGGACAGCCCGCACTGTAACAAATACATGTGATCCCATTGTAATTTCATGGACCAGCTGGACTGGGAATCACTTGAAAAATAGACGAACAAATTTAACCTGTTTTGTTTGAAGTGAAGCATGTGAAATGTTACACTTAAGAAATCCTAGGATTCTTAGGTGGTATGTAATTAATGTGAGTGTTCCATTTCAGGTCTGACTAGATACATTGAAATTACACACACATCCTGGTCCAAATCACGTTTGCCTGGTGGCTACGGGCATGGTTTCACATGCGGCTTATAATAGAGATTTGGCTGATCTTGGAGTTTTGGCATTTAGCCTGATTCAAGGCTAGCAGTCAGACACATCCTTGAATTGTGCAACAGATAAAATCAGCTCACTATTGAATACGGCATTAGTCCACTGCACCAGCTGTTAATATATAAATAACTCCATGCATACACTTCAGTGATGTTTGCAGAATATACCCTCCTTGCGGTCTGCCAAAATATTTGCTCCTCACACACTGCACAAAATTCTTCAAGTTTTAATTCAGCTGGCTCTTTCCTGTTACGGGCACTTACCAGTATCTTCCTGCTTGCTTTATTTATACACTGACTTATGACTTGAAAGACCAGCCCAGACTGTTTTCTAAAGTCTAAATAAGAAAAACAGCTCACATAAAGTTCCCTTCCGTATGGACATAGATAATAGTGTCTATTATCTATGGTATGGATGAACATCACTGATACAGCTCATCCCACAATAATACTTCGTTACTAATGACAACCAACAAAAACCCACAATCGATCCGTTAATTCTTTTTATCTTATGTTTAATCACCCACTGGAGATGCCACTGCTAACTTATAAGGGAAGTTTCAGCAATGGTAAGTTGCAAGCTTCAATTTTAGAAAGCGTTCCGTTCCGTGGTTTAGTCCATCATTCCGTTCCGTTCCGTTCCGTTCCGTTCCGTTCCGTAGAATAGTCCCCACCTTGTAATACCGCCGGCGCCTAAAATCTCAGTCACTGCAGTTGAAGCTTTCTCAGTTTTCTAAATGCCCAAGCCGGCAGAACGCGTACGAGGACTGAATTGGCATCGTATGGATTATCAGCTTCTTGAACTAAATCTACAACTATTTAAATCTGCCAATCCAGGATAAACTGTGACGTCAGTATATAGTTGCAATAAAACACACTAGTTCATCAGACGGGTAAAGCAGAACGTCAGGATGGTCCACTGTCACACAGCGATTACTGAATTGCAGGCTGGCCCGTGACGCTGGTCGTGGCTTCAGTAATGCACACAATGGTATTATATATATATATATATATATCAAGGCCGGATCAAGAAAGCGTGGAGCGGAAATCAAAGGATCAAGACAAGTTGTACACGGTCCAGTTATTATCAACATGCTTTTTTCCCAAGAACAATCAAAGATTGGAACAGCTTGCCAGTATCTGTCATAGAATCAGAAAACATAGATACATTTACTAATTACTTATTGTCTATCTAATTGTTTGCTGTATATCTTATGTGTATGTGTGATTTCTTTGGGGTGTTGATCGCCCCCTGGGCGCATCGGCAATTGCTGTCTGCCCAGTAACAATAAATAAATAAATAAAGTTTTAGAAAACAGTCAAGAAGGTTTTTTAACGATCAAAAATTTTGATCCCGGTCGCAAGTGTTTCAACGGGAAGTATGAAAGTGACTACCCCTTGGGTATGCCCGGGTGTAGATACGCCACTGCAGCTACAAGCAACTGTTCTCCAAATTTAATTTCATCTTGTAGCATGCATATCATGTTAAGACATATGGCCCAGCTCATAGTAAAAATAACTCAGATTACAGTTTCTAGTGAAATACCCTGCTTCTTTTATCACTGAGGTCTGCTCTTGGAAACTTCAGCAACCATGTCTTAATCCAGTACCCCAATTCATCCTCATTATATATAAACATTATAATTTTAACATGAGGACTAAATTTTAGGAATGTATAATGGATTATTTGCTTGCAGGCATGAGATTCAATACCATACTGAGATATGAACAGATGCCAGGAAATATTTTTTTACAAGAAGAGTTGTTGAACCATGGAATAATTTACCCCAAGAAGTAGCATGTGCAGCATCAGTTGATGATTTTAAGAATTTGATTGACCAATATTCATCTAACACTATGTATAAATGTATGTAATTAGTCTACTTGTACTTTTTTTACCTGTTGATCAGGTGTAACAGACTGTTTAGCCTTATAAATTACCTGTAATAAATAATAATAATAATATGAGAGCATGCACTTGCACCTCAACTTGTGAGAATCATGCAGGAGGGGTGGTGACAATACATTATGTGGTCTTCCAAGGTCGGGTATTCAATACAACGTATAATAGTAGCAGACCCTCACAATTGTAATTGCATATATCACAATGGCGGATCCAGGATGGGGCATTTGGGGCAAATACCCCCTCCCTTCAAGAAATTGCATACAAGATCGAAATACTCTAATAGAGCAGTCAATTACTCTAATAAAGCAGTCACAATGTTCATGAGGCAGTGCAGCTTACTTATGAAGCTATAAATAGGATTTTATTTTACATAACATACGTGATATAATATATTTGGTAAAGGATAGCTAGCTATTGTTTTTGTGACCTTTTTTTTTTTTTGCTCTTCAACTTTTTTTCAGCAAGGTGCCCCCCCCCCCCCCCCCCCCTCTTTCCAGACTCTGGATCCGCCCCTGTATCACTTATGTTTACTGTAGCTATGTGCATCTTTTTCATCCACACACACTGTGCTAGTCATGCACTGCTGTACATGCATGCCCCATTTGTAGATTGCCCCATTGGTGGTTGTATATACTTGGTTGTGTATGTGCCCCCCGGGCCTAGTAGCTAATAATAATAATATATAGGTAGCTAGGTAATACATAGGCATAGCAAAACATTTTTAGATAGGGGGCTCTAGTTTGGTGTTGAGGAGCCCTCCATGCACCAAAAAATATAAATTGCACAAAAAAAATCGTTATTCACAACTTCCGGCATAGTTTGCTACACTGCTTCTCTGAATACTGTGACTGCCTTATTAGAGTAACTGACTGCTCTATTAGAGTAGAGTAAACTTGGTGCTTATAAGATATATATGAACCAATTTTGAACTATACAGCAACAGTATGGTCTCCCCATACTCAGTATTGTATTAACAAACTTGAAAGAATTCAAAATGAGCAGCTTGTTTTATTTTAAAGATTACCAAAGAACAAGTATAGTGTCTCACGTATGCTCAACTCTTTGGGTATAAAATCTATTTCGTACGTGAATACTAAAATGAGATTATTGATGTTATTCAAGATTGTACATAAATTAGTGGAAGTCTCCTATACATCTCCAACATACATCTGATCTTCATCCTCGGTCAAAGTGGTCAAACTCGAAATTTTAGCTTTGAGTTTTGACTTTCACTAAAAATCGCACTTGTCTCTTGACCAAATTTTAGGGTTGTTTTTTTTTGTAAATTTATGCTTACATTTATAACTGATCTGAAAGTATCGATAGTGGCATAGCTACAACTTTCAAACTGTGCTTGCATGTCCTTTGACCAACTACAAATGGACTTCTGTTTTGACCTAGGACGAAGATCAGAGCACAGGATATATTAGGAGTGCCACCCCCTTGCACCTGCAGATCCGGCTGGCTACTTGAGGCGTTGTAGGTAAGGTCACTCCAAGATAATTCCTTGTTTCCCATTTCATTGACCTCACTGAAAACTACATGCGGGCGGGCAGTTCATTATCCATTATAGATGTTCAAGTTCCACTAATTTTCGAAATCCATAACTAACTTACAGGTAAGAATACAGTAGAAATATTTAAAGTAAGAACCTGAACAGCGAACAGCTAGCTAAATGGGCTTCCTGAATGCCAAACTAGCTAGTTACTGCAGCCGTGCTAGCTATGCAACCACAGGATAAATAATGAATAAAATGTTCAGTTGACAGCAATAATGAATGACCATGCGGGAAGAGAATCTGCATGCGGGGGGGGGGGGGAATGGAATTTTCTTGGAGTGGCCTAATCCAGCCGGACCATTTGTGGCGGGGGACCAGCCTGCCACGTGATGACCCGCCAGAAAATGGCCTCTAACTCGCTGGCGACAATAACTGAAGCACTGCAAAATCTCAAGATTCCTCTTTCTCAGGTGAAGCCAACTACAACATCCTTAGGACGTGGCTCATATGGGAAAGTTTTCGAAGTGGAATACGATGGGAAGGTTTGCGCCGGTAAAGAGATCCATGGCTGGATGGTTTCTGACGAATTTACTAGCAAACGTGAACAACAAAAAGCGAAAGAAGATTTCCTACGTGAATGCCACCTCTGGAGTACTTTACGTCATCCAAACGTCGTCCAATTCCTAGGGATTTACTATCCTTCAGATGACGAGTCCGGACTGCCTGTTATGTTAATGGAGAAGATGCAGGAGAGTGTAACATCACTGGTAGAGAAACATGATGATATTCCTTTACTGGTGAAACTGTCAATACTACAGGATGTTAGTCTTGGGTTGAGGTACCTTCATGGCCGCAGCCCTCCAATAGTTCACCGAGACCTCTCTCCTAACAACATCCTGGTGACCCCTCATCTTGAAACAAAGATCACAGATCTTGGTGTGGCAAAGGCGATGATGACAGGAACTAGCAAGACGATGACACAAACTCCAGGAACTTTGGTGTTCATGTCCCCTGAGGCATTGGAAGAGAAGCCAGTATATGGACCACCATTAGATGTGTTCTCTTTTGGTGGAGTGATCCTCCACATCACAACCCAACAGTGGCCAAACCCAAAAGGTATTAAACAAGTAGATCCGGTAACAAGGAAGAGAATAATTTTGTCTGAGGTTGAGCGACGTCAACAATACCTAGACATGATGGCTGGAGGTGATGCAGAGTTGAAGCCATTGGTTGAGTTTTGTTTGGAAGATGATCCTGAGATGAGACCTGTAATGTCAGACATCTCTGAACAGATCAAGAAGATGAAAGAAGTAACCAGCAAGAAGACTGGTCATGATGGGATGGATCCCTTTACTTGGTTGGCTTCCATGAAACTGACATCACAGTTACAGGTTTGTAGCAACTGTATAGTGTAATATAATGTGTTAGTGTGATAATTTCCACAGCAGCAACTGACCCTGAAGGAATCGGTCAATACCACCACACCCGACTTGTTCAGTAAGTCAATGAACATCCAGTGGAAGGAGGGTGCCCCTTTGCCAGTAGCTGCAGCAGTGCACACAGCAGTCTTGTATAATAATGCAGTTTATGTCGGAGGTGGTCATACTGAATCAGATCTTATCGATCCATTCCAAGTTTTTGTTTACCACCCTGACACCAATAAGTGGGACATTCCTATTAAAACCTCCACAAAATATTTTGCATTGGTTGTGCTTATGAACAAGCTACTTATTTTGGGTGGAAGTGGTGGAGTGTATGTAATACCAAATAACAAAGTGCTTGTCTTAGATGAAAGCCAATGGAAAGACTACACAGAAATTCCAACTAAAAGACTCAATGTTAGTGTTGCCAGCTATAAGACGATGATGATTGTAATGGGTGGGCTTTGTACTGCTATAGTTTTAAGTACAACTGAAGTATTTGATGACACTACTGGCCAATGGTTTACCTGTAATGATCTTCCTTATCCACATAGATTGCAACAAACAGTAATACTAGAAGACACCTTATATGTGTTGAATGGATATACCCAAGATGGGCCCTCCAATGATGTGTATGCTGCGCCTCTAGACAATTTGTCCAGTTGTCACCAACTTGACTGGAAATGTCTTACAGATACTCCATGGCGTTATTCAGCAGCTGCTGCTACTGGTTTAGACAACAAGTACCTGTTAGTAGTAGGTGGGGATTCAACTAGCGATACAGTTTGTGTGTGGAAGACTACTAAAGGTGTAATGGTAGCCTCCTCATCATGGGAGTCCGTTGGTTGTTTACCAGTTGTGTCAAAGTGTCCATCTACTATATGTTATGGTAACCAACTCATTGTAATTGGAGGATTTGAGGATGATGAAAATACAGTCAGCAATGCTGTACACATTGGAACTTTTCAACAATTTTGTAGTTAGTGGCTAGCCAAGTACATACTATTCTTAGATAATATATCTGGTTTCCTGGGTGTATTTTCTATTTTACACCCAGAAGTCTTTCTGTTGAGTAATTTTACTTTGCCATTGTACTTAGCTAAGTAATTTAGTAATTATTAGCAGATTTGCTTATGGTAGTGCTAATTGTATAGTGATAGGTAAATGGACTTGTTTTTGTAAACATGCTGTTTAGGGTTTCTTCACAAGTTAAGTGTCTATGATCTTTTTATTGTTTTGTAGTTTTGAGATAAGAGAAGTATTATACTTATAAACCTGCTATAACCAGGCAGATATACAACAACAGCGCGTACAGGTACTTGCAATAATATTGGAACAGGGACATGTGGTAACAAAGCTGAAAATAAAGTGTAATGGCCACTTCAAATATTTGAAAGTTTGAGTGGATGTTCAGACAAAACCATAAAGTCTGGTGCCATTTTGTTTGTTTGTTTTTTGATGTGGTATATGCATGGGTTCACCAGTCATAATTAGGTTACAAGTAAACAAATAAGTATAGGAATTCTAAGGGATCGTAGAAAGAAGAGGTAGTCAGACAAGGGAGGGTGCCCACATTTGAAGATACACATGTTCCCTTTCAACCTTTCAACTGGAAGTGATAGACTATTAATTCCTGGTAGTTTACAAGGCCTCAACATTGTTTTTCAGCTGTTAAATTCCTGTAAAACCTGATGGGAAAGTTATTCACACTGAGACACTATACCCGTATTTAAAAGAAACTATCTCAGAGAAAGGTTTAAAAGTTTACGCGCAAGCTGCTTTTACCATTTAACAACAGTTTTGCTCATGCATGCACTGATGTGGGTGCATGCAGACAAACTCAGGTAGATAGATAGATACACACATAACACTCAGAAAACAATTTCAATAAACCAGGTACATGTCCACAACTGGACTTTGGTTGGCTGTGGGCACATAGCTATTTAGTTTAAGATCAAGCATGTACATTATTGAATTGTGCTATATCTAGTCTGAAGACATGTCAGTCAATGAGAAAATTCACTAAATAAAATAAATTTTTTTTTTAATAATTACAAAGATAATATAATATAAAACACTTAAATAGTGGACAGAGAGGCAAACTCTGCCCAGTCCTGGGATGATGGTATTGTTTATAACGACCTATTGGAAGCATTTCAGGTTGCACTGAAAGCACTATTAAGCTTGATCATACCTAATAAATATTTTTGTGAGAAAGTGCAAACCTCCATGATTCTTAATATATCAAGACACATGGTAGTGTGTCGTGCGGCCCAAGACGCCAGCGTACCACACTGTGAGTAGCTATCACACTACAAAAACAGAATTCAGTGATTTCCTTACCTTTAAGTGGAAATATCATATTTCCACATAACATCATACCTGTTTCCCTGCCCATACAAAAGTCTCAATAGTAGCAGTGAAATTTGTCCCGTATTTCACTGACAGCAGTGAAAAAGTTGTAATTGCAATTTCATTGGCTAGAATTTATGTTAACAATGTAGCTAGCGCCAAGTAGTGTTGACGCGTGTTTATATAGTACATAGTGACAAATTGTGTACATAGCAACGCTAATGCACAGCATGCATATATGCAGTGAGTATGGTATTAACTGGGAATAGCATGGGTCAGGGGGATTTATAAAAGGGGGGGGCTAACTCAAGGTATTAATCTCTTGGGTAGAGGTGTGCAAAGTACACATCCCAGCATGTGAAGCATGCTGGAACTAGGGGGGTCTGGGGGCATGCCCCCCCCCAGGAAATTTTTGCAAAATAGATGCTAAAATACTGCAATTTGGAGACATTTCCACATAAAATTCTATTTTCTGCCTGTAGATATTTTATATACTGCCTTTATATTATAGGTATGGCTATCTGATATCAACTGGGATTCCCTATGTGGTCAATCCCCCTTTTCATCGAATTTCTGTGACGTTGTATTTGACCTTAACCTTGTTCAAATGATAGATGAACCTACTCATATAGCTGGTAACATACTTGACCTAGTCCTAACCAATGTTCCTGACAATATTTTGAACCTAAGAATACACTGTGATCCTCCTTTACCTATCCCATCAGACCATTTTGTCATAACCTTTGACTCTCATTCATCATTGAACAATGACAGTGACTAAAGGGCTACACCATTTCTAAATTACTCTAAAGGTAACTACAATGACCTGTGTTACTTTTTATATAACTCTGATTTCACACCTTGTCTCATGTCTGAAGATATTGAATTTGTGTGGTCATACCTTAGCAACACCATTAAAGATGCTCTACCACATTTTATTCCCATAACTACAATTAAACCTGATAGTCAGCCCGTGTGGTTCAATTCCGACATTAGACACCACATCAACTGTCTAGCTCACTTAGACGTAAATTTAACAACAACTCTACTGAATACAATAAAAATAAGCTGGAAACCTCCCAAAACCTGCTTCAAGCAAAGATCAGCAATGCTAAAATGACATGAATCCAATTTAGTCACTACATCTGACAATCCCAAAATTTACAAATATATCAGAGGGTTACAAAATCCAAATCTATCCCCTCCACTATGTATCACAATTCTACGACATTCAACTGTGATAATGATAAAGCCAATGCTTTCAACAATTACTTTTACTCAATTTTTAATAACACTTCCACTGATTCACCGCCTTCTTTTAACTCCTATTGTCCTGTATCACTCTGTCATATTACAATCACTGAAGCTGATGTCTATGAAGCATTGGTAAGCTTAGACACATCCAAGGCCATGGGCCCAGACGGCATCCCACCCATTCTACTTTCTAAGTGTGCTTCGGTCCTCTATAAACCTCTTCACTATCTTTTCAATCTGACATTAAAATTTGGTTATCTTCCTTGTGAATGGAAAGTTCACAAAATAATTCCTGTGTTTAAATCTGGTGACCCTACCCATATCAACAACTACCGACCGATATCCTTACTCAGTAATACTTCTAAAGTGTTGGAACGAATACTGCACGATAAAATTATTGGACATGTTACTAGCAGAATAAATCCTGCCCAGTTTGGATTTATTCAGAATCATTCATCAGTACAACAACTCCTTTTAGTTTTATCTGACATTTTTACCTCTCGTCATCAGCTGGATATCATTTACCTGGATATCACCAAGGCTTTTGATACTATTTCTCATTCACATCTACTTCACAAACTTCGTATGTTCGATATTGGCGGTGAACTCTGGTCATGGTTTCTGGCATATGTTACTAATAGGTCTCAATTTGTATCAATTAATGGCTTAATTCCAATCTTCTCCCTGTTAAATCAGGAGTACCTCAAGGTAGTATACTTGGTCCTTTATTATTCATTATTTACATGAATGATATCTCCTGTGCCATCACTTACAGTAAAATCTTTCTTTTTGCAGATGATACAAAATGCTTTAAACATATCAAAGTACCAAGCGACATGCAGCTCTTACAACATGATTTAAACTGCTTATCAAATTGGAGCACAACATCTCTTTTGTCATTTCATTCCTCTAAAAGTACCCATCTGTCGTTTAAATGTAAATTTACATCCACTTATAACATCAATGGCAATCCTATAAACACTTCCCATTTGCATAAAGACCTAGGTGTCCTGATTAGTGATAATCTCAATTGGAACAAGCATCATGACTACATTCTAAAGAAAGCCTATAAGACTCTGGGACTTGTACGTAGAACCTTTTGTAAAACCATTGTGCCTTCGGTTACACTCAAACTATATATATCCTTAGTAAGATTGCAGCTCCTATACTGTGCACCAGTGTGGCGACCTCATCTCTTAAAAGACATCTCCAAAATTGAATAACTTCAATGTAGGGCAACTAAATATATTTTACAAGACTTCTCCTCAGACTACAAAAAACAGCTGACAAAACTCAATTTGCTTCCATTAATGTGCATCTTTGAAATATCAGACATAATCTTTTTTGTCAACTCTCTGAAACATCCCACTCCAAGCTTCAATATCAACCTCTACATTTCATTCTCCCATTGTACTACAAGATCCAATTCAGTCAAGCTACACCACAACATATCCTTTACTAATAAAGAGCGTCATTTTTATTTCAACCGAATCTGTCGCCTTTGGAATTCCCTACCAATCATTGATATAAGTTTGCCTATAGAAACCATCAAAAGACGCATCAAATCTCTTCTCTGGAATCATTTTATCACAAACTTCAATTCTACTGACCCACACAAATATCACTATCTCTGTCCGTGTGGTAACTGTGTCAGCAATCATCTTGTCATGAACTTTGATCTCTTGTAGTTACATACTAATTGATTTATAATTAAATAAATAAGTAACTTACTGTAGTTAAGTAATTAATTTTTTGTAACATACTCAGGCCACTAGCACAGGTTGCTAGTGGACCCTCAGCATGGACTAATATTGTTTTCATGAATGTGTAACCACTGTATCTGTATGTAGTTGTACCCATGCTGAAAAGCCTTATAAATAAATAAAATAAATAAATAAATAAATCTGAAGCATTTTGTTATCACTGGGCGAAAAGTTCCATGTCCGCTTGTAGGTAATGAGTATAAAATGGCCATGAAATTTGCCATTTCAGCCACATTTCATACTTAGAACATTAGTAGATTTTAGTAAAGTTTCATACAGAGGATAGAGAAAGATTTACTGCACCTAGAATGGTGCTGGAAATGAGGCAGTGAAGAAATGTACATTTTAACACTGTGAAATGCATACAGGATGCAAAAAATCCTGTAGCTGAAATCAACATTTTCTATATTGTGCATCTGCTTTATACTGCGCTAGTAATATCTCGCTCCTGTGTTGTATTTACTACCCACAATACGTATTTCATTAATAAGTAAAAAAGCACATCATTTGTACAGCAACTATAATTTTCAGTTCACAAATTGAAGTTCTCGACACCTTCAGGATTCTTTTTTTCTGAGGGATGTTACATCACTAAAATTAATGTAGATTTGCTCTTTTACTTCTGTCCATTGAGTGCAGCTTTCTTCTCCTAATCTGTTTCATCACTAGTTATGTATAGTTCTTATAGGTAGCATCTGTAAAAATGTTGTTACAATAAAAATATTGCTATGACAATTTTTTCTGTGACAAACCTTGAATTAATGTATACTATTCCTTGTACAGTGTCATTCATAGCTTTCACAAGATCCAGCCATGATCACAGGTTTCTCCACTGCCTAACTTCAATAGACCACAAAATACTCATTTCCAAGAGCCATAGCAGAACTTACTATGTGATTTCATCTACAGTGCTACCACAAGACATCATCAGTAGTCCAAGTTTTGAAATCAAGCATCAGTAACTACTTTGTAACTTCCTTTGACAACTTTACGTAGCTAGGTGATGTTGATGGCAGATCCCACTGCCATGCAATGATAGATAACACAAATTAATAATGAATCATGAATTAACCACATCTTCTTACCTCACAGTTGCTACAAATGCAGCTCTTCCTATATGTCTTTCTGCAAAGTTCCATGTCAGGGTAGCTTGCACTTGCAGTCATCTATTAAGTAGACTTAACCAATTCACTGTGACTCGGGTAGTTGTACTAGAGATGATGAGTGCTTGTGGAATGCACCCAGTTGTCTCTCGACCCAGGAGGTGTTATCCTCTACTCCTTTTGCCAGCAAGCAACATGCGATTTTGTAGCTGCCAAATGCGTGTAGCACTGTAGCTAGCTACTGTAGCAAAGGTATACAATTGTGGCGTCGCTAGAAACTGGCGGAAAAGGATGGAAGAGGCGATATCTATATGAACGATCATAAATGCTGTGACAGTCTTTATAGCTATACCTGCAGGTAAGTCTGCCATGGAGCACAAGCACTGTTCTAGTTCTGGATGACAACAAGCTGCATCATTCCTAGAGCCTCGTTATTAATTGCGACTAGAACAATCGGAAGAAACATGCAGCGAAGGTGATTGTGTGCAATCTGTGCATGCATGCATGCTGTTGGTATATATATACGAGCATGATAGAGCAGTGACCTCATCCATGCGCAGCCATATAGCTAGTGCGGTGGATGCACTGTGGCTAATTAGATTGTCCACACTGATTAGTATAAGTATTCATGTACTTGAATGCATTCCTGTCAACTTCTTAGTCAGCCTTAGCCTACACTAACAGAGCAAAGCCCAACACACACACACACACACACACACACACACACACACACACACACACACACACACACACACATACACACACACAAAAGACAATACCTTCAGCTACCACTTGCCTACCTGACTGCATCTGTGTGCTAGCTACTCATGTAGGCTGGTGCTAAGAGTCATCGTAAGCATAATCCTTCGAGGGCAGGATTAGTATTATACGTAACTCACAGAAAGGTGTACCATACAGTATCTCATGTGAATGTGTGGGCATGGCAGCCCAATTAAGTATCACCTATACCTTCACCCACTACATATGTTATATCAGAGCTATGGATGGTCTGCCTCCCCAGTTGTCACTAGGTTGCCACTTAACACCTGGGTAACTGTACTGGGCATCAAACCTGGCTGAAACCTTTCAATTACCAAACTCAGACCACTTATCTTAACTGCCTCATTTACTCTCTCTCTCTTTCTCTCTCTCACACACACACACACACTAGCTACTACACAACATTAAATTTTTCCATGTATCAAAGCACTGATTGTGCCTACCAAAGGTAATGGATTTGATAGTGACAGACTGTTAGCAGCTACAGAATTTTTTTGTGATTTATAATGTCCGTGCTTGCATGCATGCATGAGTCAAAAGCAATAGCAAAATATAAGTCCTTTCAAACTATTGGCGCACAGACTAACAGCTGTTCCTTCAAGCCACTAAAATGAATATAACCATTAAAACTAATGAAACAATGTGCTGTGGTAGATTCCCAGTATGCAAATTCATAGAATTGTTTGCACTACACATCACTGCCTGCTTCGAAGAGCTTTTGCTCAATGTGCTTCACACATCACTGTGGAGATTATTGTGAACACTTGGCACTTTTAAGTTAGTTTTAATATAGAAAAAGCTAGCTACCACTATTAGCAGGACACATGTGCATAGATGAATTGCATTCCATCTTAAGAGCTTCTGTGATTGAAACTTACTTGCATGTTCCTGACATGTAGATATGTATTATAGTGCACACAATAGTTGCTAACAGGTGACTAGAAATTCATTTACAACAGAACAAAGTGATGTTATAGTTTAATATGTATTCAACCAAAAGCATTTAAAAGTAGGGCTACCAAAAAAGTCACCATTTAAGAAAGGTCCCTATTTAACAACTGGGTAAACCGGAGCAATGTGAGTAACCTTTCTTGCTCGAGGAAGCAACAACAGCAACTGAGCATCAACCCTCGCTGAAACCTTACAATTACCAAACTTTGATTGTGCCTACTAAAATTCATGCATTTGATAGTGACAGACCGTTAGCAGCTATAGAAGTTTTTTTTGTGATTCAAAATGTCTATAGGCCATGCTTACATGAATGAATAGCAAAGTATATAAGTCCCTTCCAAGCATTGGCGACACAAAGACACTAACAGCTGTTACTTCAAGCCACTAAATGGATATAACCACTAATGAAATAACATTAACCTGCTGTGGTGGATGCCCAGTATGGAAATTCATAGAGTAGATTACTAAGCTACACTTCACTGCCTGCTTTGAAGAGCAATGTGTTTCACATATTGCTGTGAAAAAATTGTGAACACTTGACACTTTAAACACATAAAGCTGCAGCTACCACCATGCAGGATCAGGTAACATAGTTAAGCAGGACACATGTACATAGATGGATTGTATTCCATCTTACGAGCCTCTGAGATTAAACTCTTACCTTGCTGACATGATAGAATTTTGTTCACACATTGCTGCTAAGACGTGACCAGAAACTCATTTACAACAGAACAAAGAAATGGGCAGGTAGCTATATAGTTTATGTATTTAACCAAAAGGTCTACCAAAACATTTGAATATAGTTATGTGTAATTCTTCAACTCTATGAATATGACCAATTAGCTGCCACCACCCTTCTCACCCATGCAGTTTCTTAGCAAATAGCAAATTTTAGGAGAACTTTATTCCTCATGCAAGTCCTTGCACATTACTAGCTACTAGTTACATGTGAATGATGATCACATCTAGTTGGTCTCATAATGTTATTAAGGCATACAGGTCTCCAAATCTGTATAGTAAATCTGTGAACTAAAAAAATTTAATGTGATACTAGCTATAGACCACCATATGCATAGTGTTGTAATCCAAACATTTTGTTTTCTTACAACATAATAATTCTTGCATGGATAGAAGCCATTTAACTGTAAACCAACATTGTAATTAATAAACCATCTAAGTGTCATTAGTGTTTTTTTCCTGTAATAAAGTTCTACCAATAACCTCTTGTACCAAGAGTCCATACTATAAGACCTCTTTATTATGAACTATTGATAGTACACATATACAATCAAAAATCAGTAATTTATTGTTATACATTACATACACTTGTCAGAAAGTGCCCAGTGGCAGTGACACAAAGACTAACACCTGTTGGTTTGACAACCATCCACTATAGGATTGCGGGAGAGACTATCCCACAGTTGGCTGTGGTGCCTCAACAGAGACTAGGGGAGGTCACAACATTACAGTATACTGTGTTAACGTCATCCACGACTGACCAAAGAGTTGAGATTAGCCATATTGTATATTGTCAATGTAGACTTGCGTGCATCATGTATCAGGTAATGTAGACAGTACGATGCAGCTAATGCACACAGAAACTAGCTATATGTGACTGAATTTGACAAAACAAGGCTTCGACGCACAAAGCTTTGTTAGGAGATATGGCGATTTTAAGGAATCATTGTGTAATAACTTCCCAGTGCCTACAGCTGTGCAAACAAAATTTGCACCAATTGTTCATCTGTTCACTAGCTATCACTGAGTGGGTGTATACATTTCTGATACCCAAATTTGCCCTGTTTTTTGAGCAGCTTTTTTCGAGCTGGTAATATACGGGTATAAAATGAAGTAATAGGACGACTGGAATCCAGAGGCAAAGTTTGGGCTCTCCATGGCCCTCAAATTACGGTGGGGACTATTCTACGGAACGGAACGGAACGGAATGATGGACTAAACTACGGAACGGAACGCTTTCTCAAATTGAAGTTTGCAACTTACCATTGCTGAAACTGCCCTTACGAGTTATTAGTGGCACCTCCAGTGGGTGATTAAACATAAGATAAAAAGAATTAAAGGATCGATTGTGGGTTCTTGTTGGTTGTCATTAGTAACGAAGTATTAATTGTGGGATGAGCTGTATCAGTGATGTTCATCCTTGGTTCATCTACGGATATACCAAGAAGGGCACTTTATGTGAGCTGGTTTGCTCATTTTGACTTTAGAAAACAGCCTGAGCTGGCTTTTCAAGTCATATGTCAGTGTACAAATAAAGCAAGCAGGAAGACACTGGTAACAGGAAAGAGCCAGCTGAATTAAAACTTGAAGAATTTTGTGCAGTGTGAGAGGAGCAAATATTTTGGCAGATCACAAAGGGGCTATATTCTGCAAACATCACTGAATTGTATGCGTGGAGTTATTAACAGCCAGTGTAGTGGACTAATGCTGTATTCAATAGTGAACTGATTTTTTCTGTTGCACAAATTCAAGGATGTGTCTGACTGCTAGCCTTGAATCAGGCCAAATGCCAAAACTCCAATATCAACCAAATCTCAATTATAAGCCTAGCTATGCATGTGAAACCATGCCCATAGCCACCAGGCAAATGTGATTTGGACTAAGATGTGTGTGTAATTTCAATGTATCTATAGTCAGACCAGAAATGGAACACTCACATTAATTACATACCACCTAAGAATCCTAGGATTTCTTAAGTATAACATTTCACATGCTTCACTTCAAACAAAACAGGTTAAATTTGTTCATCTATTTTCAAGTGATTCCCAGTCCAGCTGCATGGTCCATGAAATTACAGTGGGATCACATGTATTTGTTACAGTGTAGGCTGCTCTGTGTTGGATCTACTCTAGAGTTGAGATTTCAAGGTAGACTGCCAATGTACCGACACTGTTGTAGCATATTTAAGTGGAGGACAAATGAATACAGTAATGCTAGATTATTTAAGTATACAAATTTTTCATAATGAAATTGATATCCCATTTTGATCTGTACATCCACTTTGCAACATATTCAAGAACAAGAAGTTACTACCCTTTTAATCTCCAACCGCTGTCATTAAATAACCAAGATCTCACCAGTCCTTGTTTTTTCTATATACAATTTTGCTTTGGAACAATAATTATCTAAAGGCTCTAATTCATATTTAGTATTTAAATCTGTAATTCACCTCGTGGTTTTACTAATTTTATTCTTCATTTCCTTTGAAGTTGTACAGTATAGGTAAACAAAGATAAATTTTTTCTCCCATGTTATTCTAGGACTGAGAAAAATTTAATTATTTGTATACAGGCTCAAAATTGAGAAAATATAAAGCAAGTGAATTAATATTATACAGTCAGTTTGCTTTTGGATATTTAATGTCTCCAACTGTAACAAAAATTCAATGAATCCATGCATGCATCTCATCGCTGGTTGTCTGAACATTCTGCAAGTGATACCTCACTCAATCAACCATATATATTATTCTGTTTATTAGACTGAATAAAGTCATGATCACCTAGACTTTTCCTGTCACCAGTAACTTTCTAGTTAATTTCTCTGTGGATATTACGCTCTGAAACTGAAGAAATTGAGTGGTCTTCTAAACTATTTATCTTGTCAAGATCACCAGAAGCAACTGACATCCAATTAGCTACTGTATTGTAGTAAAAAAACTTGCCTTGGTCATGCAATAAATGAATTGAAGAGACCTACTTGATATATCAGGTAGTAGAACAATCACTGCATGAGACAGCTATTAATATTTTATTATTATCCTATTCCATTTTCCTGGAGGTTCCACTGATAAAATACAATTTCAGCAATGATAGCGGCTAGCCAAGCTACAAGTTTTGATTCAGAAAGCATTCCATTCTGTAAAATAGACCCCATCCTGGATTCAACTCACTACTCAGGCTGAGATATCTGGCATTAGTCCACTACTCTGTTAATGAATCATTAATGTTCACACAATATAGCCTCCTTGAGGTATCTGAATGTTTGCTCCTCACACACTGCACAAAATTCCTTTAGATTCTGCTTAGACTAAGCTTGTCACCATACTTGTTTCCTTTGTAGTGTAGTTACATACTGATTTATGCCGATTAGAAAGGCTGGGCCCCAGACTGTACATTCTGAAGTCAAAGTAAGCAAAAACAACTCACATACTAGTAAAAACAAGTCATGCATTAAGTTCCTTACTTGATACATCCGAAGATGAACACATTGAGTCAGCTATTCCCACAATTAGTAGAACTCTACTTCGTTACTAATGACAACCAACAAGAACCCACAATCGATCCTTAAATTCGTTTTATCTTTCTTGGGGTACGTTTGATTACCTGCTGGAAGTGCCACCGATAACTTGTACAGCAATGGTAAGCTGCAAGCTTCAATTTGAGACAGCATTCCGTTCCGTAGTTTAGTCCATCATTCCGTTCCGTTCCGTTCCGTTCCGTTCCGTTCCGTAGAATAGACCCCACCTCAAATTACTCCAAATTGACTGAGAACACTATTGGCGAGCTCTCTGTGAAGTCCCAGCTCACTACACACCATTATCACAAAGCCATGGCCATTTAATGGTGCCAATCTCACACTCGTGGCTTTGCCGGACAGGGTCGGAAGAAAGCTGCTACAGAAACCAGACTTGTCAGTGCTGAAGGAAGTACAGTGTGAAATATGATAGTGTATTAGACCAGCAATCCATTTCTGGTAAAATCGTAAGTTTGATTTTGTGTGTGTGGAAGCCTTGTTATGTGAAATCCGGTCACATATGTAAAATGATGCAATATCATCATAGCTAAGTTGATAGCTTGCTTCAGTTATAAAATTAATGTAAAGCAACATTACAATAATATGTCACCCGAGCGATAACCGGGAATGCTAGGATGGCATCAACTTAGTCACTGCACTGTAGCTATGTTACACATAATCACCCACATAACTGTAAAGGCATATATTCCCATTGCTTATATATACACTAGGGAAATTTTTATGGTGTACATGTATAATATTCATAGCCACTTACATTTCCTTTATTATTATATTCATGAAATGCACTATTTCTTTTTATCTCCTGGCAACCAAGTGCAGGTTATTTTATTGTAGTAATCAGTACCTTTCCACAAATCCAGGCATATCATTTTAGTATACATTAAAGTACATAGCATGAAGATGGTGAACCACTGGAACAGTAAGTAAAGCCATCGCTAGATATTTACTAAAATAAACACTTTGTCACGACGCCATACTCCCCAGCTGTCTCTAACATCCATATTGTACAAAGAAACAAAGTTTAACACACAATTAAGGCCATAAATTCATGTAATATTTACCTTGGCATACAGTACATAACTATCTAGCTCCGTGTGTTGACTGTTTGCATTGTCATGTTGAAAGCCCTAAAAGGTTGAGTATCATCACTGTATGCCATAGCTTCTTTTTTCTGTAGCACGGTAAGTCACTGAGAAATTTGGTGTAGTTGATTTAGATACAATTCTGGCATCATGTAAAGTTAATTTTAAAAGTAAAATAGAGCCTCCTTAGTATAACAATTCATATACCACTAAAATGTTATTGCAGCAGCATAATATGGGTTACAGTGTTACACATTGTTGTAGAGACACTCTGTTATATGATGTTGAAAGCCTATGTTGTGTTGAGAACCAAGTTTTGGCTCAGTATTACACTGAGCTAAACACAAGAAACCTGCAGTATCCATTTGATCAGTTTACAGCTGCATTTTCACTAGTCATGAATGTGGTGAAAATCTTAATACTGATTTTATCTACATTTCTTGTAAATGTTAAAACAATTTACTGCAATGTGACACTAACAGGAAATTGTACAGAAAATGTTCAAAAACATTTCCTGCATGATAACTCAAATAGGAAATTCTAAAGGAAATCATTAAAAAAATTTCCAACATGCTGACACAAGCAGGACATCTTACTTTTCGTGCATTAATGGAAAAGTTTGGGTAGTTACAGACAACATGACACTGAATAGGTGCATGTTAGAATAATAATATTGAAAGTGGAAAATTTTGAAATTTGAACAATACAAGATTGAATCTGAGAGCATTTTCAATAGAGATTGTGTACCTAAATTAAGTATTGCCATACATATTAACTACACAAGTACATGAATGAAGCCCTTTAAACAGACCAATGCACTTCATTGTATGTATAGGTGCAGGCAGATTTGGAAAAATTCCTTGACAGAACCAACTATATACTTCCAGTGTATGTTCTATTAGAGTAGTTAGCTGACTGCTCTATTAGAGTATCTCGATCTTGTACACCTCCAATGCTGATCCGGGTCCTTGTTGCATAAGCTTTAGCATAAATCCACTGATAATACTTTGGAAAGATGTTTATAAGGTGTTTTTATGAGTATTTGTATTATTAGTGATCATATAATTATGCTAAGACAAAATTTCATTATAATACTCAGCATATTGATCAAGTAAAGCCTAAAAGTGAAGGGGGGGGCTTCAGCCCCCAAAGCCCCCCCCCTGGATCCGCCCCTGTGGGTACCCATTTCCAATACAACACTCGTGGTGTTTATACCAAAATTAATTTCACTGCTACCCATGCTATTACTAGTACATATTATCTTACCTTTCCTTTTGTCAGGAATGATCACATTTCCGCAATGCAACTTTCTTAAAGATTCAGCCGACTTTTTGATTTATCCTTACCACTTAAAGGCCAGGAAAGGTTTTTTCCCAACAGTAAATGTGAGGAAATGTCACGATTTTTTTACCCTCGTCCCACCCCTATATTCTGTATTAATTGGTTTAAATACTTCAATTAGGCATTCCAGTCTAATTTTTAAATTTTGGAAAAATGGGCTTTTTATGTGCTCAATAGATAGAGTATTGATTGCCGATCTCAGAAATATATAGTTTGTTGGGCTGGAATTAGCTACTTTGGCATGCACAGTGCTTAAAAATTGAAAAAAGGTACATTTTTTCTCCAGGGCTCCCCATACATTTTAAAGGGAAAAATGGCACAATTGAATCAGGAAGCCATCTAGCAATCTGGACTATCTTGAAACTGCAGTTGCTTCTAGCTGAAAGTTTGTACATGTAATGAGAGTAGCTTCAGATTGTATTGGATCTCAGCGATCTTTGTATGCTTTGTGGTGAGCAAATCAGTATGTTTCACCTACTTCACACTTCTCAATACAATGGTGTATACTCATAGGCAAGTGGCTATCTCAAGTAAGTAAAAACATCAAGTTAACGACTTATAAAGGTAAACAACTAAAGTGGAGGTGCCACAATGATGCAACAATACCTAAGGTGGAGTTGTAGTTTCAATTATGGCATTGTTATTCTGACTTTGAAGTGGTTTATACTTTTGAGCTGATGACACAGCTATCAGAAAATTGCTCTGGAGCTGAAAATCGCTAACCCGAGCGAAGTAACTACGCACTTTAAAGTAAGCACCAGTGACTACCTTCCACCCAACAGTACGTTTTTAAAAGTTTTAAAGTATTCCACATACATTGCATGGCTTGAAAAGATTACAAAACAACACAAAACTTACTTATATTTAACGCGCACGATAAAACTAAGATTTTCATGATTATCAGCGTGTGGACAAACCCCACAGCGATTTTCATCCTCATTGGAGCTTGGACGACGGAGCAATCCCAAGTTAAACACGAGTTGTTATTTTGTGCCAGGGTTCTATTGGGGAATATACGGAGAATTTCTTTATTTAAAAATCTCGGATACTGGAATGCCTACTTCAATTTTAAAACACCCCAACAAAAGATCATCCATCCATACACAAGATACACCATAGTCAAAGTACAAAAATTGTCTGTCTTGGGTGTTCATCAATATTTATTTATTTATAATGCTTTTTGAAGCAAGAGAACCTGCATCAAAGGTCTGCGGGCAACCTGTGCCCACAGCCAGAAATGTACAGCTATACATTAATTACATTACAATTACTTATTACTTAACTATGTAGAGTAACTATGTACTTATTACTAATTTGTAGTTCAGTGTCATTAAAGAGGGAGAAAATTGGTGGAGATTGGTTGTCTTGAGCATCTGTGGCATGGACATAAGAAATGAAATGAACAGGATTGATCAGAGTTGAAGTTAACTGTAAAATGGTCCCATAGATGTTTTGTGAGCTTTTGTTTGATGACATAAGGTGGTAAAAATAAGTTTATAACAGGTAGATGATTCCATAGTCTTACAATTCGATTGAAATAGAAATGATGATGAGTGGTGGATACTGTCCTTGGATGGCATAGTTTTAAGTGACTTCCAGATCTAGTGCTGTTAGTGTTAAAAGAGATAATATTTCTGATGTCAAAGTTGTCTGTTGGTGTGTTCAAGGATTTGATCAGAAACATTAAATCATTCAGTTCATAGATGTACATTAACGGTAATAAATTTAGTTGTTGTAGCCTTGATTTATAAGATGAGATGTAGTCATTCAGTATGAATTTAGTAGCTCTACGCTGCACACATTCCAGGGTAGTTATATCTCTTATTAGTTGAGGTCTTCATATTTGTGAACGGTACATTATTTGTAATCTAACCAAGGAAATGTAGAGTTGCTTTTTAGCTTCTATAAAATTGACCCTAAATGTACGTCTGATCAAGCCTAGAATCTGATATGCTGTAGTAGTGATAGAATATATTGATCTTGACAAACTTTATCAATGGCAGACTCCTTGCCTAAAAATTTTCTGTGTACTGTAAATGGAAAACAATAGATGTAATGCCAAAACATTGTACAGTATGATTGAATACCTGTTAGTATTGTATCTTTTTCCAAACAACGTTCCACCTCTTAAAGTCATAGTCATATCTAATAAAAAATACATTACTGTATTATAAAATTATCCTTCGAGAAACTCACCAGGAAATAATTGATCTAGATGCCAAAACAGCTTGTCCTGGGCAGCGATCAATACCTGAACAATAATTCTATTACATGCTGAATGGTCCGATGCAGAGAATGCTATTGAAATGAAGATACGCATGTGAACTACTGCTGGTAATAGAAAAAACACATCACAATACCAGTACACAATATTTACAATTACAGCTGTACGAAGTGATGGATTCTAAAGGAATCTTCATTGTGTTTTGACAGTGTGTTGTTGTAGCCATAAGGGTTCACCTCACTACCATAGTCAACTGTCTTCATGAAAACCTACCTAGTTTGTATATACAATTTTTAAAGTTCTTCTGATTTTCTCGGGATTGAAAGTTTAATAAAACATATAAACTGAGTATGAATACATATAAGCATAAAAATGCATACAGTAGTACTATACAAAAGCAGCCAAATTACCTGCCTCTTTAACACTGGACCACAGTAGCGCTACATTTTTGCGTAGGCTAATAGCAATAAGGATACATTTATCTGATGTGTAGTAAACAATGATGTACATGCAAAAGCTCAGATTTTGAAGCTACCTTGCAATTCTGTTGTTGGATTATAATATAGATAGCCGATATTTTTAACGTCATTGTACCCACAAGCATGCAATCAAGCCGAATGTCACAGCACGGTGAATATTATGCAGACTATACATTAGCATCAGAAATGTCAAACTATTATGCTGTCCTTAACTTCTAATAATGCCAAGGTCAAGCAGAATAAATTCACTATATTTCTATAAAAACAATCCGGTTGGTGGTAAGCACCTCATAAAAGCTCTACCTTCTGTGTTCAACCTCCAGTGCCTAACCAGTAAAGTTGATAATACACTTGAGCCATGGGTATGTGTTATTACAGATTAATGTCAGTTATTTATAGGTATGATATTGTGGAGGTAAGCCCGGGACTCAGCTGTTTAATATTCAATAACAAGCCTAAGCAAATATCTGCAGAGTTCCTGCATCATGTGATCAACTAGCTAGGATCTTAATTTCCATAGGGTATGTTGTCTGGGGGATAATTTAGAGCCCCTGGGCTCTAACCATCAACCGTCTGGGACTAGATCACACCTGACTCTCAGCACCAGGTCAGGTGGAAGATGGGGAGATAGTGATCCATATAACTACGTAAATCCTCTGATATCAACAAAACCTTTGGCTATCTATATGGTTTATATGCATGTGAGTGTCCACAGGTCAAAGGGATTATGGGGTGGAAGTGGGTGGGAGTAAATTATCACTCTAGTTGCAGCTACACGGAGCTATGCAAAGTACACCTCTTCAGGTGTAGTATTTATAGTACTAGTCATGTGAGTTACTTCCGTTATTGACATCATATCCTCCAATGCCATATTATTCCATCCAATTATGGCATGCTAGGGCTCCCTCCATTAACTTGTTTAATATATCATTAAACTGTATTTAATGTCGGTTATTTTTAGGTTTGATATTGTGGAGGTAAGCCCGGGACTCAGCTGTTTAATACTCAATAACAAGCCTAAGCAAATATCTGCAGAGTTCCTGCATCACGTGATGAACTAACTATAGGATCTTAATTTCCATAGGGTATGTTGTCTGGGGGATAATTTAGAGCCTCTGGGCTCTAACCATCCAGAGGAACTGGTTCCTCCCCCAGACAACTAATAAATATTTTACTTCTTCCCTCAATAATACAACTCAGTTAGTATAAACAACAAAGATTCCCAAAGAAACAACTTAACATGCAGTAGTCTTGGTACATAATATTGTTGAGTCACTAGTGTGCTAATATTAGGAGTTTGCCCAAATCCTAGAGAACTGAGCCGATTCTTCTTGTGACATTTGGATGTACTGAAGGAAAGCGTCACTGTTCCAGCGCCCAAGTTTGTGGATGAGAGAGTCTTCTATGCCACACCCAGCTGCAGTAGTTGCAGCACCGATCCTGAAGCTGTGTCCTGCAAATTCCATGTGAGGTAGTCCACATGCTTGGAGAACTTGCCAGATTTCCTGTGTGAATTTAGCTTTAGTTAGCCCTTGGCCTGATGTATACTTGAAGAAGGGACCTGGGTCTGGTCCTCGGGTTGCCATGTATTAAAGGATGGCAGTTACTGGGCACAGCAATCTACCAGTTCTTCCTATAAACACTTTGACACCTTTACCAGTTTGATCTGTCTTTGACCTCTTGAGTAACACCTGCAACAGCTTTGGGGACAGAGTATTATCAATTGCTACATCACCCCAACTCAAGTGAGAAGTGGCATCATATGCAGTAGAGGACGGTATAGTGATTTCTCCAGAACGGAAGAAGCCAAAGAAACACATAGTTGCTGCTGCCCACAGCATCCCAGTGTCTGGGTTTGTGGATAGGTGAGAGGACCAATGACTCTGTATCTTGCGTAAGACCCCTGGAATAATTGGAAGTCTGATTTTCTTGGAAACTGGGGCACGATGGGAGAATGTTCACTGAATGCCTGTTTGTACCAGACGCAGACAGGGAAGTGATGAGAAGGCTCTAGGCTCAGGAAGACCTAGGGTGATTTGTGTATGTCTGATACCTACTAAGTATGTTTTCACTGTTTGTGGTGAGAGATTCTGACAGGCTAGGTAAGCCACAAAATAACATAAGACAGGGAAGGGGGTAAGAATTCCATATGTAGTACAAAAAGTGTTAAACTTCTTCATGGCAGATTGGTAGGTTTATTGAGTGGAATCTGCTAATCCCTTTGAAAAAAGTATTGAACTGCTGCATCCAGGTGGGAGATGTCCAGTCGGGGTCCATGTGAAGCAGTCACTGTAGCAAAGAAAGAGGAACATGTGATGGATGAGGGGCAGCTGATTGCATTTCTGATAAGAATGCATGCAAACGATTTCGGGACAAATGGTCTGCCAGGCAATTATGTTTACCTGGAATGTGTACTGCATGCAGTTGAAATTGAAAGTGTGCTTCTACAAAAAATAAACCGTGGAACATCTGCATCATGTGATCATCCGCTGTGTACCTGCTGTTTAAAATGGCTACAACAGCTGCATTGTCACAGTGAGCGGTAATTCTCGCCCCCTTCCATTGCATTCCCCAAATAAATGCACCAATCAGGATGGGCATCAGTTCCTTCAACAGCAATGTTTACGAAAACGATGGTTCCAGCTGGCCTGCTTTCACTGCAGCTGGAAGCATTGACAAGCCCCACAACCCTGAGGCATCAGAAGTCATCTCCAGCCTCTCTGAACCTGGGTGAATAACAAGAACTAAGCCATTCCAGCTGCGAGCAAACATTTTCCACCACATTGTGTCTGACCGGAAGTTCTTGTTAAGCCTTACGTGGTGACTAGGATTCTTTGGTCTATTACACAGAGTTATCGCATGACGTAGGAAGGAGCGGCCTGGGCGTATGACTTTACAAGCATGCTCAAGCACTCCAACAAGAGATTCTATATCTTTACGAAAGCAGTCTGTCTTGTCCTCCCATTCCTGCAGAGTGGCAAGCAACCGTTGTAGCTTGTCCTCAGGGAGCCTCATCTCTTGCTTTATAGTGTCAATGACAATTCCCAGAAACACTATTACTGGGGTTGGGCCATCCTGTTTTTCTGGAGCTAGTGGGACACCAAGTTCACTGCATACCTTTTTAAAGTCCCCAGATAGCTAAGCCTCGCTGTCTGGAGGACCTACCACGATGAAGTCATCCAGGTAATGGTGGATACGGTCTACCCCTTCCTTAGCTACACACCACTCTAGAGCATCAGCTAGTGCATTAAATATCTTGGGAGCTGATCATAGTCTGAAAGGTAGTTTGGCATCTACATATATGTGGTCTCTCCACTTTACTCCAAGATATTGGTGGTCTGCTGGCCAGATGGGAACTAGGCAATAAGCAGCTTTTATGTCAATCTTGGCAAGTAGGTTTCCTGGGCCAAGAGCATTGGCATCTCTGGCAACCTTGTCTACTGTAATATAAGAAAGAGAGCAGAGGCTGGTACTAATTGCATCATTAACACTCTCATTTTTAGGGAAGGAGAGGTCTGTTATGACCCTCCATTTACCTGGCTGATGTTTCTTTGGTGTCAGTCCTATTCTATTTATGTGTACATTTGGAGCATATGACTGGGTGAATGGGCCAAGGATGTTGCCATTTTTTGTTTCCTCCTGCAGATAAGCATCAATAACTCCAGGGTGCTGATGTCATGTTATTCTTTGCACCCTCAAATGAAGCAAGGGAATTTACTCCGATGCCAAAGCCATGTTCAATACCCTGTAGAATATATCTCACAAAATCCTTGTCTGGGTAGTGCACCAGCTTAGATCGCCATGTTGCAACATTGAGAGGAGTTTGGATCAGTGTTAGGCGGCTGTCTGTTTCCCTTGGGCCTTTGTAGGCATCCTGCCTCATCAAATCTTGGATGTACTGGTAGGAGCCATCAATACCTATTGGGTGAATATGTACATGCAAAACCCATCTAGGTAATTGTATAACATGCTCTACATGTTCATACATCATAAATATAATAAATTCAAACATACATGGCAGCACAAATTAAAGTGGTTTAAGGCCACACCCCTGAAAGGGGTGGGTGATCACGCTGATAGGCAGACATACAAAAACCAGACTAAAACCTATTTAAAATCATATAACATAAAAATCATATAGTGAATCAAAATATCACTTAGTTCTTGTGTCCTTTGGTTCACCGTCTGGAGTACGGTTTTGGGCGTTTGTCCTTGTGAGAGTCTCTTGGACACCTTGAACGGGGATGTGCACCCTAACATACAGCACACTTGTGGGTGAACTTGCATGGAACAAAGTAGCACTTATCCCTGGACATGTGATTGTATAATTCACAGATGGGGATCCTGCCATTATCGTCTACCTTAGCTGGGGTGATACTGCTAGATGATTTGTGCTCAGCGAAGGGGCAAGGCTCTGATGAGGCATGCTCCAGCATATACTGACTGCATCGTGTTGAAGCCTTGGCTCTTCCTGTGAATGTTTCATTGTACAAGTTAAAGTCAACTTGTCCCCAGTTGAGAGATTTAGTAATGGCAGCTTGGCGCCGATAGCAGACAACATAGATGATCCAGATGTCACCCACGTACCTTCTGTGGGCCTGTACAATTGTCTTCTGGTAAGCCATGAATTCCCCTATCTTGTGGGGGTACTTTGTGCCAAGGATTGCCACCAAGGACGTGTAGCAGTACAACCACATCATTATATCTCTGATTGGGTCTTTTCATAGATGTGGTCTCTGGTGACAACAGCTGGACTCTCCATCCTCATGCAGGATTAGATTAGTTGGGGCCAGGTCTGTGAGTTCGATAAACTTGAGGTCCAGGATTTTCTTAATCAGTTTAGCTGGAAGGGCTGTGATTGGCAGGGAAGACAGTTCCTGGGGGAGCAGGGGTTGAGTGACTTGAAGAGGTGGGAGCACTGGTAGGACTGGTAATCCAGAGTTTGAAGTGGCTATTGAAAAAGTCGGGAATGTGGCTAGCACTCCTGTTGATGGTATACCTGTGGACAATACACGCTACTTAAGTGGGGATAATTAAGTTTCTCTTAATAACACTGGTTAACAGTATGCGCTAAAGCCATAATATTATATTGGTTAGTATTAGAATTACTTCCTTTTATAACACAATGACCCATTTGGGGGTGTGCAACAGGGGCAAAGATTTTTTTTTAATTTTTTCTTTTTTTAAAGATAGGCTTGCAATATAAGAGTGAAGTTACATGAGCTAAAGACCAGCCACACTGACACAACTGCAGCAAATTAAAACACATGGTTCTGTTAACTCGGCACTCAACAAAGCCTAATATGGGTGCAAGTACTGGCCATGTTAAGGGAGTAGCTATGCAGCACTATCTACCACTTGACAACCGACCTATTGTTGAAGGGCCACCAAACCAGTACTAGAGTAATAGTTGAGCCAGCCCAATCGTAGCCAAATTGGCAACAGAGCAACTTTTTTTTTTAATTAATAATTTATTTTGTCTTTTACTGTTATGAGGTACTGGCACAGTGTGCTCACTACCAAAGGAAGTGCCAGCCAAACAGAACACTTGGGGTAGCAACACCCATTGCTATAGCAATGTTTCAGTGCCATCCTTCAAGAGGGGTTGGTAACAGCAAATACACTTGGAGTATAGCCCTGGCAGCAAGCAATCTGCAGCAGCAATGGAGTAGCACCAGCAACAACAATCTGCCATAGCAATATGGCTGTGGTAGCACCAGCAGCAATGAACTCACTTGGAGTAGCAGTGGCAACAACAACCTGCTGCCATAGCAATATGGCAGTGCCTATCCATGAAGGGGGTGGAAATAGCAGCAGCACAAACTGTATCGGGGTAGCAGCAGCAACAATAACCTACTAACCTTAGCAATATGGCAGTGTCAAAGGAGTGGCAATAGCAGCAGCAACAAACTGTATTGCATGGAGTAGCAATGGCAACCACAACCCACTTCCACAGCAATATGGCAGCCTGTCCATGAGAGGAATGGCAGTAGCAGCAACAAACTGTATTGGAGTAGCAGCGGCAACGACAACCCACTAACCATAGCAATATGGCAACCTGTCCATGAAAGGAATGGCAGTAGCAACAGCAACCCACTTACCATAGCAATATGGCAGTGACCGTCCAGAAAGGAGTGGCAGTAGCAGCAGTAACAAAACTCACTTGAAGTAGCAGACAGAGCACGCTTGCTACAGCTATACCATAGCAATATGGCATGCTGGTCTGTGCAGCAGTAACAAGGCAACTGGCTTACACTACGCAACATGAGGGCCATTGTGGAGACAATAGTGGTAACACTGCAGGGGGTCTGCTGGGTCTGCTGCTATTGAGTGGGTCTTCTTTGGTAACACTCTGTGGTAAGCTAGAGAGGGAAATAGATAGACACATACAGTGTTGTGAGTGGTGTGTGAGGGAGCATCTGTCACAGACTAGGATAGAGATGTAGCAGACAGTCTGACTGTAGCACCAGCAACACCTACTAAACTCCATGTTAAACGGCAGCCACATAGAGTTAGGAGCAGCATCCCTATCAGTCAGGTGTGAAGGAAAAGGTACATGGAGCATGGTACCAGCATAGCAGAACTAGGGCATAGGTTTCTGATAAGACATTGCCTGGAACAGCTACAGGAAGCAGGAATGTGGTACAACAAAGTGGGATACTGGTATGACCAGAACAATAACTACAAGGGGTGGGGGAATAGTATGAATGGTATGAAAAAACAGCTACAGGGTGGGATGGAATCTCTGGAATGCTAAAATAACAGCAGCTACAGGGTGGGGTCCAGTACAAACAACAACCAGCTATACATGGGGGTGGGCCCTGCTGACATGGCAGGCACTGCAGGCATCCTCTGCAAGGTATTTGAAAAAGCACTGAGCACCAACTGGGGAAGAATTGACTGCTAAGAACGTATGCCTACATGCCTTCTGTGATCTTTTGGGTCTGGGAGCCAGTGTGCCGCGCCTTCTAAGCCATCTCTTCTCTAGCGCACTAGATCAGAAAGTGAGCCAAGTACAAAATATACTGGATCGTAGGTCCAAGCATGAAAAGGCAGCTGGCTTTTACCACCGCTCCGTGGTTACTAGCTGTCAAGGTACAATACTTAGCTAAGCCTAAGCAGGATTCTCTAGCATGCAAAGGCCGGGGGGCACGCAACATACAGTTAAATACGTACGTGCAAACTAGATACTTACATGTGCAATAGGGGTGATATAGCAACTATGACAAAAGACGAACAAGCTAGCTATGACTTAATTTTTTTTTTACTATAGCTACGTAGTTAGATAGCACCTCACCAGTTGTTGCTGCTGATGTCGTAGAATTCCCAGTCGTCATAAGAATAGATGCGCTGGTGGAAGCTGTAGAGATAGAGGGTCCTACTGAGCTTGTCGTCGCGATCCGGTTTGCCACCAGCTGCTCAATCCACTCCTGTTGCTCCGAGGAGAATGCGGGGGATCCTGGTTCCCTTCCGGCAGTGGGTTGTTGCGTTCAGCCATTGCTACTGATACACAGAACTATTACTTAGACAAACTTTCAGCAAATTACCACTCTAGTTGCAGCTACACGAAGCTATGCAGAGTGCACCTCTTCAGGTGTAGTATTTATAGTACTAGTCATGTGAGTTACTTCCGTTATTGACATCATATCCTCCAATGCCATATTATTCCATCCAATTATGGCATGCTGGGGCTCCCTCCATTAACCTTTTAAATATATCATTAAACTGTATTTTTTGATCAAATGTACTAAGTACCATATCACTTACACTTACAGGAGGGAGACACACATTCCACACTAACAACCACTACAAGTTTTTGGATCAAGAATTGGATTAGAGGTTACAGATACACAAAGTGCCATATCACTTACACTTAGAGGAGACACACTTATTGACATACATTTCACACTAACAACCAATAATCACATTAATAAAACCACTAACCTGAAACTTTAAAAGTTCTCATGTGGTTAGCCCGTTCTTTGTATTAAATTGTATTTCATTCCTTAAAAATCAATGCAAAGGAGTATGAGCATGCATGCATGGAGCAATCTTATACACACAACTTACCTCAAGCCATAGATTATCTACCCACCCGGGATATGAAACGCCGCATACTCTCCATACATGAAAACGGCCCATCCGCACCTCTTATTAATTGGTGTAAACGAAGCAGTGACTTTCTTGAACTATTAAAATACTGCAAAAATCAAAACTCGAATCCGAGTTCTTTTGTTTAACTGTTATTGTGAGTCTTCTGTGGGAACCATTGACAAACGTTGACAAAGATTGTGTTGTTTGCCGATCTCGTCACCCTGTGAACCGTATGTCTTGACATAGATATTATATACCTTACCTATGATCTTGAACAGTTTAATGAATCAAGGCCAATTTTATGCAGCAAAGTTAAGGTAGTATGACTAATCGAACCAGCATAGTTTTAAAGGCGATGCTTACAGCAATGTCGCTTTCTCAGGTTTTGTGGTCCCCGAACAAATCCTGGGACTTCTCCATCAAACTTTAGGGACAAACACTATCCTACCTAGTGAAAAACAATTAATCATTTCCTTAGTCAGATCTCAGTTGCTCTATAGTTCTCAGCTATGGAGCCCACAGTTAATCAAGGGAAAAATTCATATTAAGTCAATTAACGGCACAACATAATTTATACAAAAATACTGACTGTATTTATTCCATCTATATGCCTTGGTGTTGCATGGAACTAATAATTCAATTTTACATAAGCTCAACCAAAAGCAGACCACAACCTACAGTAGTAAATAACATTAGAGTCATTTATAGATTTGAGGTCTACTTTGTCTTGTTATAAGGAGTATTTTGAAAATAGTTGTTTCAATATTGACTAAAGATGGGATTCATATAGGTATATAGCATTGGAACACTATTTTTCCTGTGTAAACAGCTATGAATTTAAAAACTCAACTTGAGCAGCTACAATTGCTACCACTAATGTACACATACTACTACACATTATGAACTCAATGACTAATATTTCAGCAAAGTGCCCTAAGCAGCTATCTGATCATTAACATGCATTTACATAAAATTAATAGTAAGCTAATAAAAATAGCTGTAAGCTATGCAAGATGTGGAACTCTTGCAAGTTACCACAGTTCATTCCAAATCACCTTCCATACACCAGCACTTCTATTTCAGCAGAATTGTCAGACTGTGGAACCATCTACCTATAATCGACACATCTCTTTAGTACATCAACTTGAGTAACATTTAGCTATAAACTATCTCCAGGAAAAATACTTAATATACATGCAACTTTTATACTGTCTAACCCTGTTATCAATGTTCAGCCGTTCTAATTTCCACACTTTAAGGTTACGGGATACTGTGAACCCCGCATGTATACTATCAATCATTTTTCATGATTAGGGGTTTGATTTCTCTTAATGCATTGTTATCAAATATTTATGCATTCTTAACTTCTCATTAATCGACATGGAATTCAAATGTTGTTATGGAAACATGAGTTGTCCCCATGCCAATTAGTGAAAACTATGAACCAAAAATCAGACTAATGAAGAACCATGAGAACTTACTAACAATTCTAAGGTTTGAAGAACATCACTTGTGCAGGACTGACAAGAGGATTTGTGAATAATGTGTATAGTTGCTGAAATATGACTACAATATGGCCTAAAGCAAGACACTGTGGTCACAAAATTAATTTTTAAATTGATATCACAAGCACTAGAAACATTATTTCTAACAAATGGCTCCGTCAGGACCTAGACAAGAAGCCAAACTAGTAGTCTGTTTATACAAAATGTTAACAACTAGTTTGACAGTCCTGCCTGATTTTTGGTTCAGGAAAATATCGCCATTAGGCCCCTATTTGGTGATTATTAGTTTTTCATCCACCGCCCGCATCCTTCTTAAGCTACCGCATGGTAAGCCATTATGTACTCTGCGCATGCTCAGAAGAACACGTGATACTAAACTGTTATAATTTTTGTTGATGAACGCTACAATGCGCTATATATCACCAGGAGAACTGCTGTTTTCCTTAGCAAATTGCTGCAGTGCTAGTTGCAATCGTGCTCTATCGACTTCATCAAAGCAGGCTTTCAGTTGACTGTCGAAAAACAGTTGGCGATCACGAAAAGTAGAATCAGCTGGTGAAGGAAATGTTTGTAGTAAGAAAAAAAGACGATTTGGACAAGGTCTGTACATCAGTGTGTTAATATTATAAAATAATGGCATAATGGTAATACCCTCCCGCCCGCATCATAATAATTAGAAAGGCTGGATGAGAAACTAATAATCACCGAATAGGGGCCTTAGTCAGCAAAACTACGCATGCACTTAAAGGTGCGCCAGTTGCTAAGTGTGTTGTTTCTATGTTATCTTGTACTGTTACGTTTCTTGTACCTTGTACCTGTCCAGTCAGCGCACTATGATTCTCCCAACAATTTAAGCCTGTTACCAGCTGATACACAACACAACAACACCAAACCCGCCTTAATTACGTAATAAAATTTTTGTTTGACAGTCGCTCAGTATCCCGTAACCTTAAACACAGTTAACTCTGATCAGTGACTCAACACAATTTACTTGTAATTAACTCATGCACACACTGTATGCAATGCTGCATATAGTTCAATTTAGGATACAGGACCGTCGAGTCCTGTAGACCTTCAGCTTTAATGTTGTGAAGTTTTAATAAAAATAAATAGTTTAGACTGTGTAATAAACTAACTGTAGGGCGAGAGTTGTACTTCCTGACTGCTCTATTAGAGTGACTGTTCTATTAGAGTATCTCGATCACTTTCTATAAAATCAAAAGTAAAGTTTTGTTGGGGGTTGAATAACTATAATGGATGCTAGTTAAATGTAATTGAATGCATATAGCTTTAAAATACTGTTTAGTATAGCAGTAGTTTTTCCATAATAAATTGCTAACACAGCTCAGTCTCTAGTAGAATTGCATATAGCTACTCAGCTAAGTTTGAGATAGGCATTATGTCGAAACCAAAGAAACCCATCTAGATTCGCCACTACACAGTAAAAACAAACTAGTGAACGTCACTACTAAATGTAGTGAACGTCACTACTAATGTCTGCCACAATACTCACTATTTTTGTGTAGTGACGTTCACCACTAATTTTGTAGTGAACGTCACTACATTGATCACCAAGTAGTGACGTTCACTGCAAAAAGTAGTGACGTTCACTACAAAAAGTAGTGAACGTCACTACTAAAAGTAGTGAGTATTGTGGCAGAGCAATTCACTACTAAATTTTTACAGTGTACATGAAACTGTCAGGACTTGAGTAGCTCTGTAGCTAACTAGAGCCAGCTAGCTAGCTAGTTGGTTAACCAGAAGGTTTTAAATCATCTCCTTGGATGAAGGATTTAGCTAATATATCGATTTAAGCTAGCGACCCATTACCCATACGCGATGTCCCATACGCATATGGGTCACAACATGCGAGTTTGAGGCCATTTTTACTGGGGAAGTGTCAGAGGCATAGCCAGCCAATATTTGATGGTTGGGCATAACATCATCAACTCAACACCCTCACTTTCATGTGAGACTTTATCAAAGAAAAATATGAAAAAGTGTATGCACACAAGGCCTATAGCTACCTATGCTATGGTGTAAACAAATGTTGCTTGCATGCATGCAAACTTTTTACTAGCTGTAGCTGTAGCTGTAGCTATGCTATTCTATTACTTGTAGGGTATGCATCCACTGACGATCGTCGTAGCTGAGCATCACGTGACATCAAACTGCTGAACCTACAAGAACAACGTAAATAGTTCATCACATATTTACTACAATCAACTGGCAGTATAGCTTACAGATCAACCACCACAGCGATATGCAATGCTTTTCAAGTAAGCGCCACACGGCCCCAATTGAAGGCCGGGGGGCGCTAATTTATAAACTATAACGAGTTCATAGATAATCACAGATATCAGCATGCCAAGAAAGCTTCGTGCCAGACTTATAGCGGCCAATGTACATTTTGCATGTATCTGGTGTAAACCACAACTCGGTTTCAGTACAAATTGTGCACATGGCACTTTATAATGACTTGGCCTTTTCTCTATTTCCAGCTCCATTTGCATATGCTATTATTGTTATCTAGAAGAGTACGTTTTCCCGTTTTCTTTCATCAGCAGTAAGTTAGGCTATAATTATGGTATTTTCCTTATCAAAAAATACGCTTGACAAGTCCACTGAAACCTCAACTGAAACGAAATCTTTTGCTGCCAGTACCATCCGCACTGAATCCTACTGACGATTATCACTAACTGTGACTTAGAGGTACAGTACCACGCTTCGACTTCATTTTAAATTATTTAAACCGCGCCAAGGAGCGTGGCACATGCGTCTACATGAAATGTAATTATAGGGACTTTCCAAAGGGTTTTCTGCGCAATGGATCACGTGATACACCATCTATCTCGATCCCTTCTTCGAAGTCAATGGTTCAACAAATGTCATGAGGTACACGTTTACGCTTTACAGTATTAAAGTAGGGTTGTTTTGTGTGCTGCTGTGATGGTTGGGCAAGAAACTGTGATGGTTGGGCAAATGCCCGCCCATGCCCACCCTTGACTACGCCACTGGGAAGTGTCTCAGACAATAGAAAATGTTTGGGAAAATGCGCAGTCCACGCAAATTCCGATTATCACAAATATCCTTATAATTAATCAGCTATCTGTCACTGTTCTGCAGTTATTGCTGCAGGCTGAAAGTAAGTCACCACTGCATGGGTCTGGGGTTTTTTTTCTGCACTCTTCACAGTTTCAGCTACATGTTTCTGACTCCCTGTGTTTACAGCAAGTGATTTATAGGCCCATAGCCTTCCCTAGTGGGATCAATAGCACTCAATAAATTTTTTGACATGACAGCTTTAAGTCCATGCACAAACAAAATCAAGTCACCACCTGGTCTGGGTGGCCTGATTGCTACACTAGCCTCAGGTCCCAAAATAAATGGGACAGCTAGTCAATGAGCCGCTTGCAGTGAGTTTCCAGTGACATGTGAACCTTGCAGAGTGCATATATACTGTAGGTAATTGTCTATTGTTCCTCATGTTTCACCTTACAGCTACGCAACTAGTCATAGCTAGCCCATATAATGATCAACATAATTATGGCTATATCTTTTGGGTTGTCAAACACTTACTGTAAACCTCTTTTGTTTTGCACTCATTAGCTATGTAGCAGCAGACCGGCAGCCAGCAGATATAGCTAGTTCGTCTTTACTACTGAGTTACCTAGATTTTCATGTCATTACTGATAGGCCTTAAAAACATTAGTGACAGTGCAGGCCACTGACCAATTTCCAATGCAAAAGTTCATTGCACTATGAGCTACATTATATTACTGCGGTTTATATAAGCAGCATGTATATGAATACATGTACAGTGCACCACAACACCCTCTAGTGCCTAACTGGTTAGTAAAGCAGATAGAAACAAATATATAACACATTGTATACATTCAGTCGCTAGCTACAAATTTGAAAAGCCATCACCTGATTCATGGATCCAATTAATTGCTATAACTAATTCATAGCAATAAGCAATTGTAATGATCGGCTATAACTATCATACATATAGCTATCATAGAATCGTCAGCTAAGACTGACGGACATCATGATGCTGTCACCTGATGAAGCCCACCATGAATATGAAACATTTTAGATCAAATATGCCTGTATATAGAGTGAGTGCAACTGGAAATGTATATAGGTTATGATATAGCTATACGTACTGAGATCTAACTTTCTGTACTGTATATAGGCATAGCCCTGCAACTAGAATGGGTTGGAGTTGATTAATTGTCAGTTGAGTGTTCAATAAGAGATGCACTTGTACTAGGCAATGGAGGTGCAGGCCTAGGACCGTAGCCAGACTTTTATCTGGGTAGGTTCTTTTAGAAGAAAAGTGGACCTTTTTTGAGGCCCTTTTTATATGGATTACATTATGGTGCCATGCTAGCTGAAACTAGGGGGGGTCTGGAGGCATGCTCCCCCTAGGAAATTTCTTGAAAATAGACACTAGAAGGTTGAATTTAGTGGCATTTCAGTCAATAAAAATAACAATTCTCAAGACCAGCTATTTGGATGATATATGGGAAATATCTCTACTGCTATACTGTAATTATACCAACTGTAATTATACCATCTGTGTCTATAATATATTGGAATGTCACAGTGAATAAGAATGGAAAAGATTGAGCGTTCTGTTGGATCATGCATTGAAGCATGGATGCTATTTATGGGCTCTGCATGGGAGGGGCTTGCCCACCAAAATTTTTATATTATGAAAGTTCTAGTTTAGACAACAAGCATGGTTTTGTAGTAATTACATACAGATTTTAAAAGAAAACGTAATTGTGACTGTTCTATTAGAGTGATTGTTTTATTAGGGTGATTGACTGCTCTATTAGAGTATCTCGATCTTGCATTGCATTATACAAGTACTGAATAAGCCAGCTACTCGGAGCACTTAATTTAGCTTCTTATTAGCGGTGTTTATTAAACTGGAGCTAATGGACTTTTGCTACTGAAAATTTGGACTTGTATACTAAAATTGTGGACCTTTTTCCCAAGAGGGCGGTTCTTCCGAACCCCCCCTGGCTACGGGCCTGAAGTGGTACATGCAGCAAGCAGCAAGTGTTGGGGTAACTATAGTTATTTTTGTATCTAAGTTACAATATAAACACATCTATAGTTGCATCCCTAGTAACTAGTAAGGAAAGTGACTGTTCTATTAGAGTGGTTAAATGCTCTTAGAATATCTCAATCATCCACTGTAAACATTACTAACAAAAGATGAGGGAGTGGGTATTCCACCACCATGGATCTCTTCTCCCATGCACTCAATGCTCACTAATCCACTAAACAAGTCGGCAAAAAAATACTACACTAACACCACAGCCAAGCTTGAAATATAATACATACATGATGTAACTGTGACGACACTTCAATGGAGCTAATTATAACCAAGAAGAGGGATCCATCCCATCATGATCAAACTTTTATTAGAGTGTCTGCATTTATACTGAGTTAACTTTTTGTTAGGATTTCAGCAGCTTGACGTCTCTACACTAGCTGATATATTAACAATACCGCACAACATGAATGCTTACTGCTATACTCTGATCCAGTATAGTCTGTGACAACAATAAATTTGACTTTACTATAAATACTAGTGTACAGTGTTTAAGTTTTGATAGTTATAACATAACACAGATGATAACAATTGACCTGTGACACCTGCTCTAATCATATAAGGTCACCTGTCTATAAACTGGCCAATTTGTAGAAATTCCAAATGTGTTATTTATGTACAAATTGAGCTAATATGGCCACCTGCTTATCAATGTCAGGAAATTTTGGCCATATACAGAGACCAGTTTGATGTAGACGCTAGTTGTGCATGAAAACGGTGTATATTGTTCTTTTGGCTATTGACTGATGTTAATGAATATATCAGGCACCTGTATTATTCACCATTAAAAAGTTTTTAAGACTCATTAGACACAACAATCAGCTACGTGCATGACTGAAAGAGTTATATCCACACATTTATACAGTGATACTGTACAATACACATGCAGGGGAGTAGACTTTAAATTTTCAAGTGTTAAATTTTCCAGATATAATGTTGTGTACATTATATTGGATACTAAGTGCATACATTGCAATTACCATGTTGTGTTCCTGGACCCTGCCAGGTTGACACAGCCTGACAGCACTGAAGGAGGGGAAAAGTTGATATTTCAAGATGTTACAATGAATGGCATAATGTTGCAGCAGCACTGATGTACCCTACATTTTTGCAAGTGCCTGTAGTGTTGTTGTCTCTGCCCGGTTACAGCATGCATTCAGTTATAAGTATATCTCTTATCTCATAACTACACAATAAAATACATATATAGCTGACACTTATACTTACGAAAGAAATCCTAAACAGCATTGATACTACCATAATCAAATCTGCTAATACAATTACTAAATTGCTTAGCTAATAGCAAAATAACAGAAAGGCTTCTGTCAAGGGTGCACACAGCATTATTCAAAAAAGTCAAGTTGGGAAACCAAAGGTACTGGTAATAACATGATAGTATACCACAGCACATCATAGCTTAACCTCAAAAATCGAAGATTAGAAGTGATGTAAGGTTGCACAGAAAGCACCCCATTCCCTATTTTCCATTCCCTGTAATTACAATTAAACTGTTAGCTTACCAACCAATATGCAATGTACTGGCACAATGCACCTTTATATCTGAAAACCATGCAATTACAGAAAGTCTATACAATACACCAAGATTAGTGATATGCTCTAACAGCATTTGCTCTCTACAGAATCCTTACTACCAACCCCTCCAACAAACCTTACTGGTCTTCAACACACAAATTGTTATCCAGAATATTGCCATGGAGTATTGCCACTTAAGTTGATAGTAGTGAACAAATTGCCCTTAATTGCATGCATGGATGAGGAAGATCATTAGAGATAAACCATTCTCCTAAAAAATCACTTAATTGCATTTAAAAGTTTGGTCAATACATCCCCATCCATTACAATCATCATTGTTTGATAGCTTATACAGCACCAATACATGATTGCCTATTGTAGTTCTGCTTCAGTTGACTGCATTTCTGGTCAATAATATTGTTCTAATGGCTGTTGCTTGATGTTACTGGATAATGAGGCTTACATATATCAGGGTACCTAATACACTCTAATGTAGCATTCATTAAAAAATTATTACAGCCACTAAGGAGTCCAGACACGAGATTACAGGGCTGTGCTGGCTCCTTAGTGGCTGATATGTAGCAAAATCTACAGAGAACACGTCTGGCCAACATTATAAGGCTGTCCACCGGTAAACCACTGATTCTTGCCAAGCCAGGTCCTTCACAAGGCCTGAAACTGCCATTTGGGCACTCCACACCACCCAGAAAAGACGTCTACTAAAACCAGCCTCATGTAGTTTGAGTAGTGCTGAGGGTCAAAACTTGTAGTACGATAGTGTAGCTATCCACCGGTGGTATTAGTTTGATTTTGCCTGATGTGCGATTTGGTTCGGTTCTGTAAAATCTGGTCACATTTAATTAAACTGTTCAGAGAATAAAGGAAATGTATCCTACCAAAAATTGTTATTGTTGATTAATCACATGTTGCTGTCAGACCTTCAGTGCTGGTCACTGTAAAGCTGTAATAAATAATCCGTTATGCAGTCAAGTAACATCATAAAGTTGACAAAAGCTGACTCAGGCTGGTCAGCTGCAAATTTCTGCAGTAACTATATGAAATTACACAACTTATCCAGCCTTTATACACTCCTACCATAAGTGTAGCTATAGCTATGTACTATATAGTTATCACTGGCTGACACCGCTGACTACCTAGCTAAAGGAGGTGTGGCTGAGAACGCACACATGGTATGGCTATATGATCACTTTACCCTCCTCAAGGTGACAGAAGCTGATATGTTAAGAGACTCTATCTCCATATATACTAGCTTGATGTGGCTGATAACGGTTAATGATCGAGCTAGAGAATCCATAAAAACTCTACAAATGTATAGCTAGCCCGTCATACAGCTTCATCATAACCTATGCACAAAAGGTGACCATAAAAACATACAGAAGGCTTAGTCTCACATCACAGGCATAGATAGTATATTCTATTTATCTTGACGTGGCCAATATAGTATTTTATTGAGGTATCCTCTGGTGAAGTTTCAACTCCTCACATGCTGAACTTTAAGAACTACAGGTCTACAAATTATAGTAAAAGCAGAAACATCAAAATTGTTTGTACAGCAAGTATATAACAAGCTTGCTAAGCGTGTACTAAAATGGTTACAATTTACAAAGGTATATTGCTAGGTGTATGTAGAATCCTATGTACATGTACAACTGGAGAGAAAATTTAATTTTGGTTAGTCAATGCTGCTGCTGCTGCTGTGTCACTGTGTGTAAGGCTGTTCTACACTGCCAAGTAAAGTACTCAGGAAGACAGGCATAGGGCAAAAGTCCTAGCAACAATATGATAGTAACCATAGCAACACACCTTGTGTTGCCATTAGCAACACCATTGTTCACCATGAATAATAGTACATACCTGCAAGTATTATCTCTCAAAACCTATATAGTAATACTACTGAGTTTGAGACCACACGCCTGACTATGACTAGATTTTGTGTTGCCATGTTAACCTCCTACTGCTACCATAACTGGTAAGAGGATAGGTCATGTGGGCACATGAGCTGCAAATAATAAAATTGTATGTTGGTATAATAGCTATCCAGTCTCTCCACAGTGCTGCACTAAATGTATAGGGCACATTATATACATTTAGTGAAAACTAATCAGCTTATGTGACAGCTTACAGGTATGCACACCACAATTTAGAACATCTTATTACCCAAGCTTGTAACCATATTTGAACATCTATGAAACAATGTTGCCATTATATGTATTGTGATGAATTCAATAATAATTTTAACAATCCCGTTAAAGCAACAATCACAATAAGCACATAAAAATGATTCTACAAGTAATCAAACCATTCAAGCAATAAGTTAAAAACACACACACATCAAAATGCTAAGTAGTACAGTTACAGTCCACACAAACACTGTCTCTTTTAACCTAGCGCATAATAACATCACTGCTGAATAATAGGCCACAACTCCACATACCTGGAACACAGGAGGAACAATTAGTCGAATACACATGCGCACCTAGCCTGCCACTGTTCTGTTGCCACTAGCAACAATCAATCCTATATTATGTATAATAATAATAACATCTCACTAACACTATACCATTTTACGTACCTTGAGACACAATTTTGGTAACACAATCAAGTCTACATGGATAATAAAATAACTGACTCACTACAGTATATCATGTTGCGCACCAGAAACTTGCAGACACACACTCAGTTGCTAATAGCAATACCATCATTTCCAGGGCACATTGTCCATCACTGCAACCACTGACAATAGTAAACAACTTTTTTCTTGTATTATGTTGCCAAAGTCCTCACTAAAATCAATAAAAGTAACATTGACTACAGAAACAATTTCCTGTACCTGGAACTCAGGGGGCACACCTTGTACCATGTAGGAAGCTACTGTAAGAATCAGGACTCGTTGAGTTGGAGTAACATGTGACCTCTCCTGTTATAGAGGATCACATCAAAATGTACATAATATTATTGGAATGGCTAGACAAAATCCAGATGACGACAGCGGAACAGTGGATCAACGGCAATGGTAGCACAGTCAACAACATTACTAAGTCTACGTGTTAGTAGGCGTGGCATGATCCACTGAATCAGGATTGTGGTAGGAGCTGTGGAATATCTATCGAGAAATAGGAAGACGTTATATGCCACATACATACATGTGTATGTAGTAGTTATGGTAGAACCTGTCAGATGTAAAATGGTAGCTAATAGGGGACTCCAATATTTTCCAAGTAAAAGCACCTGACTTGGACTATAGTTGACCTAAACCATAACCATATCTATCAGCAATTAGTTCCGTATATTTTTCCTGGCTAAAATATGACCAATCAAAAACTTATTCATAAGCATCCAGGGTCTTCCCTAGAGAGTGATAGAGAAGGATGAAACATTAATTTTCTCAAAATTGTTTTGATGTGGTTCAAATAATGTAATTAATTTGGAAGCACTTTACACTCTATTTGCTGGGGGGAAACCTGAGCATTTATAATTAAGTCCAAGGTAGAAAACTGAAATGTCAGATAAGTATACGAACAATACATATGCCATCATGGTAGCTAGCAACATGCATGTGTACATAGGTTAGGCTGAGATGTTAATAAATAATAAAACCTATCCCTTATAACATTTTAATTGAACTGCATATTTTGCATTGCGAACTGGTGCAAATGCACATTCTGTTTCAAAACCTCAAACTACATACATATTATTTATCAATAACTCTTATGACTTACCATTAGCAAGACATACTTGAAGCCATGAAAGTTCTGTTGAGTGCTAACTGACCAGTGATTATCCTTGAGTGCTGACTGAAGGTGACTGTCTTTGAGTGCCGACCTACTGGTGAGTGCTGACTGCCCAATGGTGATTGTCCTTAATTTCATGAGGTAATAGGAGGGATCATCACTAGTGAACAAACCACTAACAAGAAATCTGCATGAGAAAAACAACACTTTACTCCAGTACATAAAGTATGACTTTGAACACACACACCCAACAGTCTGCATCACCCATCCAATTCCCAGAGTAGGGAATGGACTGGACTGAATGTTGCAACACTGGCCATTATTGAATGTATTTTTCTCCACAGTGATTATTGAAATGGTCATTTGATTTACCAATTAAATTAAAAGGAACTAAATAGGAATGCAGAAAACACTGAATGTAGAACACAGGCCAATGATAACAGTAATAGAATTCCAGGTTCAATGCCCAATCGGTGATGCCTTTTCCTTGAGCAAGTGTACCCGCATTGCTCCAGTCTACTGAGCTCGAGTTGATAAATAAGGACCTGGTATAAACTGGCACCCAGCTGGGCAAGCAAATGCCAACTGTTAAGATCTCACACAGTGGGTGAAAGTGTTTGGGTGCCCACACCTTTACTTTTGAGACACGTCCTGCTGGTTATTACTTCTGCCCTAAGCAGATTTAACTAAGCAACTGAGTAGTGCATAGGTGTCGTAGTGCTGGTTCAAGGGTAGGCATGATGATGCTTGCATGGCAGACGAAGCCTTCGTAACTTCTGTGCATGTGTGTATTGTGTAGCATACAGTATGCACATACATGTGTGCAAGTGTAATCTACACTATATATTGTACCACACATGTATAGGCTCACCTGTGTCATAATAAAAAAGATAAGACATCTCATTGATGTAAGCCAGTCCCAGGGGAAAGATCACAGTCTTATCTCCTGCAGTGTAGCCTTTCCATCACATCATGAGGGTAGATGAACCAGGAGTACAAGTACATCTACTTTCAGATAGGACCGGGCCCTCATGCACACTCTGAGTAGCATAATACGATAGACAATATGTAATAATATTTCCATAATTATCTACAGTTGAACCTGAGTATATACTATTTACTTATGGTACTATAGATGTTCTACTACTCTATAAGGAGTCAAAATCATCTACAAACTTTCAAGATGAGGGTCTATATTTCATCTTTCAGAAATACTTCAGTGTTCATCTTTCAAGAATATTTCAAGTCATAATTCTCCACAAACTTTCGTAAGTTAAGCAAAATTTCATCCAGAATTTTTAGCATTTGTTGTTATATTAATTTTATCGATTCACCTTTCAAAACAGAGTGAAATAATCAGAATTTCAGGCCATATTTCATCTTTCAGAAATAATTTCAGAGGTAATCCATGAAATTTCAGGTCGTTACCTACCCCTCGGCAATGACCCTGAGATTTTCAGGGTAACATGTATTTGGGCGGTACTGTACCTATTAGCGATGTACTGTTAACAACCTGGTACTGTACATACCATCTAGCACCACGTGATATCATGTAATGTCAACTAGCAATTTGTGCTTACAGTATCTCGCCTAGGCAGTCGTAATGCTGACCTCTGACAGCAAGTTTCCGTATAGTTACAGTTATCCAGCACTTGGCACGGGCTACTTGTGTCAAAATTCCTAGGATTTCACAGAGAATTTTGAATGTTGTTACTATCACAGATAGCACCAAGAGTTCATAATATTATGGGGGGGGGAGAGTATCCTACTTCAGTATAGCCTGTATAAACCCATACTGTGAAGTTATGATGCAACACTGTGATCACCTTCAAATGTGTTAGTTGGTCAGGCTTTTGCTCGGCAAATAGCGACAAAGGTAGCAGTACATTGACAAGTTGAAGCATCTTTTGGAGCGTGTTACCAATGCATTGCCAAAGAGGACTGTTCTAAGAGGAAAGCAGGAGCCGATACTATTTATAGATGAGGCAAATCGACTCAGAACACTTCTGAGAGACCCCAGTGGTTTGGCAGCACTAGAGAGTCTTTTTGAATGGCTAATTTTGCAGACTAAAGAAACTAGGTGCTTCCATGTTGTATTAGCCTCTAGTGATAGTTTTTTTCACGTTGTGGGTAGAAAAGTATATAGAGTTTTCTATGTACAACACCTATGTTCTTGGACATCTTGACAAGATGGAAGCTCAGCGGTACTTCAATGAGCTGTTACAAGTTAATAATCGTTTATTCCACAAAATTGCTAAACCCACTTTTCAGAAAGCTTATAGTGTGTGTGGTGGGAGCATCTTTTTGATGGAGGCATTTATGCAGCAGTGGCTTGCAGAGGATGGAGAGGGACTGATCACCACCGATGTTACAGAATTTTCAATGGTTCGACAAGCGACGAGAAGACTTATGATGGGTTTATATCCTGAATCCAAGGACTTGTCGAGGGAAATTGGACCACCCAAGTGGACAAGGGAAGTATTTTTGAAAGTTGTTGGCATGATGGTCGAGTCTGAAGGGTTTCTTACTTATCGACTTTTGTGTGAAAAGTTTGGTAAAGAGGTCATTGATTCAATGATAGAATTCAACTTGATGCACCTCAGACCTACGTGTAGTATGTCACATGATGTACCACATCATTGATTACCAATTGTAACAGCCCAGAGTCCAGCTGCCTTAGTTGGCATGAGAGAATTACTTGAACTTAAATAGTTTTTTGTTTTTTTGTTTTTGTGAGCAAGAGAACTATGAGACAAAGTTTGTTATTGTAACAAGACATTATTAAAGTTATTACTAGTGAATTTAAAAAATTGTTAATTTAGAAATGGAAGTAGGGATATCAAGCGATAAAAACTACTGAAACAAGTGATTTGAATGATGGCAACTATTACAACATAGCTTTGTGGGGAAATCCTTACATTGGCATCTCACCACCTCACCATATATGTTCAATGCCAAAGTAGGAATTTCCCCACAAAGCTATGTTGTAATAGTTGCCATCATTCAAATCACTTGTTTCAGTAGTTTTTATCGCTTGATCCCTACTTCCATTTCTAAATTAACAATTTTTTTAATTCACTAGTTTGTTAACTTTTTTTGGTATAGGTATATAGCTATTATTGATCTTTGGCACTGACTGCTCTATTAGAGTATCTCGATCTTGCTGCTTGCTTTATGCAAGCTGCTCAATTGCTAAATTGAAAGGCATGCAGGGTTTCTATCTCCTGTTTTCTACAATTAGTTACAGCTGGACCATTAATAATGGGTGTGGTCCACTGATCGTTAAGTACGAGCGCGCGCTTTGATTGATAAGGGCGTGGCAGTGTGTTATTATTGCGCTTACTTCGCTAGGCTGTTTGATCGCTTTGCAAGTGTTGCTATACAGGCATCTACTTGCCCTTACAGTACAGAATCCGTTATTAGTTTTGTGGCGTCCGAATACGGCTGCTCTAAGGAAAGTGTCGATATGAATTATTAACGCCTCCGTGACTGGAAAAGAAGACGATCCATAATTGAAGATAAAAGGAAAGGCAAAGCGCAGAAGGCAGACACTCGTCGGAACCCGAAAAGGCACATCCCAGCAGCGAGTTAAATATTGTGGCAAAGAATGGTGATCCTTCGCTGCTTCGTTTGGCCTGTAGCCTTGCGAATGTGGTCAGGCTGGCTGGCAGGCTGGCAGGCAGACGAAAATTTCTGTTTTAGCGATTTTTTAGAAATAAAATTCCAGCACTTTTCTAGTCGTTTCCTGATATATAACGCTAGAAATAAAGTTAGAAACTTGAAGACTCTTTAGTAAAAGGTTTATTTGCTGCGTGAGATATTTCTAGGATGATTTTTGAGGGATTGAAATTTGAGGCGCGCGCCAAATCCACCCAGATCCCTACTTAAACAGTACTATCGTACTGTTTGATAATCAGTTTTATTATTACAGTTTGTTGTTGCAACATGAGACATTACATTTGAAGTTTGTTATTGTTTAACAAGGTTAATAAGTGAAGAGGTGGTAGGGCATTTATTAGAACAAGCGTGGGCTTGTATTACACACACTATCAGAGTCACATTGACCTCGTGTCAGAGTGAGAGTTTCCCCTCCCTCTCTCCACAAGGTTAAAAATATTATGTGTCATTAGCTACTCGGGCATCAGTAGCTACAGGAGGCGACGAGGGGTAAGCTGGCTTATTGGCACTATTAGAAGCTGGTTTAGGGCTAAGAACCCCTTCAGGTGGGACAGAAATTCCCTTTTCTTTGTTGTTCCGGTCTAGTGAGTGTGAGTGCTCTTTCACTTTTCCATGAGGTGGCTGGGTATAGTGAAAGAGGGCCCCCTCTCACTCATTCTCCCCCAAGCTGTAGTAATTTAGCTATTTGTATAGTTACTTCTTCCAATTCCAACTCCCTATCAAAGCCAATAAGTTGGCCAGGAGGGCCCAACAAAACAATCTGACGGATCAGCCTACACTTTGTTGCCAAACCTTCTCAAGGTAGGATGTTATTGCAGTTGAAAACACTATGCCAATGAAAAACATGTGAAATGTCAAAAATTTCATTGACAATTTTCACTGCATTTTCATTGCTAATTATCCCGTGAAATGCAATTTCAATTTCAGTAAACCAGTTGCCACATATGCATTTCAAATTAAATTTCTGAATAAGTAAACAAACTATTACTAATTTTATGCATTTCATGCTGTTTACTCAATAAAGAGGAGTGCACATGTTCTTTGTTTTGTTTTGCTATTTTATTTTTTTCCTACCACAACTGTGTATCGACCACGATGTAGAAGATGTGGGAAAGGGGTCACATCCTTACCACTCTTGCCCAGCCAAAGATGCTGTTTGTTTCCGCTGCACCAGAAGAGGCCATCTAAGCACCCAGTGCTTATCTACCACAAAAACTAACAATGGATGAGCCCTTGAACATGAGAAATGAGAAGTACTTGGATACAGTGTACAGTGCACAGAAGGTAGAGATGAGAGGACAACAAGTTCCAGGAACTGTTATTCATCCCCCAGATCATTCACCTTATTGAACAGAGTTGAAGGGGGGAGATGTGACATCAAGATATTACATGATGATGACAATGTACATTCCTGTGTAAACACATCTGGTTCTCTTCTGGTATAAAGTATGTATGTTCGTATGTTTTGACATGATAAGAAGCAAGTCACAAGTATATTCACCTAGAAATTCTACATCTTGCACCTCAGAAGCGGTGGTAAAATGTACGTATTAAGGCTGAAATGGACGGATAGCAACTTTTACTATCTGGATATCCTAAACAGAACCTTTCCAGATATCCTACAGATAGTGGCTACAAACATTTAGGTTATTATAAACATCCTTGTTTCACTAGTACTAGAATTCATTATGAGAACAAATAATTTGTGGTAATCTTGCAGTGTTGCTTTGCAGTAACAAGATTGGTAGCTGGAGAAAACATGGAAACAAGATCTAGCTAGCAGCTGTTACAGTACTTTTTCCAGTAGTAAAGAACAGGCGAAAACTCTTCTGCTACAACTTATATAGCAGCATATGCCACTTCGCTTCGTCATTAGCGATGGGCATGGTCACTCGCAAACAACAGATAAAATGCTTTAAATAATAAGAAGCTACCCAGTTGGCTTCAAATTACTATCCGGATAGTAAACTATCATCCAGATATCCGGATAATACAGGTATTTGTTTCAGCCCTAGTACGTACAGCTGTAGTAGAAAGGTTTAGAGTTGGTCTGAAGACATTTTTGGGCTTTGCTGTGCCTAACCAATGCTGCCAGCTATCATAAAGGGTTTCAGGGTGATATTTTTGGCTGGAAAAGCCAAGTTCTTCATATACAGTACAATATAATGACAATCTCTACAGCATACTATACAACAAAAGAAAGCCCTTGAACTGATGAAAGGTACCAACACTGGTGGTGGACTATTGACACTACCAGTTTAATCTCATTCACACTGTGATTATCTCCTTTCTTTTTCTCTCTCCCTCTCTCCTCACACACACACATATGCATGCACACACATAGAATGGCCAATACTACCTCAACATCGTCCTATGAGGAATCCTACGACAACTTGACATTGACAACACCAACCCAACCAATGAAGAAGACAATTTCAATGATATTAACATCGATGAATTCATGGACAACATCCCCACCCCAGTACAACCGATGAACAAAGAACCAGAACAAGGTAGTTTAGGGAAAACCCATTCTACAACCCCACAAATGCCACCAACAGAAAAGAAAGACTTAAAAGCTCTCTTTGTCCTGAGGGCACCCCAAATATGGAGGGTTAAGGCCGTCCCCTCTTCTAATTCAAAAAATGCAGCAAACAAGCCTAATTAGCAGTGTGCTAAACTAATATCTATATTGGGTTTTACTTTGCTGCTACATACACAATTGAATCATTGTAATTTGTATTTAGTACTTTATGAAATATTTTGTAATTCTGCAATTACATTGCTAAGGAGGTGTACCTCGAACAAAATGCTTTAACCCACTAATAATGTACAGAAGTATCTTCTTAACTGTTTTATATTTCGTCTATAACAATTTCTAACATAAATTCTCCAGGCAAAGCCTCAAAACTGCTCTACATCTTCTTTCCCATATGTATGGGCATACCCCTTTTTCAACTCGAAGGAATTTGTTATACCCAGTAGCCTAGGAGGCCAGCTGTGTTGTTTTATAGCTTTTGACATCCGTAAAGTCCATGGGAAAGGCCTTTACTGCGTCCTTATAAAACTGCACGTATTAATTGTCTTAAACCAAAGCTTACCTGCCCAGAAGTTTAATACAAGCTCTATATGGCCCTTATTTATCACATAAAGGCTGTTTTTAGCAAACAAAGCTTTACTCACATGGGTGTGGAAAGACAAACAAATATACATACATACATCCATACAAACACACACACTTTTCAGAAAACAATTTCAGTAAACCAGGCACATGCCTGGTTTAAAAATTATTATTTGGATGGGCAAACCTTGAAATTTCAACTTGATAACCTCAACCATATTAGTTAAAGTTACAGCCCGTTTACACTAGCCCTCTGTTTCAAACTGTTTCGAATCAGAGCGGTTTCTAGCTTAATGTAAACACGTAACGAATCAAACCGAACCGTACCGAACCAATCTGAGTTGGACCTGCTAGGGATGTGGGTCTGGTTCGATCCACTTACCGGCTTCGCACTCACCTGTTATAAACAGAGTATGGGTATGAGAAATTACTAAAGTAGCGGTTGTGCAGCTCAACAACCGATCCCGGATCGAGCTGGATCAATCTCACATGAATCGAACTGTAGTGTAAACGGGCTGTTAGTGACTTATTGAAGGGGATGGTTAAACCCGGACCAAAGGTCAATTCTCCAGGAATACAAGATTAGCCATTTTACAGCTATTTATATCCTCTATAGCACTTATACACTACTCACATTGCAGCAACTCTGCCAAGAATGCAATTGCAATGGTTGAGCAACACGAAGTATCCACTGTAGAATAATCTAACAAAGTTAAAACACTTTCTAATGTGTTTTACTGCACAATCGCTACAAAGCTATACCTGTTCTTCCTGCTGTACAATGAGTGGTTGCCCGAATTTATTAGAGTCGCACTGTTCCAGGCCTATTGTACATTATTTTTTCAGAATACCCTGGTCTTGGACTGTGACAGGCCTGTAAATTGAAATTAAAGGCCTGCCACAATACTATTACCATCCTGTAGCAATCCTGCCAGACAGGCCTACCCCAGGAATGGTACAACAGTGTAATCTAGAATACAGTGCTGTGACAGGCTAGTGACATTACAGCATTGACAGGTTTGCAGAATTAAGGCTGATAACAGGCAATAATTTTTATCAGGGATATATCTCAAACTTAATGCATGGAGTTAAGCAAGATAGGCAATACTTGAATTATTTCAAGATGGATATCTAGAGTGAATAGCACGACTCTAATAAATTCGGGCAGCCACTCATTGTTCTATGCAACTACCTGTACAGCAGGAAGAACACGTAACTTTGCAGCGATTGTCTAGTAAAACACATTAGAAAGTGTTTTAACTTTGTTAGATTGTTCTACTTCGTGTTGCTCAACCATCGCAATTGCATTCTTGGCAGAGTTGCTGCAAGGTGAGTAGTGTATAAGTGCTATAGAGGATATAAATAGCTGTAAATACTTAGAAAATGGCTAATCTTGTATTCCTGGAGAATTGACCCTTGGTCCAGTCCAGGTTTTAACCATCCCCCTTATTGAAGCCTACTGTTAAGCCACCCATACCTAGTGGTTGGGTTACAAAGATACTTAACACACAAAACGTGTTGTTTTTTACAATGCACCTCAACACGTAATTTTGCTGTACAAGGCTCCCTTTTTTCCCAGATTTTCAAGTCTTTATGTCAGATTTCTCCTCCTTATTTACATAATATTTTTCAATTTTCAAAGGACAAAACAGGTCACGTTAGCCGCAACATCAATTGACTCTTTGTCCCCAGAGTGTTTACCAACTATGGTAAAAAGAGATCTTTTATCAAGGGGCTCTTATATAGAAAAAAATTATCATCCAGTGTTTCTGAGGTTACCACATTGTCATCATTTAAAAACTTTACCTAAGTTCTTGATAACAATTAAGAGCCCAGCACCAACTCTTATGTACCAGAATCATCATCATTCATTAAGGATCACAATGAGCCGTATTCCACCTCCGTAAACCATAGTACGCGGAAGTTATGGTGTCATGTTTCAAAGATGGTGTTGTTATTGTTACAACCGCAACCATGCCAGAAGCTGTACAAATATAATGTATGGTAAATTTTACAAACGTTTTGATATGGTTAGTGGTTTCAAACTTTTCTGCTGCTCAAATTTGCAAAGCATTAGATTGTACCAATAAGGCCCTGGAGTAAGTTTGTACGTAGTTGAAAGCAGTTTGTCACCTGTCAGATGTTTAGAATAGTTTTAGTGCTTTATATGAGTTGATCCACTTATGTAATTGTTAGAAATTTTGAGTAATTTTCCCTTCAGCGCCATTTTTCCTATATGGGTTTAATATTTTGTCATTGTTAAGCTACAACTTCACTATAGAATGCAGCATTGATTGATTGATACCATCATTGAAACAATGAAGAATGTACATATATACAATAAAAGCATTTATTGAAGCTATATTATTTAAACTGCCAACCACTACATCCTTTACAGGAAGTGCATTGCAGGCTATTAGTGCCATGGAACAGCTAGAATTGTAAAACATTAAGAAAGTATTCATTTAGCATCAAATGTTGTATAATATGAGATGACAATTTATATTGTCCATATGTGATTTACAAATCCTACATCAGGTAAATCAAACGAACACCACCAGTGGATAGATACACTACCATTCTATTGGTTTTGACCCACAGCATTCCTCGGGTTATCCAAACCCCAATGTGTCTCAAGCAATGGTAAAAGTATGAATTGTTTAGATAACTGAAGTCCACACATTTGCTGTACTCTAATAAAACATTCACTAGCTTGCACTTAAAATACTCTAATAAAACAGTCATTTCCAATTTCACATAAACAAGGATACAGATAAATGAGGTTCGGATAACTGAGGATCTACTGTACTCAAACTACTCGAGGCTGGTTTTAACAGACATCTTTTCTGGGTGGTGTGGCTGCTTGATTAGCAGTTTCTATCCTTATAAAGGACCTGGCTTCATGCAAATCAGTGGTGCACAGGTGGATGGACTCATATAGTTGGACAAACATTTTCTGTGTTGTTACTGCTGCATATCAGTCACTAAAAAGCCAGCACAGCCCTGTAACCATGCATGGTTGCCATGGCACTAGTATTATCACGAAAGATGCAGCCACTTCTACCAATGCTACAGCAGAAACAGCATTGGAAGTGGTAGTGTAGCATTAATGGAGTCCAAAGCAGTTACAGACACAATGTATGGAATTTATAAATCCTCAAGTACATAGTACCTTACTTCATAGCAACCCTGCTTACAACACAATCGCGATAGCAGAATAACACATTGGTGTTGATCATTAAATAGAATGAACACAAAATACCAACTCTAGAACAAGTTAACTAAGCTACTTTCTAATACACTTCAATATACAATTGCTACAAAACTACAAATACAAGGTTAGAAGGTAGTGTGAACAGGGTGTTAGACTCTTTTTTACAATACACTCAAATTAATTATCTTTTCCATGGCAGCTTCTGCTGTAGCCTTTTCCTAAAAGTCACTGCATGGATCTTTCATAATAATACTAATGCCATCCCAAACACCATGGTAACAATGATGCTCACGTGACATAATTTAATGTGTCCTATTACATCTTCACACAGTAGGAAACTAGGAATGCATATTCATTGTAGATTTTGAACACGTTATTATGCCTGAAGGCATGGAGTATATCAGAAAACAAGGTGGGAGACACAATCTGGAATACGGAATAACAAAACGGTGGAATAATGGATTAATTGAAAATTATATTCTAAATTTTTATGCCTTCTATAGCACTATACACTCCTTACTTCATAGCAACCCTGCTGACAATGCCTTGGGGTGATCATTAAATAGAATGCACACAAAGTATCAATTCTAGAGCAAATCAGCTACTTTTTAACACACTTCAATACATAATCGCTACAAAACTGAAAGTTTTCTCTGCTATACTTGCTTATACCAGCTGTCACACACAATTAAGTAACTGCTGGAATTTATTAGTGACAAAACATTCCATCCCCAAGAAATCTATTCTGCAGTAATCTACTTTGTCTAACCTACGTGACTGTTAGCCATCCATCACCAAACGTGTTTAAAATAACTTCTAAAGTCAAACACTACTTGAAAATTCTTGTTACTTCGTATCTAATAAATTCAGACAGTCACTTGTGTGAACAGCTGGTATGAACAAGTTAGCAGAAAGAACTTATAGCAACTGTATATTGAAGCGTAACCACTTAGCTTGTTCTACAGTGGATAGTTTTGTGTGCATTGCTATTGCATTACTATTGTGTATTTTTGCTACCACCAAATCTACACCTTTCGCTGTCAGCAAAGATGAATGGAACACCAAGGAAGCCGGGTGTGCAGTGCTATTTCGGAGCATACAGCAAAACCTCTATAATCCAATACTCGTCAGGATAAAAAATTGTGTTGGATTAGCAAGGATGTCATTGAGGTAGTGTATATTACATAGAAAAGTCTTTTTGGTATACAAACAATGTCAGATTATATAAAGCTATTCTGGATTACAGAGGTAGAGAGGTTTCAATGTATTTAGATGCCATGCCACAAAAATACTATGCTACTACCATAGATACTATACTAATAACACGGGATTGGAAGCTCCGTTTCATGTACTGGCACTCCTCGTTGTACTGGAAGTAATTAATTTGCTGGTTGCATCATGTCATTAGTTATGTTGCTACCTTCGTCACTATGCTCTATTATTACAGGACGGGATTTGGCTCTTGTTCCGTGAGCTGTAAGTTCGTCTGTATAAAACAAAGAACTGTACAGTAATTGCTACACTAAGCCACACTCGAATCACTTAGCTTTGCCATATTTCCAGCAATTGTCTGGAGGACGCTTAGAAATACCCGAAACAGGTACACAAACTATGTGACTTCTTGTTTGTTAACACTAAAAATCTTCTGGAAAAAGTGTTGAATTGAACCAACGTGCGGCACAAGCCATTTGGAACTATCTGTACTTTAATACAATTCCATTAGTTTTCACTGTGTGTAACGGGTTGAACATAGCTGACAACGAAGCGTAATGGTAACTTCACTTTTCACACGATAATTGATATAGCTGGGGCACGCAGTGCCTTTTCAGATGCGGTATGCGTGGGGCCACCAGCTATAATAAAATTATTTACAAAAAAAGTTAACAAACAAGTACATGAAAAAATTTGGAATTTTCATCTACAGTAGGGACCATAGCACATTGATAAAAAGTACTGAAACAAGTTGGAGTAGTCCATGATATTAAATCACTGTAATACAATAAGAAGTGTTATATCCCTACTGTGCTCAAGATACCATAACGGAAATGCACAGTAGGGATATAACACTTCTTATTGTATTACAGTGATTTAATATCATGGACTACTCCAACTTGTTTCAGTACTTTTATCAATGTGCTATGGTCCCTACTGTAGTTGAAAATTCCAAATTTTTTTGTGTACTTGTATAATCAGGGTTACTTATACCAAGTTCATAATAATTTATATATACCGAGGAGAATATATCCTACTCTCACATACCCATGTTCAACTAATGACATCATTAAAAGGAGAGAAATGGGAGAATTTGGAAGTGCTATGTCATAATAATATTATTGATTGAATGCGTGCCGAACAACGTCGTTAGCAACCTAAACTAACTCCAGCTCCAAGAGTTTCTCACTGAACTACAATCATTCCTTCATGGGTTAATATTTGTAGGCATTTTTTGTTTCCTGAGTGTTACAAGTGCAAAATGGTACTAACGATTCTTGCACTTTTGTGGCTGCCCATACATCACAAACTACAACATCATGTCGTTACATCATAACTTCACGATACACCCTTCTACAGGGATATATGAGAGTAGAACACTCTCCTTAGATTATATATATTATGAACTATTGGTTATACATACGTACATACATACATACATACATACATACATACATACATACATACATACATACATACATACATACATACATACATACATACATACATACATACATACATACATACATACATACATACATAGCTACACTTCAGTACAAACATTTACATAACAGGCATGAACAATGCAGTAATGATGATCAACAAGATCCAGAGGCAAAAGCAAATACACTGACCAATACTAGCTGGCCTTTTTGTATATTGAAGTGCTTTTTGGTATTGCCAAGAACCGGATGCCTGGTATACTGAGATTTCTGTAGCTGGTATCTAGGAGACCAAATGGTTTGGATCAGACACACCTGGTCTATTGACACAGCAAGTTCTGTGTTGGTCAACCTCCTCCACCGAAACAGACGTACAGCCTTCTGCTGTGGGTGTGGCAAATGTTTCCACCACAACAGTGGTACAATTGGTAATCAGGACAGTCTCATTTGTAATGTACCTAGATTTAGATTACTCAATACAGTGAAATCAGGATACAAGTTTCTCATTACTCGCCCACATCACTATTCCACTCTGCTGCCTTTAAATTCATTACTGCTATATTTGATCATGCGTGCTAGTATTTCGATGTTTAGAGAAACTAGGCATCTAAGCAATGCATTTCTTCCTGCTTCGGATGCCGGTAAAATAACCCTTAAGGAGTCTTTTGATAATCCTTGTGCGACAGATAGCCTGCTGTTGCTGTGATTTTGGGTACTTCCTTCAATACTTTAATGAAAATGACTGCCCGCCCTTTGAGGAAGTGGCTGAATCAATCAATCAATCATCAATTAAAGCGTTTCGTTTACCCCAGTCACAAACTAACATAAGGTAATGAAGTGGACGTAGCAACTGCAAACACAACTCAGTACTAGTACAAAACACCATCAAGTTTAATTGTCACTGTAAATTTAATTCAATTTCATCTACTAGAAGTCATCACTTGTCAATAAACCCACCACAGTCAACCATCAACTCTCGTCGTTATTCGTTCTTTGTTAACACTGTCTTTCTGTGGAATTCTGTACCATTAACCATCCTCAGGGGCGGATCCAGAGTTTCGAAAGAGGGGGGGCACCTTTCTGAAAAACAGTTGAAGACCAAAAAACTTGCTGAAAACCAGTTGAAGACCAAAAAAAAAAAAAAAAAAAAAAAAAAGGTCACAACAATAATAGCTAGTTATCCTTACCAACTATATCACGTCTGTTATGTAAAATAAAATCCTATTTGTAGCTTCATAGGTAAGCTACACTGCCTCATGAACATTGTGACTGCTTTATTAGAGTACTTGACTGCTCTATTAGAGTATCTCGATCTTGTATGCAATTTCTTGAAGGGGGGGGGGGGGGCATTTGCCCCAAATGCCCCATCCTGGATCCGCCACTGATCCTCAATGATCCAAATCCAAAATCCTTCCGGCATTCATTATGCCATTATGTGTGTGTTAATTGATGTTTTTGTATTGTTGTGCAGTTTTGTAATTATTTGTTTGTTGTATATTTTTGTAGTTGTAGTGTTCTTTTTTGTGGCTGACACCTTGTACAGGCTTTGGCTTTTGTGTATGCCTTCCATTGTGGTAAATTTGATAATAATAATAATAACACGTGTAAGTACAAAACCGGAAACATTTACACTAATCACGTATTAGAATTAGCCTATACAGCAAGGAACGATTCCAACTTACCGATTTTACTTCATTATTCGGGTACACTAGCACAGAAGAGGACGAGAGGTACATATCGCTTCTGTCGCTTCGCAGCTGTGAGACAGCGCACGTGATAAAAATAATTTCTTTTTTTTGGAATGGGTAGCCGGTAAGTTACCATGGTGACAACATTTAAGTGGTGCTTTGCCGAAGGAAAATGCCTTATCTGGAAATAAAGAAGAAAAACAGGAATAAGACACAGCTGGGTTGTAATAAGGCGGCGTTTATACCGTGCGTCACTAGTCGTAGCTAGCAGAGCCGCTGTGCTCGGTCAAGTTTTGTGGCTGGCCACGCCAAGTCGAAAACTCCATAGTGGACGACGATAACATCATGTAACTATTGTACTGAGGTATTAGTTGACTGTATTACAAATGTAATTTCAATGTCCGGCATCGGCTTCTCACTGAGTTCAAGTTTCTAACCTAAGTATGTTGGGCTCTTGCTGTACTAGTTGTACACCGAGCGGAAACAGTCTAGAAAAGCATGCACATGTTTATGAAAAAGATATATTATGGTAAATTTACGCCTAATCCTGTTTTTCTAGCACTGAGCCAGGGGTATGAGAATGCTGTTCTATAGTGCCGCACCATACTATGGTTTGTCACTTACTTCAGGCATTTACATATATAGGAAAAAGGAGATGAGACAAATGCTATATCAGGCCAGAGAGTTAAAGTGTGTATGTTGTCTGCCCCTTTGAAGTTCAGCTCCACTCCTAGGGATTATGTACACGAGACCCTTTGTGAGAAGGATTTTTACATTTTTGTTTGACACCGACTGTGTGGTGTATGCTGTAGAGTTGCCATACTTGGAACTGTCTGACTGGCTAACACCAGTACTATCATTGTGTGGCTGTTACAATAAACTACTATAGGTTGGTCATGAAGTGAAGAAGTGTATGCAACAAATCACCACCTGAGAATCCATGACAACATTGAGTGATTGTTGTTAATGAAGTACATAGATCCAAAGTCTAACTATTACTTAGCATTGTTATGTCCTATATATTATGTGTTATTTCTGTTTTGTAGAAGTCCATCGCTGGCATATAGATTTAATCAGGTAGCACTGATGGTGTTCTGTTGTGTTGTCAGCGAGATTATACCATCTTGACTATAGTTGGATGATTTCAGAGGATTTCACTGTTGCCTCCTCAGCTGCAGCTCCTGCTGTTGTACTAATGAATGTATTACATACAAGTTAGGTGAGAATTATCATTTCTAGGTTACGTATGTATTTGATATTTATAAGCCTATCTATATTGTGTAGGTTACAAAGGTTGTTTTGGAAAGATTTTTTACTGAGGGTTAGTTCTCTGTTATATGTAATGGACTTTACCCGTTACATATTTACATACTCAGGATGAATACATGTTGTGATGTAGTCTTGGTAACTTGCTATTGAGATGTTAACCAGGTGGTTCGTTGCTTGCAAATCAGTGTTGTATTCTGAGGCTATGTTTAGTGTGTTATTTCAGAACCATCAGTTTGTTGGAGTAGGTGTAGCTACAGCTGTAACACAGGTTAGTTGGAGACCTGTTTTCTAACACTTATTGTTTACATTATTATAGGTATCTACATATGATATTTTAGGTTACCTACATCATAAGGTATGTTTTATTGTATTTGTTTCAGTTAATCATATTATGTTTTCCCATAGTTGCAACGTGACCGATATGAATTCCTTTACCTGCTAGTGTGTATTCTGGCTACGTGACATTATTCTAACTCCATTTTGAAGTTGTGCAGGAACGATAGGAACAATTGGATTTTGTGCTATATACCAATATATTTATGATGTCAAAACGGTACGTGTGTATAAAGCTATTATATTTGTTTGACTTAAGGTTACGGGATACTGTAAACCCCACATGTACACTATCGATCATTTTTCATGATTAGGGGTTTGATTTTTCTTAATGTATTGTTATCAAATATTTATGCATTCTTAACTTCTCATAAATCGACATGGAATTCAAATGTTGTTATGGAAACACGAGTTGTCCCCATGCCAAACAGTGAAAACTGTGAACCAAAAATCAGACCAATAAAGAACCATGAGAACTTACGAACAATTCTAAAGTTTGAAGAACATCACTTGTGAGGGACTGACAAGAGGATTTGTGAATAATGTGTATAGTTGCTGAAATATGACTACAATATGGCCTAAAGCAAGACACTAGTCACAAAATTAATGTTTAAATTGATATCACAAGCACTAGAAACATTATTTCTAACAAATGGCTCCGTCAGGACCTAGACAAGAAGCCAGACTAGTAGTCTGTTTATACAAAATGTTAACAACTAGTTTGACAGTCCTGATTTTTGGTTCAGGAAAATATCGCCATTAGTCAGCAAAACTACCCATGCGCTTACAGGTGTGCCAGTTGCTAAGTGTGTTGTATCTATGTTATCTTGTACTGTTACGTGTGTTTTCTTGTACCTTGTAACTGTCCAGTCAGCACGCTATTATTCTCCCAACAATTTAAGCCTGTTACCAGCTGATACAAAACACAACAACACCAAGCCTGCCTTAATTACGTAATAAAATTTTTGTTTGACAGTCGCTCACTATCCCGTAACCTTAAATGTCCATAATAGTTACTCTCAAGAAACATGATTTACTGCATGAAGATCTCACCTGTCTATAAAGATTTTGGTAAGCTGTTGTGCTTACATCTATTGTTACTACATGTTGTGCCATACAGCAGCTTGAAACAAATAACATGCAGATGCCAGTCAATGTTGAAGTCACTCATGGGTGGTGGAGTAACCAGCTTGTACAGAAACTATTGTAAGTTTTTGTGGTCAAACTGTTTTGTACTTGGTAAATGCAACTATTGATAGGAGGAATGTAGAAAATGTACAAGTAAAGTGTGGTTGGTGATAACTCCACCCCTTCCAGTCCTGCATAATGGTCGAAGCTGTATAAAGCACCGTACCATACATGGTATGTGAATAAATTCATGCATATAACAATTATTTATCCTTTTGCACTTGCAGGCTTGTTAAAGAAAACCGAGCAACCTAATAACTGAACTGCATGCAGTTTGTAACTATTGTACAGATGTATTTTATTAAGGTTACGGGATGCTGTAAACCCCACATGTACACTATTCATCATTTTTCATGATTAGGGGTTTGATTTTTCTTAATGCATTGTTATCAAATATTTATGCATTCTTAACTTCTCATAAATCGACATGGAATTCAAATGTTGTTACGGAAACATAAGTTGTCCCCATGCCAAACAGTGAAAACTGTGAACCAAAAATCAGACCAATGAAGAACCATGAGAACTTACTAACAATTCTAAGGTTTGAAGAACATCACTTGTGAGGGACTAACAAGAGGATTTGTGAATAATGTGTATAGTTGCTGAAATATGACTACAATATGGCCTAAAGCAAGACACTGGTCACAAGATTAATTTTTAAATTGATATCACAAGCACTAGAAACATTATTTCTAACAAATGGCTCCGTCAGGACCTAGACAAGAAGCCAGACTAGTAGTCTGTTTATACAAAATGTTAACAACTAGTTTGACAGTCCTGATTTTTGGTTCAGGAAAATATCGCCATTAGTCAGCAAAACTACGCATGCGCTTACAGGTGCGCCAGTTGCTAAGTGTGTTGTATCTATGTTATCTTGTACTGTTACGTGTGTTTTCTTGTACCTTGTAACTGTCCAGTCAGCACGCTATTATTCTCCCAACAATTTAAGCCTGTTACCAGCTGATACAAAACACAACAACACCAAGCCCGCCTTAATTACGTAATAAAATTTTTGTTTGACAGTCGCTCACTATCCCGTAACCTTAATATGGTGTTGATACCTGTCAAAGGTGCTATGGTAGCACTGTAGCACTTACAGAAGGTGTCATTGTAACATCTATGAGAGGTGCTATCATGGCATCTATATAAAAGCTTAAAATTTGACTGCTCAATAGCACCTACCATAGGTGCTACCATAGCACTTCTTTTAACAGTGTGATTATTGAAATTGGCCCCATTCAACAATGGCGTCCGGCGTGGTTTTGGATAGTGTCTATACAGAGAATAGAGATCCAGAAAGATCAAGATATTGATGCCTTACCACACTTTTCTCCTTCGTTCTTCACTGGGAACATCTCGAAACGTTACACCTTCCAATGGCACAGTGTACAAAGTAACCCCAGTCTTGTCGCCATTTTTAAGTTGTGACGTAATTGCGGATAAGGCTCATATCTTGAGCAACCTTTCGAGGTGAAGTGACGTATCGTTAAAGTACGAAATGTCCAAGCTTACTTACAAAGAATTTGAAGGTAATTTCCTCGGATTACTACCTGATGATTTTAAACGATTTCTAATTTCAAAGGTGAACGTACTTTTGAAATCAGTGTTCTGGCAGCCAAAAGTACCCCTTAGTCGCAAAGAATATTTCAGTGAAGTTGGGCTAAAAGCAGTGGAACAATGTGTTAAAAAGATATGCATACGGCCAAAAATTACCAATCAAGAAGAATTAGATAAGCGCTACACTAGGAGTTCCCGTTTGTATACTGCAGTAGTGAATGATACAATTCGCGACACGAAAGCCAGTCCATCGGTCTTGGAATCGATAACAGATAAATTCCAAAATATGCAGACCACTGATGATAGTGACATTGGTGATGATCAGTTTCTCCAGGTTACATCACCAGTCCATATGTCTCCAATTGGAACAGAAAGAGCTACTTCTAGGAAACAAGGTACAAAACGACATCATAAAGTGTTAAATGATACTTATCACAAACATGAAGTTCAAATATTTAAATTATTAGCAGAACTGATATGCGAGTTAGGTTATCCTCCTTTAAAATTAGAGGATCTACCAGGAGATGATCATACTGAAACATTTTGCACTAAAATTGATTTTTACACTACTGCTATTTTTAGATGTTGTGTCTACTCAATATGCAATCCTCAACAGTATCCCAATATCAAGTGCATGAACATATTTATAGCAATTGTTGAAGTGTGTCTGAAGATAGTAATGCAAAGGCACATTGTTGATTTTCAACGACCAAATAATTTACTGGCAGAGCAGGGTTGGCTAAATTGGAGAAAACATGTGATAGTGCTAATATCCTTTGCAGCTTTGTGTACTTCACTGTTGATGCTAGCCAAACTAATCACACGCAAGATTAGTAAATTTAAATTCTACCTTTGTACACTTAAAACAGAGAGTTGCTATACTGATGAAGATTTGAAAGAAATATTGGAATTATTTGATTTAAAACTTGAAAAATATATCTGACATGCAATGTACACATATTATTACTTTACTCACATATGCATGCACCAATATATATATTATACTAGCTGTAGTACCTGCCCTATCGTGCAGGGCACTATGTACAATGACATGGAAATTAAATGAAATTACAGTTGGTAATATACTATTATAGATACTTTATAAAAGACTAAGGAAACAATGTGGTGTAAGGATTGCATGAATGCAATAATTGTGGAGAAGTGCACTCTTATTGGAATATTTTGTGACTTAAGTTGCTCAAATTCTACCATCAACCAAACATACCATGAATTACTGTAATCTGCACTACAACGATTCTGTTATGACAAAATATAACGGCTTTATAAAATAACAGCATGGGCACAGAGTGGGGGCTAGCAAGAAATAATAATAAATGAAAACAAAAAAAATTTGAGTCATCCAGCCCAAGACAGCTCATGGAAAAACCTGCCAGCCTTTTCTTTTGTTTTGCTGCACAGGAAAACCTGAAAAATGCTCCACTCTGCTTTGTATGCATGTGTAGAAAGAGTTCAAATCATTGCTGCAAAGTCTATAAATAGCTCCCATTTTCACAACGTGCCCCACGTTGTGAAGAACAGTCTGCCACGGGACCGTGTCATTTCACTGTGTAGCTGCAGTCATCCCTCCTCCGAGCAAACCATCCAGGATATGCATAAAGACAAAAGAATAGAAAAGATAAATAGTTTCACACATACATAAATATACAAAGCAATCATCTGATACATTTTTTACCATAATACCTTCCTTACCACCATCCACAGGTGCTGATCCACAATATCACAAAGCAGCAGTAGCAGCAGACAAACCTAACTAAAGTGCATGTGTTTGCCTATCTAAAAACCTCACTATAGACTACATTACGTGTTTTGCAATCCCCTCTAACTAAAAGTGTCAATCTATCTGCTGAACCTACCCTAGATAGTGCCACATAAAGCATGCCGTGTGTGAAGCTTTCGTCCGTCAAATCTAATCCTACAGCCTTAAAAGTTTGGCCCTGGCTTTTGTTAATGGTCATGGCAAAGCAAAGTGCAATTGGAAATTGAAGCCGTCTAAATTCAAAAGGCAAAACCGAGTTACTCGGAATGAGAGGAATGCGTGGTATTATAATATCGTGTCCTGCATATCTACCATGAGAAATCTTGGCCTCTACTGTGTTAGCCGACAGTTTAGTAACTACACACCAAGTGCCATTAGTAACCCTTGGAGGATCTAGAGAGCGTAGAATAATAATAGGAGCGCCTACTTTAAGTAAGAGAAGATGCTGAGGTAGTCCAGATACCTCTAAAGAGTTCAAGAATTCTGTTGGAAAGTGAACAGCCTGAGATTCATCAGGTATGGTGTCCAAGGACCTGTAGTCACAGCAGTCACCAGGTAACTGCTCCACCAGAGTCATGTTGATGGAATGAGTGGTCTTGTTAAGAGGAGCAAGAATGCAGTATTCAGAAAGCCAAGCCAAGTCCCTAAAGTTAGAGAGCAAATCTGGATACACCCTGGAAACCAGTTCCTCCTTGCTATCCACAAAGGTTCCCATGGTGTCAGGTAGCTGGACAACATCAGGTAGAGTGTCAATAGGAAACTTCCCATCTCCAATGGCCAATAGTTCTTCAGCGAATTGTCCAGCTGCCACATCCCCACACAGGTGCACTCTCATGTTAGTGTGTAGTTGTTTAACCACCACACTGTCCCACAGATGAGATCGCTTGAGGCAAGCATCAACAATGTTACCTCTAGTGCCACCTTGAATGACAGGTAGAATCTGCCTGAAGTCACCACACAGTAGCATGCACTTGCCTCCCATTGGATTATCATTCCCTGTCAGATCCCTCAGGGTGTCCAAAGCTTCAAAAGCACCTCTGTTGGTCATGGGGGCTTCGTTGACTACTATGGCTTTAGCCTCTATGATCACCCTACATAGTGCAGTTCCTTTCTTGATGTTGCACATGGGGATGTCCGATGCATGCAAGTCCAAAGGGATCTTAAAGGTGCTATGCAAGGTACGTCCTCCAGTCAAGAGAGTAGCAGCTATTCCGCTAGAAGCAGTAGCTAATGCTGTGTCACCCACCTACAGACCTAAGTTTAGCTAGAATAAGATTGATCAAGAAAGTTTTGCCAGTTCCACCAGGGGCATCCAAGAATAACATGCCTCCCTTGTCTCTATCTATCATGGAGCAAAAGGTGTCATAGACATCTTGCTGGTCAGCAGTAAGCAATGGAACATTACGATTTACGTATGCCTGTTGCTCTTCAGGATTATAGTCAATCTCCCTACGGTACACACGTGTAAACCTATTGCTATCCACTGCCTGAGGCTGGGGTAGCCCATACTCAGACAGTTCCCTACCTCCCATGGAAATAACTTTTTCCTGCAAGTCATTGAGAGCCACATTGAAGATGTCATCATTGAACTCCAAGTCATCATCCCGATGTTGAGTACGTTGCTGGTGCAAGAAGTCCTCTGCCATTGCTTCCTTGTGGTTCTCGTAAATCTCCAGAGGGTTGGATGGTTCACACCAATTAAGGATCACTGCAAACAGGGTGCAAAGACTTGCAGGTGAGTTGCTGACTGATGCCTCTTCCATAGCCAAGTGGTACTGATTATCATCCTCAAGAAGACCTAACCTCAAACATGCATCCCTAAAGGAACTACAGAGGTCACCTACAACAGTTCTCAAGTCAGCAAAAGACTGGGGTCCCCTAACATGATGAAGCAGCAATCGAAGGTAGAAGCATTCTCCCTGACGTGGACTGATGGTGTAGACTCTGCCTATAACCTGAGCCTCCTTAACTCCAGGATGGTCAGCGACATCCTTTCCCTGTTTTCTCCTGTTCCAAGTCTTCCTGCTCCACGTGTAGTACTGAGGCACTTCTTCATACAACAGAGTCCTGGCGAAATCATCAGATTGACAGAGGACAAAGAACTCTGTCAACGTAGTCTTCGGAGGGTCACCAGAAGCCCGTTCTCTTGCAGTCTCCTCAGTGAAATACACTCGTTGGCCATTCTCCAAGTGAACAGCAAGCTGTTCAACAGGAGGGAACCTTTCATGTATGGGGAACTCCAGTATTCTCCAGGCAGCCTCGCTGCTGCTGATGTAGCGTGCATTCTGGAAGTCTGAGACCTCATCCACCTGATCAGACCTCAGAGCAAAGGTTGCCTGATCACAACCCTTGTGTACGTATTTCAGTACATACTTGATGGATTTGATGGACACGCAAAGCTCGACATTACTGTGACAGTTTAAAGAACCGAGCAGAAGTTTCTTGTAAGGCACAATCCACCTGTTGTCAATCTCTTGAGTAACGCGAGACTCCATCACCCTCACATTAATGGTAGCCACTTGTCCACCATCCTCAGGGCTCCTCCTCCTGTACAGTGGGTAACTGTCTGCACGTAGTTGGGTATCAGCCTTGAACTGCTTTGGGTAGCTCTTACTGCAGCGGCCATCTTCCATGCAGGGTGAGTCAGGGTTGATGCTCCCACAGGGCCCATGTACCATGTTGGAAATCACGATCTGATGCAGCTCAGGATCAACCATTGGATCAGGGATCTCAGCACAGATGACGTCATCAATCTTATCTGGAGTGATCTTGTGCTCTGGAATAAGCCATTGCAGCAAATGGCAATGTGGCAAACCGCGCTTTTGCCATTCTGTTGAGTAGAGCCAAGCCTGTGGTTTCCCAAAAATCATCTCCTTTGTAAGCATCTCTAACAATTTCTTCACCTTAAGCCTAAACACACGGGCCACTAAGTCTGGACGGTCCAGAGGCTCTTGACGTGGTAGTAGATTGTTCCTAGTCTCTGGCCAATTGGGATTGGTGGTCATGGTGATAAAGAGGTCGGAGTGGCCATACTTCCTAACGTAGGTCATTGCATCCTGCTGACGCTCATGCATGTAGCGTGGTCCACCAGTAAATGATGACGGTAGGATCACCCTACGACCAACATTCCTGGGGTCACCATCCCCATCTACCATTGCATCCCGCAAATCCTGGTAGCAATCAGCACGTAGTGCCTTTTGCTCACGCCTGAGAAACTGTAAGCGTTCAGTTTCAATCTTACAGTAGGCGTCGACCAGGAATTGCTGGAAAAGCCTTTTACCCTTAAGCAATACAGGCACTTGCTGCCTGACCATGATGTGGTAGCGGTAATACACCATGGCTGTCAATTTCCTACCATTAGCCAATTTCAGGTTGATGTGCCATCCATTGGTGCCATAAGAAAAGAGTAAAGGATACTGTAAAGGATCATACCCCCTATGAAGTTCAGAAATGTGCTGCAAAGACCCATCCCTATAGTGCAAAACTATGTCCCTATTATTTAAATTATCATTAGGCATTAGCACTCCTACCTCGTCACACATCGGGCTATTGTACCTCCTACAGGCCGTTTGTTCTCATTAATCACTACCCTAATATTTGCTGGCTCATCATGCTGCTCAAATATTTCTTTAGCTACCTTAATAAGTTGAACATAGTGATTATCGTCATGCAAAAGCTCAGTAATACCCCTAACTATGTCAAGCCTTAACCCATCAACTATCCCACATCTTGTAGCTACTTCAGTTTGCTGGTTGTCGATAAAATAAATTTGGGAAAATTTAGGAGACTCACCTGTTGATGGAACTAAACTACCTATACGATGATAGACTTGACTTTGTACGATGATAGACTTGACCCTGTACTCTAAAAGAAGGATTGAAGCCAGCCATAGTTATCTCGTTACAGCCAAAGCTTGTCATTTGAAATGCACTATTATACTTACGTATGCTAGCTAGAAAATGTTTACCTGCTGTGTTTGTACCTTCATACAGGTGTCTCAAGAATGACTGGGACTGTGGAAATGCCTCTAACTGGACATTACCCTTCAAGCAACAAAGGGATTCAGTCTCCTGGGGAAATTTTAATGCGCCGCAGTGTGTGCATTCTACACTAAGTGTAGTCTCGCGTGGCCAGACCGCTTTTTTCCGTATACTGGGTGGGGAAAAAAGGGTCTGGTGCAACTCCAATAGCTGTTTACTTCTGAGCCGTCCCCACATTCCGGGGACGCTAATTGAATAACATTGGTCACAAAGGAGGTGCCATGACGTCAGTAAGTTAACTAGAGATCTGTTTATCCTTTAAACGAATCTTAATTAGCTCCGATGTCTCTTTTATATCGTCTTGAAAGTTAATCCTCATCGTGTAACAAGACTCACAACCAGAGCAGGAGTGTAGGAATATTTCGTAGTTTACTGACGTCATGGCACCTCCTTTGTGACCAATGTTATTCAATTAGCGTCCCCGGAATGTGGGGACGGCTCAGAAGTAAACAGCTATTGGAGTTGCACCAGACCCTTTTTTCCCCACCCAATATACGGAAAAAAGCGGTCTGGCCACGCGAGACTACACTAAGTGTGCCTACATCTGTAGTGTTGAAGAAGTTGTGTGGCTGATAGTTAGGCCCCCTAAAGCTTGGGTGTGTGCTTGCACGTACCTGTTGTCTGCGTGCTGTGTTAGCCTGCTGCTCCAGAGCTCTGTAGAGTGGATCAGCTCGAGCTTGTCGATGGGAAGCTGTATCTTGTTGTTGCTCCTCCCTCCTTGTTACTGGGTCTTCACGCGCAAGTCGACGGGCAGCTGTTTCACGCTGCTGTTCTTCTTCTCTGGTGGCCTGATCCGCACGCGCAAGTCTACGGGCAGCTGTATCACGCTGCTGTTCTTCTCTGGCCTGGTCCGCACGCGCAAGTCGACGGGCAGCTGCATCGTGGATCCGTTCCTGTGATCTTCTTTCTTCGTCCTGGCGGGCCACACGATGGGCTTCTGCGTCACGTTGTCGTCGTCTCTGTTGTGAGTCCAGTTCACACCTGGCACTGGATGAGGTGGTAGCTCCAGTTGAAGCCTCCTGGCGGCGCAGTATTTGTCGTTCTGCTTCTTCCCGTCTCTTCTCTGGATCCAATCTTTGGTTCTGCTTGCGTCTCTTTGCTTGAAACGCACAAAAAGTAGACGATCGTTTTCGCTTAGGCGGCATGCTTGGGCATGCTTACACAGCACATCAATTGAATTTGAATTAGAAATATCACGTGTGTACAGTTGGCAAAAACACATGCAGTACAGTGCGAAAAAAGGTGTACTGAAAAGGTGCCCAAAACGAAAAAAAGGTTAACACCAGCTGGACTCGAACCCACAACCTCGCGCACGTAAGACAGGCACTAAACCATTAACCTATCTACTTCACCACATTGTTACAGCAATATTTTTGTCTTATAAAGACTTGTACAAATGGACTGAGATAGGTGTTTACTTGCGGTTTGCATGCGGTTTATAGAAAGAATTCAAGCGAATTTTAGTCTACACACCTGCCTTCAACGGCCCCTAGACGACTAACGATAGCTCGCACGAACTTTTCGAAAGCGTCATTGTTGAGCTCAATAATCAGCGCTTCCGTGACGCCAAAGACGCTTCCAAACGCGCAGCGGTTCGAGAGTACAATGCGTGACATCAAATGGAATGCAGACAGACAGACAGACGGCTTTTCACTCTTATAATATAGAGAAGATAATATAGATAATATAGATTAATGCAATTACATTAACATTGTTATACCATAGTGAAGTTGAACTCTCTTTGGTAACTTAGTTGAACTTTTTACAGTTGACTTACAACTTACCTTATCACAGGTCCCTAGTGGGATAGCATTCACAGACAGGCAGAACTTATAATTAGTTTGAACTTCTACAAGGTAAATTGTTATATAGTGTACTTAGGTTGACTTCTACAGGGTGAATTGTAACTTAGCCAAACTTCTATAGTGATTTGTAACTAAGTTAAACTTTTTATGGGTGACTTGTAACTTAACTTCTGCAGTCCAGGACACAGGAGATTGATTGCTTTTAAATGATTGTAAACTGGTTACTGTTAATTAGTGTTGTTTTAGTTCTAAGGAACTAGAACTAAATCTAGTTTTAGTACAGCAATTTAATTCTAGTACACTATAGAACTAAACTAAAATTCTTTCAAGTTTTGGTTCAAAAACTAGAACTAAACCAAAACCTTTAAAACTTTTAGTTCAAGAACTAGAACTAACTAAAAGGTTTGTCAAGCAATCCTACATAAAAGGGTATTGTACACTATAACCACTTCACACTTTTCTTTGAAGATGGTGATGCCTGCAAATGCCTGCAAATGCTACCATAAACATTGTCAGAGGAGGTTGGACGTGCACATGTGAGTGCATACATTTTGTATTGAAAGTTTAACCAAGCATTCACAAAAGTTTTCACAAGTACCATTCGAGAGTGCACTTCAAGTTTAGTCTATTCTGCCGGTCAACCCCATTCAACTCCACTACTCCAGGCATGTAAATTGCTCTTGAAATCTACAGGATCACATGTGTAAGCATTCGCTGGGTGGAATCCATGTGTAATACTATAGGGACGCCCTATGTACATGTATTTAAACACAATGATTGTCGAAGAAAGCAATGTGCATGCTAACAAAGCCTCTCAGAGTATTGAAAAAGAAGAGCGGATGCTGCTAGTTTGGCCTTACAGAGAATCGAAAAGAGAATTAGAAACTCGCACACCCACCTTGCAATAAGAATTTGCTGTTCATCTTAAGAAGCACAAGGTAACATGTAGTGGGGATATTGCTAAGCATTTCTTCTATCACTTACTCCTCGTCATATATTAGAATTATGCAATAAACAGAAATAAATTTCAGAAGTGCTTGTATTGTGTCCAACCGGCTCCTCTGAAACATTGCTATTCAGCATTAATTTTAGGTTATTTAAGCTCAGTTCTATTAGAGCTTTTGTTCATTTGTGCACAATGGTAAGTGGAAATAGTGCTGAACATCAAAACACCAAATCTAAAGTTTCTGGAAGTCTAGGGGGTGCTACCAAGGTTAGTATAGGTGAAGATATCTAACACTAAAACTAACACTAACTAAAATGAAACTAATACTAACTAAAATTACAGAAATATGGGGTACCAGAACTAATACTAACTAAAACTTTGGTGGAATTGGGGTACTAGAACTAAAACTAGCTAAAACTATGGTAGAATTGGGATACTAGAACTAAAACTATGGCAGAATTGGGCAGTGTTGGGAGTAACGCGTTACTTATGTAACGCGTTACGTAATATTATTACTTTTGTGGTACCTAAGTAATATAACGAAATGCGCTATAAAAATAGGTAATATAACTCAAGTTACTTTACTTACAAATGTAACGCGTTACCTAAGTAATATAGTTACTGTAACGAGTCTAATATTACGTAATATTATTACTACAAGTAACAAAGTTACTAATCTCGTTAGTAATCCACTGAGTAACGCCTAGCCACAACGAAGTATTGAAGCCTACTGAATGAAGCTTATTCACCAGCTTCTTACTTATAACCAAGATTTGCACATAGCCCAACAACGAAATCATGTCACGTGATAAGGTGGTAGTTTCACACGTGACAGCTTAAGGCTGTGGGCACAAAGTAATATAATATGTAATATTATTACAGTTACTTTATTTTATGGGTAATATGTAACTGTAACTAAATAGTTCAGTTGCAAGTAATATGTAATATGTAACTAGTTACTTTTAAAAAGTAACTTGCCCAACACTGGAATTGGGGTACTAGAACTAGAACTAAACTAAAATGAATTTGCTGTACTAAAACAACACTACTGTTAATTATTCTAATCATGGGGCAATACCATATATCAATCAACACACGAGCACGGCTACCCCATTTCATGATATATGGTAAATGATTTTGTACACATGCATGTAACTACAGGTATGACTAGCTGTACTAGAAAAAGAGTGTGTTGAGTAGAGCCTGTGATGGACTGTTTACAAGTGCACTGGGTCACGCAGGAACAGAAAAGCAAAGCAGTGTGAATTGTATAAAGAAAAAGAAGTGTCATCAAATGGAGTGTCAGCAAGTTTCACATGAATAAGTTTCAGCTTGCACAGGACTACTGCACGAAGGAAGTATTGGCTGCAAGTACGGAAGTAATTCACTGTACTTGGCCTAATTAGGGTCCGCAATCCAAAAAATCAACTTCTACAAATCAATTCCCCTACTATTGCATGTGGGATGTTCATTGTAGTATCCCATTGCTTGATCCACCATGAAACCAGAGGCATGATTGTTGTCTTCACAGATCCTCCATGTGAAGTAGTGTGGGCACAAGTACATATACAGAACCATCCGTAGTGTTGTTTTAGTTCTAAGGAACTAGAACTAAATCTAGTTTTAGTACAGCAATTTAATTCTAGTTCTAGTACACTAGAACTAAACTAAAATTGTGATCTATTTTAGTTCTAAAACTAAACTAAAATTCTTTCAATTTTTGATTCAAAAACTAGAACTAAACCAAAACCATTAAAACTTTTAGCTCAAGAACTAGAACTAACTGAAAGGTTTCTCAAGCAATCCTACATAAAAAGGTATTGTGCACTATATAAACCACTTAACACTTTTCTTTGAAGATGGTGATGCCTGCAAATGCTACTATAAAACATTGTTATTCAGCATTAATTCTGCTATATAGAGCTTTTGTTCATTTGTGCACAATGGCAAGTGGAAGTTGTGCTGAACCAGGTGGAAGGCCTAAGTCAAGTGGAGTGTGGAACCACTTCAGGCATGATAAGATCAAAGACAAAAGTGTGTGTACTGTGAAAAGTACTGATGGTTTGATTTGTGGTATATAAAGAATTTAAAGGACAATATTCTATAAACTTGAAGAAGCATTTGAAGACATGCCATACTGACACTTATAAATATTTTGAAACAGCTGAAATTGAAAAGACAAAGGGAGAGGTTCTTCTAGCCATTTGAAACAGTCCTCCTTGCCAATACATAGTTTAGGATCTAAATTGTACAACCCTAATAACTGAAACAGTCCTCCTTGCCAATACGTAGTTTAGGATCTAAATTGTACAACCCTAATAACTGAAACAGTTCTCCTTGCCAATACGTAGTTTAGGATCTAAATTGTACAATCCTAATAACAATAAACATAAGGCTATTATACATTTCATCTTACAATCTTTATAGGTGCTAACAATGTACCACTGAATTTAGTAGATAACAGCAAATTCCGTGTATTAATTGAAGAATTGGATTCTTGGTACGGTTTTCCTCATTGATATAAAATGGGAAATAAAATTGAAAAATCTATCAAAACACCAAATCTAAAGTTTCTGGAAGTCTAGGGGGTGCTACCAAGGTTAGTATAGGTGAAGATATCTAACACTAAAACTAACACTAAAACTAACACTAACTAAAATGAAACTAAATACAAACTAAAATTACAGAAATATGGGGTACCAGAACTAATACGAACTAAAACTTTGGTGGAATTGGGGTACTAGAACTAAAACTAACTAAAACTGTAGTGGACTATGGGTACAAGAACTAGAACTAAACTAAAATGAATTTGCTGTACTAAAACAACACTATTTAGGATCCTTCTACTGTCCTCCTCATTCTCCAATATCAATTTGGGAAGAACTGTCTGAATGTATACAACAAGTTCAACAAATGTTTCCTGATGCAGTACTCATTCTTGGGGGTGATTTTAACTCCCCAGGAATTGATTGGTCTTCTGGTTGTTTAACTGAATCTTATTTGCCAGCAGCATTTAGAGAATCATTAATTTTGCTATCCCAAGACTTTTTATTAGAGTAAATAGTTACCGATCCTACTAGAGAAGAAAATATTTTAGACCTATGTTTTATATAACATCCTAGCTATGTTTGCCAATCTAGAACTGTTTCTGGCTTAAGTGATCATAATGCAGTAATTGTTGATCTGTTAAACTGTATTCCTTGCAATAGCAAACCTAGAAAGAAAATGTACTGTTTTAAAAGAGCAGACTGGGTCTCTCTCCGTGACAAAGTAAGCAGCATTTCTGCAGATTATTTACAACTAAATGAAACTAACTCGAGATCTGTTGAAGAAAACTTGAATTATATATGTGGAAACCTCTTACAAGCTGTTGACACCTACATACCAATGAAATATATTTCTAGCCAGAAAAAACTTCCATGGATGACACCTTGCCTTAAAAGACTAATAAGGAAAAAGCAGAGATTTTACAATAAAGCAAAGCGAACCAGGACAGCAACTGATTGGGAGCAATTTAAGAAGATTCAAAAACAAGCACGCCGATCCATCCGACTACAACATAACAACTACCTTACCAACATTCTTAATTCTTCAAGTAAACTGAAAGGAAACAGACCCTTTTGGAACTTCATTAAATCTCCGAACCGTGACCACACTGGAATTAGTGTACTACAAACCCCTGATGGAATAGTTACTATACCAAGCAGTAAAGCTGAAATTCTCAATAGTACATTTCAATCAGTGTTTACAGTAGAAGATCAAACTTCCTTACCTACATTACCTGAATCAGTTCATCCACCCATAGAAGAGATAACCATCACAGAACCTGGTGTCTTTGCTCTCTTATCTCAGACAGATCCACACAAAGCAGGGGGGCCAGATAACATTCCAGCTCGAATACTTAAGGAACTTGCATATCAGTTAACACCAATGCTTACACACCTATTTCAACAATCTTTGACTACTGGCGATATACCACAGGAGTGGAAGTCTGCATTTGTAACTCCATTATTTAAAAAAGGCAAAAGATATGATCCATCTAACTATCGTCCGGTGTCTTAACATCAATTGTCTGCAAAACGTTAGAACATATTTTAGTCAGTCAGATTATGAAACACCTGGAAACAAATAGTATATTGTGTAACAACCAGTACGGATTTAAAGCTAGACGCTCTTGCGAATCACAACTCCTGCTAGCAATTGATGATTTTGCTCGTGCATTAAATAACAGGTTACAAGTTGACATTGGAATTGTGGACTTCTCAAAGGCATTTGATAAAGTTCCACATGCCAGGCTTGTGAAGAAATTAGACTATTATGGAATACGAGGGAAAACACTTCAGTGGATTACATCTTTTCTACACAACAGATCACAGCAAGTAGTCATTGAGGGCACATACTCATCCCCATGTAAAGTCACTTCTGGAGTACCTCAGGGTACAGTTTTAGGACCAACACTATTTCTACTATATATTACTATGATCTAATATCAAATACTCAGAGCACTGTTAGTTTATTTGCTGATGACTGTCTTATCTATCGACCAATAAATTCTCCTAACGATCATCAGCTATTACAACAAGACTTAAATACACTAAATACTTGGGCTAAAACATGGCAAATGAAATTTAATGTTGACAAGTGTTGCATTCTTCAGTTATCCAAACACCACCATAAAACAACATTTCTTTATCACATGTCAAAAAAACCCCTCAAAGTTGTTGAACAGCATTCTTACCTTGGAATAATAATAGATCACCATCTTTCTTGGGGACCACAAGTTAACCATGTATACAACAAGGCAACCAGACTAATCGGTTCTTTACAACGTAACTTAAGAAACTGTTCACGTGCACTTAAAGAACTAAGCTATAAACAATTTATCTTACCTGTGCTGGAATATGCTGCTGCAATTTGGGACCCATACCACCTAAAGGACATAAATAAAATAGAAATGATACAACATAGAGCAGCTAGATTTGTCCTGAATCGACCATGGAGAAGGAATATGCGAGATAGTATAACTGATATGCTAACATCATTAGAATGGCCACCACTCCAATTAAGGAGAAAATGTGCAAGATTAACTCTATTATACAAGATTATCCACAACCTAACTGAAATACCTAACAGCTACTTACCAACATTATCACCTATCACTATTACAAGATCTAATCATGAACAAAAATTCCTACACTATCATACATCAATAGACAATTATAAGTACTCATTTTTTCCAAGAACAATACCAGAATGGAATGGACTACCACAAGACATCATCAACCAACAAACTATTGACAGCTTGAAACAATTATTATACAATCACTTTTAATTTAATGTACATTAGCACTTATGCCCCAGGCGGGCTCTGCTAATTAAACAAAATAAAAATAAAATACAGAAATATTGTTTTCAGTATCTCGCAAGATGCAAAAAAATTTTTTTTTAATTTTTTTCCCGGGGCATCCAGCACCCCTTGCCACTACCCCTAGCACTAGATGTTGAAGTGCTAGCCAAAAGAAAGACTAAAAAATTTATTGGATTAAGGGAAAGGCACCTGACCTTCTATCAGTGCAAGGTTTTATTTTTAAAATTTCGTGCTAAAATTTCGTGCCCCTACTACCAACTGCAAAATTTATTTTTAAAAGTTCGTGCTCCACACTAAGGACCGGATGAAACTTGCTACTTAGCCAAATCGTATCCAGAGTTGTAGCAGTTGAAAAGTACGCACAGAAATAAGTAAATGATTTGCTGGGTGCCAGGGACAGGGCTGCTTTCTTTGAAAAAACAGACAAAGAGATACGAAGTTTCGAATTCAAACTGTCCTACTACCCAGGGAAAGAGAAGCCAACTCTTCCTCATAGTGTTTCGATACGGTTGGGTGCATAGTCTGCTTATGCTGTTAGTTTGGAAAAGATCTGAGACTTCTCACCATCTGGGTGACGAGCGTCAAAATATTCTGCAGCATCAAAGAATTGTGGTGCACTTTCTAGCCATTTCCAGCACTTCTGCAGCCACAACAATCATCATTTATACGAAGCGCCGTCAGTATGAGGAGAGAGTGCGAGAGGTGGAACATGGTAATTTTAGTCCTCTTGTTTTTTCAACTTCTGGAGGCATGGGTGCCTCCACCACTGTGGCTTACAAACGCCTGGCCTTCCTCCTATCCTGTAAGTGGAAATCACCGTACTGTAGGGTGATGAGCTGGCTTCACTGCCGTCTTGGCTTCTCCTTATTGCACTCTGCCATCATGTGCATAAGGGGTTCTCGCTCCTCCTCTGGTCATCCCTTTAAGGGTCATGTTCCAGCATCAGTTGACCTTGCACTGGGGGAGGGGCGTCTTACGGCCGTTTAAGCCCCATTTCCTTTTTTTTTTTTCTATTCTCTGTTCTGTAGGTTCTGTTTCAGTAGCTCTGTAGGTGTAGGAAAAGGCTAAACCCATTTTATAGAACATCTTAGCGTAGAGTAGAGTGTGGTGGATGGGAGTGCCAACTTGGGCCGGTTCTTCTTTCTTTAAAAAAAAAATTTATAAACTAAAACTATGGAAAAAGATGTCCCTGAACATTTGGTAGCAGTGGTTGTCAATTATTATTTCATCCACGGCTTCCACGCCTCGCTCTAAGCTATGCATCAAGGGAGGCAGCAAAATCGTCCAAATTTGACTTCATCTCTCACGCTCTTCAAAATCTTCACTAGATCACCCTACATCACCATTATGCTGCAAAACATCCAAAAACAAACCGAAAAAATGGACGCAAGAAAAACAGAAGCCATAGTTTGCCGCCTATCAAGTTAGGCAAAACGGATATCTACGTCACTAAATGAGCAGGCAAGCGATTTGATTGGACGCACCAGTTTTTGTTAAGTTCGCACAAGTACACAATGCTAGAGTCCCCAGACCCTTCCTGTTTGCGAAGGGGCGGCCGCGCCAGACTAGCACGAAGGAAGAATTGGTTGTAAGTACGGAAGTCATCCAGGCCTAATTGTACGATTTACACTGAACTAGATGATTTACGCGACTCTGGGAAGTCTGCTTTATTACATGGTGAGCATTTATTAAATAGTCGTTCTGTCTGATGTGTAGCTTGTAATTAGTCGAACAATTGGTTTACTGTATGTTAAGTTAGAACTGTTTTTTGTTGTTGTTTTTTTTCCTGAGCATACCAGCAGGGCTGACTGCTCAGTACAAATAAATAAATAAATAAATAGTAGACTCTGTAGAGTGAACTAGTATTGGCCAGAATTGTTTCCTTCTAGGTCATCACAACTGTAAATTATAAGACGTGGCCTAATCCAAGAAGAAAAAATGGAATGAGAAAATGAAGAGCCCAAAACTACATAATGGACCATGATGTATGATGATATTATTGTTCATGCTTGTATGGTCTTGTACACAAGACGTGTTTGTATTGTATGAATGTGTTTCCCAGCCAGCGATCATCAGCCTTGAGTGGTCTAGCTGTTGGTTATGTGTTCATGTATCTGTGTTTCCCAACCAGCAATCAGCCTTGAGCGGTCTAGCTGTTGGTTATGTGCTCATGTATCTGTGTTTCCAATCAGTGATCAGCCTTGAGCAGTCTAGCTGTTGGTTATGTCAGGGGCGGATCTAGGATTTATAAAAGGGGGGGCTAAGTCAAGGTACTAATCTCTTGGGTAGAGGTGTGCAAAGCACACTTCCCAGCATGCTTCGCATGCTGGAACTAGGTGGTCTGGGGGCATGCCCCCCCCCCCCCCCCCCCCCCAGGAAAATTTTGAAAAATTGATGCTAAAATACTGCAATTTAGAGACATTTCCACATAAAATCCCTAATATTTTCTGCCTGTAGATATTTTATATACTGCCTTTAGATTATAGGTATGGCTCTCTGAAGCATTTTGCTAATAGAAAAGTTTGGGTAGGTACAGACAACCAAGAATAGGTGCATGTTAAAATAATAATGTTGAAAGTGGAAAATTTTGAAATTTGAACAATACAAGATTGAATTAAAATGGTAATTGTGTACCTGAATTAAGTATTGCCATACATATTAACTACACATTCAAGTAGATGAATGAAGCCCTTTAAACAGACCAATGCACTTCATTGTATGTATAGGTGTAGGCAGATTTGGAAAAATTCCATAACAGAACCAACTACATATAGAATAGTCAGCTAAGACTGACGGACATCATGATGCTGTCACCTGATGAAGCCCACCATGAATATGAAACATTATAGATCATATATGCCTGTATATAGAGTGAGTGCAACTGGAAATGTAACTTATTAGAATATATAGGTTATGATATAGCTATACGTACTAAGATCTACACTGTAAATTCAGAAGTGTGATGTTCATCCAATCAGTATGAACTTCACGCTTCTGAATTTACGGTGTAACTTTCTGTACTATATATAGGCACATGCAGCCCTGCAACTAGAATGGGTTGGAGTTGATTAATTGTCAGTTGAGTGTTCAATAAGAGATGCACTTGTACTAGGCAATGGAGGTGGTAGCTACATAACTTGGGTGTGACAAAATAAAGTGCATGCAGTACTATATATTCACCAGTCTCTATCTTTCTTCTTGGTATACAGCAGTTCAAAAAATAGTTATAGTAACTCAATATGGTAGTATAAACTGCATAGGTCTGAAATTTAGCATATGCATATATGGAGACTAATTAACAAGATCTTGCTTAAATGAGATGCCTTTATCATGGCACCTACATAATTATGGTCCTTTCTGTATTAGCATACACATGTACAATTAGATCTAGCTTGATGGCTATAACTAGCTTATTTTAGGGCAGTACCAGTCTATAATATCAAGCATAAGCATAGCAGTATGGACATATATGGGAGGAGGCTCCACTGTACAATACACATTATTAATATGTATAGGTATGACACTATTACATTACAGTATTGCTATATTATCTCAATCATATAGCTTAAGTTTGGCTTTTGTGCTTCCATAGTTATTATTCTAACTTCTTTTACACCTCCAAAGGAATAGCTTGCAGCAATATTATGAAAAGTGTGGATTAATGCTAGCTATACTGATGTGCTCCAATAGCATTGCTCTCTGCAGAATCCTTCCCATCAGCCCCTCCAATTATAACAACATGGTTACCATAGTAGCTGGCTGGCAAATGATATGGATTCCCATGATGTGAAGGATATCGTGAGATGGAACCTTTAATGGCCTTCGATACACAGATTGTATCACTAGCAGCAAACAGCAAGAGTTGGGGTAACTATAGTTACTTCTGTAACTAAGTTACAATATAAACACAACTATAGTTGCATCCTTAGTAACTAGTAAGGAAAGTGACTGTTCTATTAAAGTGGTTAAATGCTCTTAGAGTATCTCAATCATCCATTGTAAACATTACTAACAAAAGATGAGGGGGTGGGTGTTCCACCACCATGGATCTCTTCTCCCATGCACTCAATGCTTACTAATCCACTGAACAAGTCGGCAAGAAAATATTACACTAACACCACAGCCAAGCTTGAAATATATATACATACATGATGTAACTGTGATGACACTTCAATGGAGCTAATTATAACCAAGAAGAGGATCCATCCCATCATGATCAAACTTTTATTAGAGTGTCTGCATTTATACGTCTTTATCTTTTTGTTAGGATTTCAGCAGCTTGATGTCTCTACACTAGCTGATATATTAACAATACCGCACAACATGAATGCTTACTGTTATACTCTGATCCAGTATAGTCTGTGACAACAATAAATTTGACATTACTATAGATACTAGTTTACAGTGTTTAAGTTTTGACAGTTATAACATAACACAGATGATAACAATTGACCTGTGACACCTGCTCTAATCATATCATAAGGTCACCTGTCTATAAACTGGCCACTTTGTAGAAATTACAAATGTGTCATTTGTGTACAAATTGAGCTGACTAATATGGCCACCTGCTTATCAATAATAAGATCAGGAAATTTTGGCCATATACGGAGACCAGTTACATGTACTTTGATGTATACGCTAGTTGTACATGAAAACGGTGTTTGTTTACACTAGAGCTATAGATCAGTATTCATTATTGATGGTAAGGGATACTACGATTACAATGAATGATGTGACCTGACTGGTATCTTTGTGGGTGAATTAGGTATTTGTGTATGGTGTTGTCATCTTTAAATTTCTCTACTCTTAAGGTTGGCCGGTTGGTGGATGATTAGTATAACAGAAGTATTTCAACACAATGAGTACTTTGAGAAGGTATCATTTGTGTATACTGATGGATCTAAAATCCTACATGCTCCATGTTATGATGAACTCCCAGCACTAATTAGACCACGTCACGATAATGGCCATGTATATTCTCCAGGTCATGTTCATAGGAATAAATCTTGATCAGTGCAATAATTATAGCAATGGAATGGTACACAAATTTTAACAGGACATTACTGTATTGTGGCATGATTTGGCTGCATTTCTGGTCCTAGAAGATGGCTATTGTCTGATGTTAATGAATAACAAGACTTTATCCAACACCTGTTTTTATTATAACTAAAATTTTTTCAAGACTCATTAGACACGACAATCAGCTACATTCTGTCTTGCAAATGACTGAAATAGTTATGGTTATATCCACACACTTTATACTGCACATGCAGGATGTAGGGGAGCAGGCTTTAAAATTTTCAAGTGTTAAATTTTTTCAGATAATGTTGTGCATGTTATATTGGATACTAAGTGCATGCATATATATTGCAGTTACTATGTTGTGTTCCTGGACCCTGCCAGGCTGACAACACAGAAGGAGGGGGAAATGTTGATATTTCAAGATGTTACAATGAATGGTATTATGTTGCAGCAGCACTGATGTGCCCTACATTTTTGCAAGTGCCTGTAGTGTTGCTGTCTCTGCCAGGTTACATGCATTTATAAGTACAATATTTCTCTTATCTCATAACTACACAATAAAATACATATATAGACACTTATACTTATGAAAGAAATCCTAAACAGCATTGATACTACCATAATCAAATCTGCTAATACAATTACTAAATTGCTTATAGCTAAGGCATAATAGCAAAGTAACAGAAAGGCTTCTGTCAAGGGTGCACACAGCATTATTCCAAAAACGCCAAGTGAAAAAAAGTCAAGTTGGGAAACTAAAGGTATACTGCTGGTAATGACATGATAGAGTATACCACAGCACATCATAGCTTAACCTCAAAAAATTGAAGATTATGTGCGATGTAAGGTTGCACAGAAAGCATCCCATTCCCTATTTTCCATTCCCTGTAATTACAATTAAACTGTTAGCTTACTAACCAATATGCAATGTACTGAAAATCAATTATGGAAACTGTGTATTACGTTTATGTAGCTATACAATACACTAAGATTAGTGATAGGCTCCAACAGCCTTTGCTCTCTTCAGAATCCTTACCACCAACCCCTCCTATGAACCTTTACTGGTCTCAGCACACAAATTGTATCACTTAGCTGCAAGCCCAGGTATGCTTGTTATCCAGCAGCAGCTGAATATTGCCATGGAGTATTGCCACTTAAGTTGACAGTAGTGAACAAATTGCCCTTAATTGCATGCATGGATGAGGAAGATCATTACTATTAGAGATAAATCATTCTCCTAAAAAAAAATTATTTGGTCAATACATCCACATCCATTATTCATCATTGTTTAATAGCTTACAGCACCAATATTGCCTATTGTGGTTCTGCTTCAGCTAACTGCATTTCTGGTCAATTATATTGGCTGTTGCTTGATGTTACTGAATAATGAGGCTTATCAGGTACCTATTACACTCTAATGTAGCAGTCATTCATTAAAATACTGTCAAATTTTTTTCATGTGGTTGAATAGACAACCATGAGAAAATAATTATTGTGATAAAGGGAAATACTATAGCTGTTATCACACTTCAATACCCTTCTCACAGGTCCCTAGCGGGATAGTATTAACAGAACAAAACCCATTTGCTAGCAAGAAATTAATGTTTAAGTGCAGATTGAATGCAGAGAATATCTCAGATCCCAGCTTGCATGCCTAGACTATATGTTGCTGGGGATCAAGTCACCACTGAATAGTTGAACTACATTCCTGTCAAAACCACAAACAGTAAACTTTAGTGTTTTGTATCATTAATTAAGCAGGATGGCATAAGGAAACCTCATGCTCTTTAAAAAGTGACATCACCATGTACACTACATAGCTACATGAGCAGTGCTGGTGTTTAATGCTTGGTCCCTCTTCCTGCATTAAAATGTTTAATGTGAGATGGTTCTGTATGTAGGGCAGGTTCCAATGCTACTGCATTAGATTTGTGATTCTGCATGCTGTCAAAGAAAAGGAGCATATGGACTTAAGTGAAATACCTAAGTTTTGCAATTGCTGCTGTATGTCGCTACAAAATGCAAAATTCATGTATTGTAATTGTACTTCTACTCCAAAGTCCAGTTGGTTAATAAACTATCCATGTCATTATTGCATGCCATCGTAGCTGTACATGATTGTGAACTGAGTACTGATAAAATGGTGCCGGGGGTCCAGTTTTGAGACTGATGAGTATGTACACATACAAATTACCTAAACAATTGCCCAATGTCATACTTACTGGTTACTCATGTGTGATACGTATGTATATACGTACATAAGAACAAATTTTCTAACACACTTAGAATCGCATTTGTTAACTAGTAGTACATACGACATGGACTGAAATGTGCACGAATCATGCAAGATTGTGTTATATGTAAACACCCCCTGAAATTTAGCTCGTAATGCTATAAATTACAGTACATACACCAGCACTCTCAATCATATATAGGACTGAGAGGTAATGCTATCCCACTAGGGACCTGTGAGAAGGCTTAAAGCCTGTAAATACTGGGAGTCAAAAACATGTAACTGAAACATGAAGAATGCAGCCAGACCTAGTGCGTCTTCCCTACCAGTGACTTCAATTTGTTGTAAAGAACGAACAAAACCTTCACTGCTTTACATGCAAGACAACTTAGTATATTGGAATGACTCAACGCAACTGGCAAACAACCGATGGACTCCCATGATACGGAGGTTACCATACCACCTTTAGTGGTCTTCAACACACAAACTGTATCACTAGTTGCATACCCACCTATTACTAACAGGTACTTGTTGTTTATAAACCAGTAGCAGCTGAATTAGTCCATGGAATGTCTGCAATATGTTGCCAGTTAAGTCAATGATGACTGGACAAATTGTCTAGAGGTGCAGCATACACATCGTTGGAGGGCCCATCTTGGGTAGCTCCATTCAACACATACAAGGTGTCTCCTAGTATAACCAGTTGTAGCGAATCACATGGATGAGGAAGACCATTACAGTTAAACCATTGACCTGTAGTGTCATCAAATACTTCAGTTGTGTCACAAAAAAGTTTATCTCAGTTTATCGTCCATTACAATCATCATCATCTTATAGCTACCAACACCAATATTAGCTCTTATAGTTGGAATATCTGTGTAGTTTTTCCATTGGCATCCATCTAGGACAAGCACTTTGTTAGTCAATGATCTTGAACTCCTCAGTACTGACTCCACCCAAAATAAGCAGCTTGTTCATAAGCACAGCCAATGCGAAACATGTTGTGGTGGTTTCGATAGGAATGCCCCACTTATTAGTGTCAGGGTGGTAAATGAAAACTTGCAATGGATCAGTATATTTTGACTCAGTACGGCCTCCTTTGACACAAACTGCATTATTATACAACACTGCTGTGTACATTATTGGCAAAGGGGCTCCCCCCTTCCACTTGATGTTCACTGATTTACTGAAGAAGTCAGGTATGCCAGTCTTGGTAGATTCCAGGGTCAGTTGCTGTGGAAATGATCACACTTACACATCATATTACACTGTATAGTTTCTACAAACCTGTAACTGTGATGACAGTTTAATGGAAGCCAACCAAGTAAAGGGATCCATCCCATCATAATCAGTCTTCTTGATGCACGCTTCCGTTACCTTCTTGATCTGTTCAGAGATGTCTGACATTACAGGTCTCATCAAAGGATCATCTTCCAAGCAAGATTCAACCAATCGTTTCAACTCTGTGTCACCTCCAGCCATCATGTCTAGGTAATGCTGACGTCGCTCAACCTCAGACAACATTATTCTTTTCCTTGTTATTGGATCAATTTGTTTAATACCTTTTGGGTCTGGCCACTGTTGGGTTGTGATTAGTCTGGCGCCGCCCGCCCCTTCGCAAAAAGTAAGGGTCTGGTGAAATACAAATACCTAATCATTTCAAAAGGAATTCAATTAGACAGCTCACGTAATGCTTGTTACGTCAGACGATTGCACTTCAATTCGAACAAAAGCATTGTGTTGCCAAGGCGATTTCTGTGTGAATGTCATTGGCATGCACTAATTGGCTAGCGCCGAATCTGGGCACTAGAAATGATTTAGTATCTGTATTTCACCAGACCCTTACTTTATGCGAAGGGGCGGGCGGCGCCAGACTAGGTTGTGATGTGGAGGATTACTCCACCAAAAGAGAACACGTCTAATGGTGGTCCATATACTGGCTTCTCTTCCAATGCCTCAGGGGCCATGAACACCAAAGTTCCTAGAGTCTGTGTCATTGTCTTGCTAGTTCCTGTCATTATCGTCTTTGCCACACCAAGATCTGTGATCTTTGCCTCAAGATGAGGGGTAACCAGGATGCTGTTAGGAGAGAGGTCTCGATGAACAATTGGAGGGCTGCGGCCATGAAAGTACCTCAACCCAAGACTAACATCATGTATAGTATTGACAGCTTCACCAATAAAGGAATATCATCATGCTTTTCTACCAGTGATGTTACACTCTCCTGCATCTTCTCCATTAACATAACAGGCGGACTCGTCATCTGAAGGACGACGTTTGGATGACGTAAAGTAGTCTACTCCAGAGGTGGCATTCACGTAGGAAATCTTCTTTCACTTTTTGTTGCTCACGCTTGCTAGTAAATTCATCAGAAACCATCCAGCCATGGATCTCTTTACCAGCACAAACCTTTCCATCATATTCCACTTCGAAAACCTTTCCGTATGAGCCACGCCCTAAGGATGTCATAGTCGGCTTCACCTGAGAAAGAGGAATCTTGAGATTTCGCAGCGCTTCAGTTACTGTTGAGAGGCCATTGGGAGGAGTCTCAGTGTAAGAGATTAATCGTCACGAAATTATCGCTGCCAATTTCAAGATCCTTAAAAGCTGGCATCAGAAATCCAAGGGAAGACCTGTGGATTTTGCAGCTAATAAGTGATCATAACTTCAGAATGGAATTACCTATTAACATGATTTTTACGTACCTTGAGGAAATTGATGCCTTATGGAGTTAGACAGAAATGCCAAAATTTCTGTACAAAAAATGGCCAGATTATGCTTAGAGAAAGTGTTTTAACATTAAAGATTTGTCAGTGTGCAAGACATGCAGGATCACTGGAACCAAGCTGTTTCATCACTGGAACCAAGCTGTTTCATCACTGGAGGGCATATTTTGACATATAGTACAATCACATGTACAGATGTGGCCTTCATGGCCATTTTTGCACAAAAATTTTATCATATTTTTGCTTCAATGTGTAGATTTCAAGGGCAACATATAAATAATGGGATTATACATTTGTAAATTTAACAAAAGGAATTTCTCAAAGTTCATCATATTAAATACACACATACATATACAATTTCACAACACATCACAGTCATAGATAAGTAAACTATACAATATGTACACACAGACACATAAGTGTTCAAATTCTTTACTATGATGATGCATGCAAATAAAGAGCACAACGTGGTACTACTCTGATGTGCTGTCATCTGATGAAGCTGTTGCTTGATGAATGATTTGTCGATGAGTTGGTAGAGCTACCATAGACATGTTCTCAGTAGAGGACTCCTCAACTGGATGTACAACTTGTTCACTAGAATAAGTAACTTGTGATGGTTTACGTTTGAGAGCAGGAGGAGAAAGAGAAGCGATAGGGGGTGGTGGAGGTGCTGGGGGTAGTTGTTGTTGTTGTTGCTGGTTCAGCATCAGTTCAGGGTGTTTACGATGCAGAAGCACAGGACGTTCAGGTAACCCAGCCAATGTGAATGACTCCATAGATTCATCATGTGAAGAAGATTGGACTGGCGGCGTTGATAAATTTTCAATTGTGTTTTCTGGATGAGATGGTCTTATAACAGGTGATGGGACAGGCATAGAAACCTCATGATATCTTTCTGTACTAGGCAGTACAGAGACTCCTGTAATTGTTACTGACTCCATAGAATCATCATCGTGTGAAGAAGATTGGACTGGAGTTGATAAATTTTCCATTGAATGTTCATTTAGAGACACTCTTGTACTAGGCAATGAAGGTGGTAGAAAAACTTCATTTGATAAATGTGCAGCACTGTGTTCACCAGTCTCCATGTCTTCTGCACATTCTACTCCAACTGTAGTTTCTTGAATGCTTGATAAGTATCCTTCTTCCAGTTCAAAAGAAAGTATCTAGGGGGAATAACATACAGAAACATTACAATATGCAATGAAAGGTATAGATGGTCCCTTGAAGAATTAACTGCTCTGCAAAAAAAAAAATAGAACCTTACAAGACCCCTTGAAATGAGGACACTTAACTGATTGGGACACTGTCCGTAACTAACTGGACATATGGCCCCATACACATGTAGTTATATTAGGCAGCTCCACACACACAAGCACACACGCATGTACGTACAACACACACCTAGTGTATGAAGGTGAATTGATGCACTAAGTGAGATATTAATCCAAGTGTGTTATGGCAGTAAAAAAAGATATTCTGTCACAGCTACAGGGTAAACTGCAACTGCTTATAGGAATTCGATGTATACATAGAATAACCAATGGAATGCAAATCTTTTGTGATTTGAAAGAAATCAGAATAACAACCACAGTAAACAAGTGTAGGATCATGGAGAGAATATACTCTAATAGAACAGTCACTGAAAGTTACGTTTGATATTAAGGTGGTAGGTGTGGCTACTACAACTTATAGCAATGAAAAGCATGTACTAGGGTGAAACTAATCACTGGACTGGATTACCATATTGGAACACTGGACTGGACTACTGGACCGATGTTTTACTTATGCTAAGATTACATCTTGCTAGCTAAGGGCCTTCAGCTCACTACTAAATGATGAATATAGAGCAATGCAATAAGCATAAACTAACTTCCATCAATTTCATAACTATTTATATGCTCTGCCCCACTTATAAGTCTTAATACTCCTTGCCGTTATGCTACAAGGAATGTGATAGCAATAGTTACCCAATGATTAAGTATTGGAGATACAGCTGTAGCAGTAAACTTGTATGATGCAACTCTAATAAATTCACTCACATATACTAGTCGCATAGGCCAGCTGAGCTTGCACATGTAAGTACTACTGTATCATGATGGCAGAAAAAAAATCTGCAGTTGTGTAATAATTGGAAGGAAGTTAGGTAAAATATATAGATAATCCTATAGGTCAGATGGTTTGTGTCTCAGATAGTCTGCATCACTCTATTTTACAAGCTATTTTATTCATGGATATCATTGGTAAGTTGAGTTTTGGATAATCATTGTTATCACATTCTGTGCTGCACAATAGTAAGGAGTGTATGCGCACTTGCCCGCACACGCAATTTTGCTCAAGATAAAAAAAAAATTGCTATTAAGGGGCATTGGCAGCTGTTTCGTTCACGAGTCTCGGAGCGAAACAGCCGCCACACCCTCTTAATTAGATATTTTTAATGAGAAAAATACGTGTGTGGAAGAGTGTGACATTGCACTTGGGCAGTATCGTATAAGTGCTGTAGAACATAATAAGTAGTGAAATCCTTAGAAGAGTTTTTGCTTATTCCACTGCTCAGCTCAGCAGGCCATAGGTCCCCTAAAGGCCTTATCTAGCGACACTCAACAAATCCAACCTTACCATGTGTAAAAACAAAAATATATATACCAGTACAGTGTTCCAGTCCAGTGTTCCAGTCCAGTGTTCCAGTCCAGTAGTCCAATCCAGTGATTAGTTACACCCTGGCTACTATGCAAAGGTGATGGCACCTACTATGGACTTATAGGAACAACTGAGGTGTAAGTAGATCGGTACTAGTATTAGCTGTACATATCTCTATTTTCACAATTAGTAATCTGAACACTATTTTACAAGTGACTGTTTTATTAGAGTACACAGTCACTATTCATAGCCACTAACACAAATTGATTTCTCATGTGATTTACCTCATAGGAATAACAAAAAATAGTTTTAAAAATCTTAGCCATGCTTGTTACACGTTTGGTTTTTGACAGTAAGCAAATAGAAATAACACCACTGCAGACATTTCTTGACCAATACCCTTTGAGTTCAGGTCCACACACCTAACACTACAGTGACTATTCTATTTAAAAGCTACACTCTTTTTACCCATGTATGCCATAGCAGTACACACAACATAACACAATGTATGCAGTGACACACATACAAACATAACGTATGCATGCATCACACATACGTATGCATGCGCCATACGTATGCACGCATACACGTACAGATGTAATGTATGCATGCGTCACACATGTGTATGCGCATGCATGTATGTCCACGTGCACAAATAATACACAAACCACATAAAAATTACACTACATGAGACAAAATCACATTGTTACCTTTTTGTTAGAATGTGTTGGGATATCTGATGCTCGTAATAAGTTAGGATCATATCCCTACACATCAAAAGTGGTACACAAAATTATCACACAACATGAACACTCGTACCATAATAGCCTGATCAATTTTAATTAACTTCTTTGACAATGAGAACTTGATATCTTGAAGTATTTTTTGCCGGGGTAATTGAGATCTAGTCTTCCTACGTTTAGCTTTTAGTATCATTCTTTCATTGGAAATATTCATTTCTCCATTTTGGATAAAATCATGTTTTCTTTTAACCCCTGCAGATGAACCAGATGAACCTGTTGAGCTTGATACCTGATATCCCCTCTTCTGCAATGTTAATAGTACAGGGGACAGTACATTGTTAGCTACACCCTGTACATGTAGTTCTTGGCCAGAGCAGTACCCACATGATCCATCATCACAACATTCTCTTATCTGCCTTAAGCTACCACTAGAAGTTAGTTCAATTCTTTCTTCTTCCTCAACAGGCAGGATTGGATAGAGTGACAAGGAAGATGGTGGAACACGTGAAATGCTAGCATTGACAGGTGAAGGCACACTGATTCTACGTGATAAAGGAAATTGTCGTATAAAACCAACAGAGGCACTGGTCCACCAAAATGTAGAATGGTCTTCAGTAGAAAGCGACGGAGTTGTACATTCTTTGACTGAAACTTTTTTACCACTGCAAGTTATGGTCACTAATTTCCCCTCACTAGTAATGGCCCATATTGTAGAGTCTTGACACCCACATATACAAGTTATTGTCCATGAATAAGTTAGTCTGAAACGACACCAGGAACTTACTGGTTCTTCAGAAGAATCATATTCCATTTGATAAACTTCTCTAGAATTTCTTCTAGTGAGCCATAAATGTTTTTCACTGACATAAAAACCACAAGCATCCACATTACTATCATTTTCACCTGACAGTAAACCCAACGAAGCAAATGATCTAAGTCTACTCAGCAGGCCTTGTGGTATTTTGGGAGCAGTAACGATGAGTTTCCAAAATGACTGGTCTATTGCTGAATGATCTTCAATATACTTATATACATATCCCGACTTGTCTGCAATATATAAGTTATCGTGAACGTCCACAGATATTAGATTAGAATCTGATAAACTATCTTGTAAATTCACCACAGACCAAGTTAGATAAATATTCTTATCAACAATACCAGGTAGATTGGCAGCATACATCTGGCTATCACTGGTAATCCTCACTATCTTAGTACTACCAACACACACGTGTTTGCATTCACAAAGTAAAGACACCCAACTCTGTCCCAGTGGATTACTGTCACTAACTCCAGCTCTAACGTGAAGTACGTCCTTTTCATCAATGGCACACACTACACCACAGTATCCAGTAGTAATAAATGTCTTGTCAGTTGAGACACACTGCCAGTCGGGGTTGCTCACACTGGAGTAGTACACCCTACCTTTTCCACTACATGACCAAATACGGGCTTCATCCAATGCCATTTAATCGTGTGCCCCTGTAACATTTCATATGCTCCAAACAGTTGGAGTCACCACAATTAACATACCAGTACGTAGATAAATTGTACACATGTCCAGACGGCTAGTCCTTCAAATCATTTTTCTCCAACAACAAATGCAGAAGTTCGTGAATACTCTCAATCGTGTCGACAATTATTGGTTTGCATACACAAACAGGGAAAGTCCGAGATCACGTGCGATCGAGGAGATAATACTCGGATGATAAACACAAATGGTCTCAGCTCTCTGAGCCCGTGTATTCTACCCGCTTAGTATTTTGTATATTGTGTGCTAAGATGACATCGAAGGGTTCTCCTAATATGCAAAATGCTAAGAAGAAATCTAGCGAGATTCCTGCCCCATCTGTGAAGGCGCCATCGAGTCATTTATTTGTTTCTCAGAACGCTTTTGAACTGTTTTTGTTTTTCTGCCTTGCCTGCGGTATGATCAACCAAAAACTCAACATCTATAAGCTGGTAAGTGTAACGATATAGTTGTATATAGTTTTTGTGTGTGGTGGGCGCTAGTTGGAATATCCAGATATTTGTCTTGCAAAATTAATGCAAACATGCAAATTGCTCCCTATTGCTGTATTTCTTGTGAAATAGTATTATGCTTGGTGTCACAATGTAATCTTGTGTTACCGTAACTGCATAATAAAAGGTATTCATCTGTATGTGTATTTCTGAAAGTGTATACATAAAGTGACTTTCTAATTTGTTTTAATCTATCATGTGAAATACTTTAAGTATGGCTGTAATATACTCTATATGGTAATGTTATAAATATAAATTTTTTATCCATAAGAAATGATACAAAGACAAACTTACACTACAATAGTTGCTAAAAGGTATTTGGTGGTAAAAAACAGTCTTTCAAGCTGAATGATAGGAAGTTATTTGAAAGACTATTATTGCATCCAACTTTATTACTATTTTTCAAACAGAAAAGTTTAATTCTTGGTAATGTACGTGTGGTACTGCAAATATAGATTAGTAAGCTATTTACTGTACATATGAATAAATGGATGTTTTTGTATCCGTACATATTTGCAGGAATCGTGAATCGTGTTGTGCATTTGTCCATCCAAAATGGGCATTGTATTTAATGTATTTAATGTATAGATGTTTTGTGTGTATGTTATTCGTCATTCATGTTTTATTTGTGTGTTGATCCATTCAAGCTTTTCCCCTCCCAGAATTACCAAGCTGTGGATTATGATTTGGTATTGTTTACATTTCTACTGTTGACACGACGACTCTCGTGGGGAATATTCCAAGAAGTGGGTACAGTGTCATCATTGTAACAGTAGTGTTGTGTTCCTTCTGTGTATTGCAATTGATAAACACTACTGACAATTTGTTCTGGTATTAGAAATGGTGCACTGTGTAGGATTTCTTGTGCATATATGACATACAATGTGTAACATTGTCCCTCATATGTGCCATTGCCCGTATGCTTGTGACAATCGAGTCTCCCACCATTGAACAATTTTGCTGCTTTATATCAATCATTAATCACTTTATAACTTAACTCTTGGCTACTATCCTGGACGTATCAGTATACTTGTCTGCCCATCAGTAATCAATCTAATAGACCAATATATAAATTTCCTTATGCTTGTCAAGACAAAGCTATTTGTTCTTATTGCAGAGGTTTGTACCTGTCCTAAATGAAAAATATCTTGTTAATGAAGTAGAGATTCCAATCTACACTGTAATATTGTACATATAGTGGAATTTGGAACCTGAAAAATTTGCTAAAATGTCTTAGTTGACTTTCTTTTCAATTTTTGCTATGTTGAGACCTTATCTGCAAGTAGCTCTATTATTTAGTTGTCCTCTTTTCCAAATCAACATAAGCCATACCGCATTACATAATTCTACAATTCACTGTACACACTTGTAGACACTACAGAAGTACAATCACAGTGAAGACCCTGGAGGAGGTGGTGGTGGGGGTGATAAGGTGAAGAAGGGCACTTTACAACGAGGCTCACAACTTGTGAAATATTTCATATTCCTCTGTCTCCTGGTCGCCATGTTCTGGCTACTGATGCAGCTGATACAGAAATCTTCTCTCTTCAACTGCATGTTTCTATTCTACCCGTAAGGAATATTGTAATTCTGTAATGTTTATTAAATTTTGTAAGATTTGTAGTAAATAACGAGATGTGCATGTTTAACAGTATAATATCAAAGAGGTTTTATGGTTGTTCAAAAAATTAATAGAAACATTGGATGTATTTTCTGGGTGTTTTAAACTGTGTGAATTTTAAAAGTGTTCTACCCAAAAATTGTTATGGACTGACAATTTTAATTGTGGCCTCAATAATGAGGGTGGCCTCCTGGCAAGCATAGGTGGACTGTTGTATTCCCTCAGGCATATTTTATGTGTGGTGTTGTCATGGTGATTTAACACAAACAATTGTACCACTATTGTAACCCATACATGATGCAGTTGAAAGTCTTCCAAGTCCTGTGGTTGCTTTGGAAATCAGAATGCTGTCTACGGCGTCTGGGGGGATAGTTTGTGTGTTGGAAAAAATAGGCAGCAAAAGTGCAGGTTTCTTTTTAATAAAACATCACCCCTTTTTGTAAGGAATTTACTATACCTTAAATTGTGCATGAATCTTGTCATTACATGTACAAGGCAAACTGTTGATAGAAACTTGCTACATATCAGCATGCAGTAGTATGAATGTTGGCCTATTATATGGCCGTAGTGTCTCAGTTAGAGCTGGAACAAACAATACTTGAATACTTGTTAAGATCATTTGACCCAGCTCACATGATGTATTTGTCACCATGAAATTGACACCATGAAAACTGTGGAGTTTGATTGGTGTAATGTGATACACATTGCAGTACTGTAATACAGTGTGTGTATCATTGAAACTGCTTAAGGTTCAGTATAAAACATGTCACTAATACTCAATCCTTAACTCTAGAATGCTGAAAATCCACAATAGTTTTAGTTGTAATGGGAAAAATTATCAAATTGATATTGTAGAGGATACAATCAGTACAAGTGTATGACATCAACATTATTATTTATGATGAAGTGTGGATTCCTCAACCATTCCTTCCATCAAAATTTCCTGTCGTATGATATGGCATTGTGTTCAATGTTCTCAAGCCTCTAATAATATTCATTTATTTAAAAAGATATGGATTAATGATGCCCTCAGGCTGTATTTCATGCAATCCTTTTATCCATATAACACAGACTAAAATGTCCTATTTACCCATAATTGACCTTGAAAGAAAATTGAAACTCTAAGATAAGTTAACCTAGTGGTTATATGATATCCTATGGAAACAGAATACTGTCTAGTTAGAGATATGTGGGTGACAGGCTTATTCATAGAGTGATCTAGACCATGTTGTATACTAGCAGCTAGGTGTCTAATATCCAGCTATGGCCATCTGAATGTTGATGTTGCACATGTTTCTTATGTTGCACAGCTAGAATGGGTATAAAACATTGTTAATCAGTTTAATGTATTAATACTTGTGCAGTTTTGCACTAGAGTGAGTTCTTTGTGTGAAATGCCACCTAGCAATTACTTATGGATTTCTATGGGCCATCTGCACAGTGTTCTTCTTAATGCAGCCACTTGGCCTGTGAGTGGCTCAACTCAGGTTTCACAGTAAAATGAGCACAGTGATGCCCAATACTCTGGACACTGTGGGAATGTTGAAGTGTCATTATAAGGTGCACTGATTTCAGAGGTATTGTATATGTGTTAGTGGACTGTGGATAGGGTGCCCTTATTATCAAGGTCTTGGTGCTCATTTCAAGGTGTTTTTTGTGTATATCTGACCAGTTAACACCCAGCTTGTTTCTTGTACATGTACGCTGTTTAGGTTGCTACTTTACTTGTCACTATTTGGATTCACAATGGACCCACGGATATACAGATACCGGTACCAGAGCACAGCAGATTTTTTACATCATCTACAAATGACCACAAAACTTCAACCGCACGAATGGATGACCCCATCAAAAACCCACCCAAGTCCAGTACGCATCCACCTCAATCACTCCCACACGACTGTATCACTGATCCGAAGAAAGACTGCCCCTAATGGCAGCATTGGCAATGAGAATAGTAATACTGTAGACTACAGCAAGGAGTTACAGAATGGAAACTTGAAATTAAGTTATATTCTGTTGTCAGCGACTGCTCATGAAGTTCGTAGTGAAGTGGACACTCTTGTTTCTGATCTGGTGGTCAGACTGAAACAGTTATTGTTTAACTCTTTGTTATGTGCATACTATACTGGATTTATCCCCATGCAGTTTGTGGATGTAAGTTTGATTGTGTTTTGTGTGTGCATGCGTGCATAGTGTTTGTGTGTGTGTGTGTGGTGTGCGTGAGTGTGGTGTGTGTGTATATGCAGTTTATGTGCTTTATTTACTAAATTTTATGAGGAAATATCTAAAAAAGATTTGTAATAATTATGTCCATAGCAGATTTGCAAACTTACCTATACGAAACATGTGGTGTATATATTTCACTGCTAAAATATTTTGCATAGTATATAAAGGGCTGGATTCAACAAAAAATTCCCTTGTTTCGTTTGAAGTACATGTATGTCTCTATGTGCATTGTGTAACCTACATGATAGCATGGAAGGAATTTTGATTAAAAATAAGAGTTCAATATTTTTTTTGTGTCATAAATATACCTGTACCTTTGCACTATTGGCTCGGTTATGCACCTGTGAGTGTGCGGCTGTCTCTAGTCTTGAAAGTCTTTCCAGAGGTATTCACAAGCACTTAAATCTCCTTTGCATACCATTACTAGCAACATTAATTTTGCAGAGATAAGTACGTAAAGTGTGTTTGAAAATGGATCAATCATATTACTCTATTTTAGGGAAGTGTTTTCTACGACAAATGGTGGTGTGTGGAGCACGCCTTCTTCATATGGGCTAACTCATTTGTCATCTTATCGACACATTTTCTACCGCCACATTATTGTGGCATCTTGTATCAGTGTGCCCAACACCTTGGAAACTGGAGTAGATATACAAGCTCAGGACCAGCTAGCAAGTTAGTAAACTTGTTGAACTGTAATGAACAATTTGGGACCAGTCAGGATATTCTCTCTTCTGAATGTATAGAGTTAAATCGGGACCAATTTATATATACAGTATAAATTACAGATCAAGGTCAGAGAGTCCTATAAAAATAGGTTCTGTGTTGCTGTTTGTTGAAATATTACTGGCTGTGTCTGGAGGGAATTGTTTGTTTAGGGGAAGAAATTATGGTGAGTCTGAGGGGCCTAGCCTATGACATGAAGACATATCATAATTTATTTTACATCATAATATGTTTATCCTGTGGAAACTGTGTCACTGGAAGATGGAAGGAAATTTTTTTCCTGCTTATCCCATATACCTTTTACAGATGGACAGGTGCCCTGGTCATCAAGGTGTCCACGGTTCTTTTCTAACTATCATGCAGATACTCTAATATAACAGTCACTTTTATTAACAGCTTTCAAAGCTCTTAAAATTTTCTACAGAACTTTCATTTATAGAATTCTAACATATTAAATTCTACACCCTTCTCTTCTTGTCCTTGGGTCCATGTTACCATGTGTAATTCTCCATCATTAGCTGGTCACCAGGCATCAAATGGTCACCAGGGGACATAGTGAAATGGGATGGAGACACTTTCAAAGCTGAAGGAGATATACAAAATGTTGCATTACCTGGCAACTCGTCGCATGAAGGATTTTATGTAAGTTTGCATGTACTTGTATCTGTAAAGATGTGTATATTTATGGAATCAAAGGTTGTCAAATATCTGGTTACGGTAATGCAGGAGTGGCTTAATTGTTGCTTCTCTAAACAGTTAAATGTTATTCTTTTATATGAATATTGTTGCCATGGATGAGGAGGTCTTTTAGGAAGACTGCCACTTGTGTTATGTAAGCTGTGACACTTTTACAGCTTCAGTTTTACTGTGGCTTCCAAGTTGTGTATTGTGTGTGTGTTTTATTGGAGTTGTCTTGAACCTAAAACTCATCTCTCACGAGATAGTCCAGTTGTGACCAATTGTGATGACATCAGCGACGATGTCACTAATTAATATGTAAATAGTGCTTAATAATTTGATTGATATAATATGATTGGTCAGTAGAATCTTAAATTGTCACGTCGTCGTGTGTCTATTTTAAGGTTGTCAGGCTGGCCATATTTGTGTTACACTTGTACATGTAGAATGTTACTAAATTACAATGGCTTACTAAATTAAGCAGACTTCAGTGTATGTAGGTATTTACGTATCTTGAAACGACTGGGGCTACTTTCCTTAAACTTGGTACATAAAATAGAAACATTGTGCACATGTATACTTACAAACAATTTGGTGTTCCCTTACTGGTATAGCCTATGGTAGCCTCTGTTTGATAAACCTCAAGTGTAGTGTTTTGAATAATGTGTGTGTGCATGTACAAGCTGTTGATAGTGTGACAGACTAAACATCGGGTGACAGTATTAGATTTGAAACAATAACATACATATTGTCTTAACAGTATTAGTAGCCAATGGTGTCTAGCAAAGCATTGGCCCATGTGATGTTGTCTGTGTGAAATAAACACAGGTGCTACTGTCAACATTATACAGTTAAGAAAAATTAAACCCCACAATCAGAAGCATATGGCAACCAGTATGTGTCACAATATCAGTGCCTTGCAGGATGCTGCTCATCAGTTTCGAGCGCTTTATCCTTTGTTTGAAGCCCAAGTTTGGCTAAACGTAGTGGCCATTTGTACCATATGTTGTGAACCCCTTTAAAGGACCATAGGTTCTGTGTCCAATATAAGTTTACTTTTAAAAGGATAATCACTGGTACAACTTCCATACAGATATAACCACAGTGACATTTTGTTTTGTAATAACCTAATAAGGAATAAGGAAACCATAGTACAATCATTTGTCATGGACTAAAGCATGATTGGATATTAGCTGCTCTTGGTTGCTCCTGGAATTAGTAATTGAGTTATTTTGAATTTAGCTACATATTATTAGCAAGCTGTAGACCATGTGCAGTGCTCAATGTACCATGTTTCCTCATGTAGGCACTACCTTCAAATAATAACCGCATTTTCTGAGTGCAGTTACATATATTATTGCCACCCTCAAATAGTAGCCACAGCTTTTAAATAAATATGGAGAAATATTTGTCCATCTTATTGAAACAGAAGAGCAGTTCGCTAAAGAGAGACTCCACCAATCTTTCCTACAGTGTGGTGATTCATGGCTTTGTAGTACCTTTGTGTTACCCTGCCACAACAAAATCGTGGACAGTGATTTCACCAGGGGGTAAAGCAAATGCTTATCAATAGGATTTAACTTACTAGGACAATAGTGTAGCTTGTCTGGTCATCCTTTTTTGCCAACACTGCGCCCTGTGGCATCACTCTGTGATTTCAAGTTCAGGGACTGTGTATTTTTCATATCCATACCTACTGGTCAGTATTGATTTTTGAGTCTCTATTTACATCGTTACTTCTTGAATAGACAATTGTTGCATTCTATTGGGTAGCATATTACACAAGTATCAACTATTTGTGTGTTTAACAGTCCCTTCATGGTCTGTGGATTGTGCGTGTGACTGGATTGGTGAGAATGTTCAAAGTTTGTACGCAACGTCTTGCATGAGTACCCATTCTGTGTGTTATGGTGTCCTGTTCTGTGGGATTATGTGGGCAAGAGGTAGTGATGTATACAAGGCCCTCCCTTGATGTGAGTATGTTGCTAGCAACTGAGATTCAGACAGGGATTGCTTTGCATGGCCACCTACTAGGAGTTTGTTTGTGCTACTAGGCTAATCACTGAATAAGTCCCCAGCTTTAGGTATTATGTAATTTGTGTTCCCAACCTTCTAACAGTTCGTATTTGCTGTCAGTTGATTTTGGAAAACAAGACAATGTTTGCTGGTCCCTTAATGTTTCTGTTGTTGCTAGTGACATTATTTCCTGGAGGGTTTCTTTGTAAGGCCTGCATACTAGTAAGGTTAGATTTGTGTTTGGTAACTAAATATTTTGAATCTGAACAAATAAGCTATGGACATTCTCTTTACTTGGCACTTAGCACTAAACAAATCATGTTAGCAGGTTTGTAAACATGGCAAATTGAATGAAAGAGTTAAGTGTTGTGTTGACTGCATGAAAACATTAAAATACCATAAACACCGAATGAATCGAACATGCGAATACCACTTTTTATCTGTGAGACTTTCAAAATTGCTGTCGGTATTGTGTTCAAATTTTTGTCACTTGAACATAATTTCTAATGGAGAGAGTACCGCCAGTGTGTTACATAATGCAACCCTACTCACTGTTTCTTGTTCTCTCCCTTGGTGGCTACATGGTGTGTGTAATTTGGTTGATTTAACAGCTCCTGGTTACTGTTCTACAAAACTTGGGCCTCTTTATCAAATTGTCCACCTCTACATGTATATTGCATGAACTTTTAAAGTGACAAATTGAGCCCGTCATTTTGTACCATTTATCATTTATGTTGTATCAATTTGTGACTAGCTTGCTACTGTCCCCTTATGATGTCTAAGTTTGATCATTGGATACAGAAAGTGTCTTTCTATGCATGTGATGACTAAAACTGGAAGCCCCAGGCTCCTTTTTTTAGATGGGTGTCCTGATTTTGATCATGTACAGTATACACTAACACAAATGGGACCTGATTTTTATCAAGGCATATACATTTCAGGACTAACTTCCTAACCAACATGGCTGCTTTTGTAGTCATTATAGGACAACTTTACTGATGACTATAACAGGAAATCCAGTTGTGATGCAGCCATAATTTCCTGTTAGCCTTACTGCTGCTACAGGAAGTTGCTGGCTAGCTGTGACTGCTAGCCTATTAGAGGCCACCACAGAATGGGTGTTGTTTATGGTGTGTGTGTCTAGTCAGCAGCGACACAAGTCTTCACATGTGGGCCACATTCCCTGGAAAAACGCTGCTGGTGAGAAGAAGTGGTAGTGTGGGACAGACTTGTTGGGATATGTACATAGGGACTGTATCCCCCTGAGTGTTATGTAACCTTTACAACACTAGATTAAATTATTTAGTAGGGTTACTGACTCTCTTGTTGCAAATTTTGCCCCCTATGTATAGGTAGCCAGATAATGATGGCACTTCTTTTATTAACTTTTGTAGCTCACTTATCCAGTGAGTCATGACTACTTTGGGTAGTGATAACTCATGAGATGAAAGTAGCCATTTTTGATAAACTTTTGCATGTATGTGGAAAACCCTACGTCTGTTGGTGTGTCATTGCATAACCTGACATTGTTTTTCAATCACATTTTATTGCTATGTACAATGGGCACCTGTTAATGTAGACACTTTATAAAAAACACCTGACCACTTGATGATGGTCTAGTAACAACGAATTGGTCCTAGTGTATTACGCTCGTTTGAAGGGACTTTTTGGTTGTGGAAATAAATAGCACTTTGTAGCCTAGCTTTTCTTAATACGTTCCTTCCAACAAGAGTAAATGATAGTGATTTAAAACTTTTGCTTCACAAAATAAAAACAAGTAAGAACACCTGAGGAAATGACATCTGAGATAGTGCTTGAGCTTAATGTCAATTCTCAGGACTTCTTACAAGAAAATCTAGACTGTGGTTAAGTGATCTTTGGATGACGAATAATCAACTGAAGGCTTACAGTCAAAGATGGCAGCCCTAATTGATGCTGCCTATAACAACAATAGCTAGTTGAATCATGTGATTAATTGGTACCAATTCACACCCCTTGTTAGCTACAATGATGTACAGTTACTACAAGTGGAGCTCATCCTTTAATAGATGTATCCCACTTGACAGCCAAAAGCAGTAACTTGCTTTATTGGGCATACAAGTTGTCCTTTTGTGAGTACAAATATGTACAGGCATGGGTACACAGTAATATAGTACAGTGAAGCCTTTGTTTAATGGACACCTTTGGACCAACCAATGGTTATCAAGATGTCCAGGTTGATTTACATGGTAAGAGATACTTTGGGACCATTAACACACTGTTCACATCACTGTAACTCTCATTCTGAGGTTATTAGGCTAGACCAAAATATTTTGTCCTTAATATGGAGGCTTTTCACAGAGCCAATGGATAGACCTGTATACACACATATGACTTAGTTTGTTTAATAGACAGCTATGACTACTTAAGTTCATTGTTACAGAACTGACTACCTAGGTATGCTGCTCAACTGACATCACTGCCAACATTTGTCAGCAGTATACCACCCATCAACACTGTTTTAAGATGCAATTTATTATTAGATCACCTCAAATAATGTAATATATCTTATTGAATAAGAATAAACCTGTTAACTGCAAGTAAGCCAGCTGGTATATGGTCACCCAGCAGCTCTTGAAATGGTCACAGGTGTGTGGCCATATTCTGGTTGATTTAATCAGGCTTCAGTATTTTTAACACTATTTGGTCTTGTTTGCTAGTGATGTGGTAATTATCACATAACTGGTGTGTTTTGATGGCGTTACCATGACACCAGTCATCATAACAAACAACCTTATAGCCAGCCCCTTGGTGCAAGGGTGAACAGCTGAGTGTAGAAAGCTTCCTTTGTGACCTAACTACTTGAGTTTACCTGTGGACCATTAATACCCAGAACAGAAGCAATAAAAAGTCCATAGGTGTGTGCATTGATGAAGTCTCAATAAGCAACAAATAGCAATAACAAGTTTTCATTATTACAACTGACAATGGTTATGTTGTAGCAAAAGGCTTCCACCCATGAAGAGTTTCTAGTTGGTGTAAGGCATCTGTGACATACAAATGAGCATGTTTGATGGCTAATCTACAAGGAAACGTTATTACTTTAAGGTCTAAAACCTTCACAAGGCAGTGGCAACAACTCAAGTTAATTGAATGCTTATTGTATCTAATAAGTCACTACTTAAAAGTCAATGTATTTTGGTGTGTATATTTAAGTTGTGACTGTCTACAATTTTATGTACTCAAAGAATGTCTGTTGCCATAAAATGTTTCATTCTTTTTGTAGCTACTGTTCAGTTCTCCCAACTATGTTTACACATGGCTCCTGTCTCTGGAAGCGTCTGTGATCTTGTTTCAAGTTATTGTACTGATCCGGTCACACTACTGGCACCAGTGTCTCGCAATTATCGTCCTCATGGCATTCAACTATTACATTGTGTTCAGATTGTTATCCAACCGATGGGCCCTGAGACAACTCGGATGACAGCAAACAACTCTCCCCTCATTATAGAAACTTATATATCTGGATTTTTAAAATCTGCTGCAGTTTCCGAGTATTATTATAATAGTATTTTTTAAACAATTTTTTTGTGTGTATCACAGGGAATGCTACTGGGAAATCTTAATGTTCTTTAGTGAACAATAGGAACAATTGTGGGTATGCATGTCGTAAATGGTGTTTCCTTAAAGGACCCTTTTGTACTCTGCATTGTTAGGGGCGATTTCTGACAGTATGTATAGTGGTACTCCTCCTTAAAGGGTTATCCAAATTAAGGGCAAGATTTCAAATCTAAAATTCTTCATCCCAAGTGCATGCCTGTTCAAAGAGGCTACATTGTATACAAACCTGTTAAAAGAATATAATATACCTTGAAACAGAAACAGTTGTACAAGTCACAATTCATTGGGTATTGGTTAATTTTTCTACCTAAACAGGTTTGATCCGATAGTATAAGTACACATCATCTTTGAAAGTTCATAATTTAATAGCAAAAATCATACATGGATTACAAGAGTTACGCATGTGGTCTGGTTGGGTGAATAACTATATAATGATTATAAAATAAAACAATGGCATGAAATGGTATAAAAATTATAGTGAAATGAAATGCATTAAATGTGCGAATTATGTACGTACGTTCAAATTTAAAAAAGACCACCTGTGATTTTCTGAAAGTGTACATGATTTCAAAAAAAAGATTTTTCGTATATGAAATAAGGAATTATTTATACAACTATTTACTCATACACTGCTATACCAAGTTTGCCAGAGCAGTTGCAAAAGCTTGGATGGGTGAGAATGGTGCTTGAAAATCAAGGATGAATGCTCCATTATCAATTCTTCCAAATTGAAGCACCTGTCAAAAATAAAAGATTTATAAAACGTGTTTCTCTCAAATAAAGCACACCAAGGGAATCCTTAGTATAAAGCAATGTGGCATATGGTTACATTGTGGTCAATTTGGGTTCTAATGTTACAATACTTCATGGCTGACCAAATCAAACCACACACACATACACAAAAGATATTCATGCCCTGAAACAACTGGGATTCAACAGCCAGAAAGAAGGCTTCACAATACATGCCATCTTGTAAGTTGGGTTGAACTAAGCTTGGCAAAGTAAATTCAACGATAACTTGGTGCATAGTTGTCAAACAATACAGCAATATTATTGTTATTGTATTAATTGTGTACCAAGAAAGAATATTGGATTAAGTATAGATGTCATTTTATCCCAATGAAACTAGTTAAAGCTACACTAACCACACTTAACTGTAAATCAATCTGGTAACACCAAACTGAAAGCCGATGATATATACACATGTGGTACTATTGTATGTGAACATTTCAATATTATTATCGTACCTGTTTATTGTCTACTTCAAGTTGAAAATTCTTTGCTGATTTGGCAGTAACACGGCCACCAAAATCAAGCTGATAGATCATATGCTGCTCGTTCCATGTTGGTGTTTTGCTCATGATAATAATTGGCGATTCTACTGAGGAGGATATCCTCTTTGATGCTGCCGATGTGATGGCATGCTTACTGATGTCAAACTCTGACTGAACTGATTGTAAAGGATGTTCAATAGGGTAATCAAGCACTTCTGAGAAGACACTGTCATACTCATCGTCGCTGCCTGAATCAGAATCAATCCCGGAATCATTCAGTTCTGATCTGGGTAAGAGTACAGTTACTTTGCGTGGCTGTATGTGTAGGAAACTTGTCTTGATTGCTATGCTCCCCAAATCTGAATGAAGGTGTTGAGAAAGTCCTTGGATTTTAAATTTGGAGGCCATTACATTAGAAGTGACTGCTGCCAAGATTTGTCCATCATCTCCAGTTGTGCTAAAAAGTGTCTCAGTTACTTTGCAACTGTTCCGGTTGAAGGAACCGTCTGTTGGCAGAGATGTAGATAAGTCCAAAGCAATGGGTATCGTAGTTGAGTCTTCGTAACTCTGGCTTGTTCCGAGTTCCAGAGATGAGTTAATTCCTTCTACTGAAGCGGACAAGCCGTCTGCTCCATTGCTGATAACAACATAGGAATTACTTGGATTACTCAAAGAGTCGTCGCCAGGTAAACTAAGTGTAAAACATTGTCGAATTTTTCCACTCTTGTGAGCAGTCAAAATGGGGTACAGCGACCCTAAATGTTCCACGTAGAGTGTATATGAGTTGATATGTCTGTTCCGTGTTGCAGGTGAAGACGGGGCATGATTTGGTGCCACGGTACAAAACACTCGGTGTCCAGCCGGGGGTGGACGAGACACATAGTTCAACAAGTCATGGTAATCCGGAACATGTCCCTAAATAGGTTAAAACACAGATGAAACCAGATACAAGCCAAAACATTAAAAACTTTACAGAAACTAACAAGCAGTTGCCCAGAATCTTATTGGCTGTATTTCAACATGAAACAGGAATCTAATTGAGTAATTGTGAACATGACTTCGCACCAATGAGAGTGAAAATATAGGGTAGGTACAAGATATTAACAATTTATCATTTAACTGAACAAGAAAACTAAGTGTCATTATTCTCCTATTCCAAGTCAACAGCAGACAGAAAATATATTTACAACCACAAAACTCTTCAAAACAGAACTATTAGCGCATAAACCTATAGTACAGCTGTTAACCTAGGCCAAACAAAGAAAATTACCACCAACCTAAAAACACCCTAACAACAGTATGTGCTCTCAAAAAGATGTACATTAATACCTTACTGATTTGTATACCAGTAAAACATGTAATACTACCTGAAAGCACACCTGTATCTTAGATAGTATGGTGATGTGGTAACAAGACAGGAAAAACAGAAATCATATCTGGGTACATGATGGTTGATAAGCCTAAGGCTTCAATGTGTATAGATAGCCCAATATGTGCCAGACTAAGTAGGAAACATAAAGCACAACAGTGTGACTGGCAGGTAATTCATAGTGGCCATAAGTGCATTACGATTGTATGCATACATACCTGGATAATCTGACTGTATGAATCAACAATACAGGACTTCATTTTGGTTGGCAGCTGAAGGTCGAATGCTGCATCTTTCTCCTTGAGGTTAACAGCTATGATAGACTGACAGAGATATTGCAGTGTGGGTATGTTGTGATGTATGTTTATCGTGTACAGCTGATTCCTGGCAGTCACAAATAGATGTTTTCCTGAATGTGCCCAGCTCATGGCACCAATGGGATCCTAAACATGACAACATAAACAAAATGGTTAAGGTTGGGAATATGATGTGGTCGTTGCCACAATACCTTAGTGTTCAATGGTAGGGTGAATAACAACTGTCCAGTTGGCTTGAAGAAACGAACTGTGGAAATTCCCTGTGATTTTCTGTAACCAGCTACTGCTAAAATGGAACCAGTTTCGTTCCAATGCATCTGTCCATCCAGTAACCCAGTTCTGATTATTGTTGCTTGCTGATCGCCACACGAAGACATCAAAACAACTTTGCCATTGCGAAGGTACAGTGAAAGCCGATCTCTGGTGTTGGATGAAGAAGTTGTTGACTTGTCTTCTACAGGGCTCTTCACCCACTGAAGACCTATGATGCCAATGCCTGGAAGAACTTCAGTGGTGGAAACAAGAGAGCCACCATTTTCAACATCTAACTCAATCAGTTCTCCAATACTGCTCCCAACAACAACTTTAGTATCATCCGGGGACCATGTGGAACTGAGCAGTCTTGATTGGTGCGACTGGCTTGCTGGATTTGTGACAAAAGATCCGATACTTAATTGTCTTGCCCACAACCTGCGACCAAAAGCTGTCCCCAAGAGAACGTAACCATCGACGTAAGAAATTAGAACTCTAGTACCATCACTGCTCCACTGGAAGTCAGCAATCGATACACCACGATTATTAACCAGTTCCATAATTGATCTACCATTATGGTTTTTCCATACTATGACAGAGCCAGCTGCATCACAAGTGGCTATCTTGTCTAAACTTCTGTTCCACCTCACCAAGGTTATCTACAATGAGGTTAGATTGTTATGTAAACAATGTAATAAGATCTTCCCACAGTAGGAAAATCTGTTCTATTAAGTGGTCATTAATTGAAATACAAATTATAGATTAGAACTAGGCGGTAAGGAATAATAACCAACACCAAATAGTTAAAGACAATCCATAAATTTCGTACCTCTTGTGAATGCTCTGTAAAGTTGAAGTTCCTTCGCATGCACTGTTTCTCCAGTTCTTGCGAGTCAGAATCGCTTAGCGAATCATTTTCAGAATCCGCCAATTCAGTGTACGTTACTCCTACTACCCCGCGAGAGTTTCCTACCGCGAGCCATCCTCGTCCTTCTTCTCCTTTCCAGGATAGCGAGTTTACAAAGCTGTCCAACAATTTGGGCGCACTTTTCTCCAATTCCGCGTACATGGTACAACCGCCTTGCAACTTAAAAACAAGTAACCAACTAACTATACACTCTTATTTACCCCAACCGCTTTTACACAGTTGCTAACAAACAGTATTATAAATTCTAATGAAGCCAGCCCTATTTAAATATATGGAGTGGTCTGTACTGGGCGTATTTGTACGGCTTCTACTTCCTGATATGTTGCAATCGATGATTACAGTATTGTATGGGACAACACGTTATGTTGTGCTGCGTGATCGCATGTATTTGTTGTCATTGTGTATGATTGAAGCTGTCATAGTTACATAAATATCTACACATAATCATACCACATAATTACAAAACATATAATCTTTAAAAGTAGACATTATACAATATAAAAATATACATTTTGTCAACAGTTAGCTCTATAGGTTACAATATAATACAACAGTAACATGAACACTCCTCCATGTCCTCTTCATTGTTATTAGCCTGTTGAGTAGGATCTGTTGATATCGGTTGACCTGACGCATCGTGTTGAACAGGTTGGGTTGGAGGATAAGACCCAGCTGTGTCAGGAATCGGCGGGTACTGGTTAGGCGGTGGAGCTGTTGGTATGGGAGGGTATGGGGTCTCTGGGTTCACAGGTGGATACCCAGGTTGCTGAGGAGGGTAACCAGGTTGCTGAGGTGGATAACCAGGTTGAGCAGGGTAGCCCGGCTGAGCAGGATAACCAGGTTGAGCGGGATATACGGTCGGTTGAGCGGGATATACGGTCGGTTGGGCTGTAGGCACAGTTGCCATCATTGGTGTTCCCTGTGTTGCTGTAGCTACAGCAGGTTGACCGACATGTGTGGTCTCCCCAGTACTGGTAATGACAGCAGTCGGGGGAGGAGGAGCGACAACTGGAGCCTTACTTCTCTGGAACAATACAATCCTGAACGGCCACCCACCAGCTCGGTGCCGATGCCTCCTTGCTCCAAACCTTGGCCGAAAATGCCAGACATGAGGACGATGGTGAATACCATGATGATGATGGTGGATACCATGGTGATGGTGATGGCGTATTCCATGATGATGGTGATGGCGTATTCCGTGATGATGGTGGTGGTGGTGCCGCCTATGGCCACCAGCCCTACGGCGTCCGCCATGTCTTCCACGAGGCATCTTTGTCTCCTCTTGTTACTCAAAAACACCTGACAAGAAAAATGATACATATTTACGTTACACCTGTACACATATACAGAGCAGCCACCATACAACACTGGCTTCATACAACACTATCTACTCAACCACACCGTAATTTAGTTGAGCAGTAACAGAATTCATACAAGAAGGGACTTAAAAATTTCTAACCAGGTGTAGTCACCATGCACATCATCATCATCATATGGTTGGCATGAGAGAAGAAGCCTACCAGCGCATGTAGATTATTGGCTATACCACTTAAAAAAAACTATTAATAAAATTTGTTAACTTAAAATTGTGTGACTTCCAGTTTGTACAGGGTGTTGCCCAACTTGGGGGAAATGGGGACATCATCTGAAGTATGCAATTGAATTTATAATGCCCAGTAGGGAATACATGTGCATGAACTACACGTGCATGAACTACACTACAATGAATAGTACAATATTACATAGAATTACACATGTTTTGGGGAAACACAGATTTGCTTTCAAATGGTCATGTCTACACGTCACTTAGGATTACACCTCGGCAAATAATGATGCATGCAAATATGGTTACCATCTGAAAACCTGTACACGCCCCTCAACGATACTTATTATAATACCCTACATCATTTCATTAGCACCTAGAGATGATCTCAAACGCCAGCCTAAGGGCTTCCACTAATATTTACACCCTCAGCTGCAAATTAAGTTGAATGAATTAGCTAACAATGAAAGGCCTGATCTCATAATTAATCTCTATTAACACCACTGACTGCAATCTGTGTGGCATAAGATGTCACACTAGTTAGGTTTCATTAATAAACACTTTACACTCTGTGATTGGAACATTTGGCACTCAATCAGTTGACATACACATGCTATACTAACAGTAAAGGATACGTTGTCAAGAAAAGCATAATGATAGTGGCTAGAAGTATACTTCAAGCAGTGAATTCACAAGGTTAGGCAGGAATTGGATGAGGATGAATTCACATTGTTGCCACGAGTACCAAAATCCATTTTAGTTGACACAGTGAAGAAGCCATTGATACCCTGCAAAATGTCTGTAATATAACAAGCGCCAACCCACTGATGTTTCTTGGTGTAGTATAATATTGCTATATGTTGAAGAAGGTGAATTGGGAGACAGACAATAATTGGATTGGTACATGTGAATTAATATGGCATCCACTGCATGGGGAGATCGATACAACATGTGGATTAGCAGACAGCAATAAAATTGTATATTACAATCTGTCTGTCTGAAATGTGTTCCATCAAAGACATACATTCATGCAGGCAGAATACCTTTTTTAGCAGTGATGATATCACAATATAAACAAGCTTGGTGAATTTCTTTTCTACAAACTCTATACAGTATTGAGAAGGTGAGTATGCCAAAAGGAAATGAAAGAATGTGTTTGTCAAATTCCCTGCTAGAATTCTAAACAAAAGTTGAAATACAATCGGAGTACCCAATATCTTAGGTTAGTTGCATTGGCAAAAGGACACCCACAATTGTGGACAACTTGCTTGATAATAATTAGGACACTTTTCCGCACATAAGCACACACACATTGGTGAATGTAGACCTTTGAAATCAGGACACCCCACTAATTTCACAATTGTACCACTTACAAGAAACTAATACGTACATGGAGTGGATGGGTGTTTGTTCATAAACTCTGTGTGGAAGCAACTTTGTCATCTCTTCAAATAAGAATGTTTCTAAGGCATATAGAGTTACATATTTGAAGGGCACTATTGGGTATTCATTATCCCATTTCAGTCACTAAGCTCATTGGGTGAATAGTGTGTGTCGTTACATGACCTTCGTGAGTATCATATACCTGATCAACTGGTCACATATAGTGGGTCTGTTTATCATCCCAGTGAAATTGATGGTCATCTTACAAGTTAATAGCCAGCTTTAAAACTATAATGCCTTTACCATTAATGCATTGCCAAGCACTACAAGAGCAAAATGGTTTCAATTGCTAATTCAATTGCTCTATATATAGTAAATTTCAATTGTACAAACTCAGCGTGCAGTAAGTATGCAAACATTAAGTCTATAGATAGTGAAAATTAGACTAGTTGGATATGTCCATATGACACATTGCCATGTGTGTTAGTACGCTAAACATGGCAACCAGTATTGGTACTATTTTCCTCACAGTATTGCAGCCACGAGAACTACATACAGATAACGCAGTATATTTTTTCTTGTTTAGGTAATGTACCATATTGGGGTGTCTATACGTAAGGCTCTGGGAAGACAGATAGATACAGTACACAGTTTGCACATTCAAATGAGATTTTGAGATACATGTTTTCTGGCAGAAACATAACACTCGTTACAAATAGTATGAAATAAAATCTAACACTATTCATCAACTTATTATTGTCTACAAGGTGTGAACTACATGTACTATATCATATTTAGAAATATTTGGGGGAGGGAAATATGACACATTTAGAAAATTACTTAAATCTTGCCAAATATCTTTTCCCAGAAACATTTGATTTCAATTTACGGTTCAAGCCAACAAAACTTCCCAACACTTACATAGCTTACAGATCAATAGCTAGCTTACACAACACAACAGGATTATGAAAACAAACTCCACGTGTAATCTCAGTGAAACCTGTCGACCCATTGGTAAACCTGGGAATTCTTCACCTTTCCATCAAACCGCTGGAGGCAAGCATTTCTTATTACAGCACAGCACCATAGGGAGATGGAACTACATGTACGCTCAGTTGACAACAGAGTCCCAGTTGACCAACTGACCATGGCAGGCCCCAGGGGAGACTATTTATCAAACTTCAACAATTTAGCACCATGTATCCAAAATATTGTCATAATTGCACAACTTTTGATTGACATTTCTCCTGACCTGAGCATCAACAGGTACAACACAGGTATGTATTAACAGTGGACCAGGGGCCAGGGGACCCATGAGGATTCAGCTCTTTTCAGAATTTTATACACTTCACAATATTGTATATTTGTACTAGATACCTCTGCAAGTAGTCTTGCATGGCCAGTCAACTTTTTCCACCGTTATGATGTCCCACACGATGTTTATACCAATTAAGCGCCTCTGAAATAGTGTCTGAAGCTGACTGCATTTGTAGGCCACTCGCCTGCTGCACAATGAGTATACTAGTCTATTAAGTTGCCTAGCTACAGAAACATTGTGCAACTATACCATGATGTATTAGGTCTGGTTGTCGAGAAACTTGCTAGCTAGAATAATTGTTTGCACAATGTTTCTAAACTTTAGCTAGGCGATATAATAGACTAGTATGCTCATCGTGCAGCAGGTGAGTGGACTATAAAATTAATGCCGTCAACTTCAGACACTGTCAAAAGTGCTTATAATTCTAATAGCCTAAATATTTTGAGAGGCAAATTTTTCGAAGTTGAGCAATGTTGCTGAAAATAACATTTGCAAACACTCCCAAAATGTATTAGACTAGAATTATGGAGGTCTAAATATTCCAAGGGTAAAATTTTCAATGATAACACCCAAAACTGTGAAATCAGTAAAAATTTTCCTCCTCGAAATAATTAGGTTATATGGTACCCCGTATAAACATCGTTTGAGACATTGTGACGAGAAAAAGCGGATTGGCCATGCAAGACTACTTGCAGAGGTACCTAGTACAAGTGTAGAATATTGTGAAGTGTATAAAATTCCAAAAAAAGCTGGATCCTCACGGGTCCCCTGGTCCCCAGGTCCACTGTTTATACCTACTGGTACAATACAGATGAAGATAGACTGTACATGTTTTTATGCACATAACTTCATTAGACTAATCATGTAGGTATGATCCCACTAATACATTATATTGTTTCTTTATTCAATTAGAAAAAAAAATAACATTGGCATAAGTTAGGCTATAAAATGTCCAGCCTTATCTGGTTGTACACGCTAGGAGGATACTATTGTCTGCTATTCTGCAAGAAAACAACACGGCCTTTATGAAGTACATTTTGTATATTTCTTCAATGGAGAACAGCTACCATTTCAGATCAGAAACAGCCCATGGTTTAATATACCAACATTGCCTTTGTGTGCCGAATTAAACTAATGGTGAAGACAATAGAAGATTTTACTTCAAGAAGTGGGGCTGACCATATATAGTGAGATATGATTAGATGATGTTCAAACATTTTATGACTCTCAAAGATGCCTACAATGACTGTTCCTTTTCCTTCCTTTGTGCAGTTCAAGTGCCTCTCAATTGGGCAGTACACCACCGCACCCTGAATATTCCCAAATGGTTGTGTGAAGCCAGTGGGATTGTTTCTGAGGCAACAATGCATCCATACAGATGGTAAACTGTATCTTACTAGTGGCTGTTAGTACAGCATGGACATTCCATAGATGCTACAAGATCTCTCACTGTAGTGTAGTATGTTATTGAGACCTCATTAAACAGTATGCCATTGAGACCTCATTAACAAAGGCTTCATGCAGAATACAAGGTTACCAAAAAACTTAATCATCCAGTACATGCACAAATTAGCTATGTTTGGGATCTACTTGACATGGTGGCAGCCTTATTAATGAGGTCATGAAGTATACCTTAGCTATGTTTGGGACCTAGTTAACATGGTCACTATAATGTGGTTACTAAAGAAGAGATCCAGAAGTTAACACCTCCAATCCAGATGATGGAAATGTCTACAACAAAATGGAGTATGCATGTGCATCTCTCGAAGAAGGAAATCTTTGAATAGTACAGTTACACAAACAGCAGTACACCCATGCAGCCACCTTTACTGAACACACATAAGTCATTGCATTATCTGAAACCTTAGGAGAAACATTTAAACAAGCACAGGATGACATATACACCTGGAACTAAAAAACCCACCTAAAGTCAATAACAAATATTCTCAAGATCAAAAAGGACACCCTGAATTCTGGACACTTTCATCGTTGTTCATGGTTTCATTTTAGAAATTAGATTTAGACCCCTGAAATCAGGACACTTCACTAGGTGTGAGAGATAGATGGCATCGTACTACATACGTAAAAGAAATACGAATTACGTATATATTCAAGTTATGTAAACAGACATTGCAGGATGGTCACAGAATTGACCATGCAATGACAACACGTACACAGGATGAAGAGCTTTTGCCAAACTTAGTACAAAAGGAGCCCTTAAAATTGATACTGCCCAGCCAAATACTAAACTCTAGTTTCAAGTGGTATTTCTAGCAATGCAAAGTCTTGCCATAAAAGAACACAGGCATTGAACCATATAGCAGATTTTTATAACGAGACATAAATTTTAGCGTTTGAGACCAATCACTTTAATTCGCATGAATTTCAGCACCGTCATAATAACAATATCAAAGCACTATGGAAGATACGTTTGCCCAACCAAAGCTGTTTTCTGTAATGAAGTTGAGGCAAAAAGCGTGGATAAGAAAAGGTACACATACATAACTAGAACTAACCGATCTATCATATCACAACTTGACCCAAAAATTATTGCGATTTAACCTGCAGGCTTGCTAGCAACGGTTCAGCTTTCTAATAAAGCTTTCTCCCAACCCGTGGAGGCTAGATAAACAATGGATATGACTCGGATACAAAAGACAGCAGACAAAAAAAAGATGCAATAGTTGCGTGTAAAATGTGTGTGGTTTATTTTCACTCTGCTAGTTGAAAAGAAATGGTTGGAGCTTGTTACAAATGTTGCCACATCACTTTTGTGCGTGTATCTTAAATTAGTAGAAATATTTTAATTTTAGTGATCACCTTATGTCATTAAATATTCTGCCACTATTATTTTATTTCTCGTGAAATTTCATAAGCTATACTAATCCACTATATGGCATATATACATACCAGCATACAGATCCGTTGTCTCATAATTTACATCATGCTACCATATACTGGTGGCACAGTTAACAAAAGATAATCTATAAAATTTAGCAAGTGATCAAAGAGCAATTAACTTCCAATGATGTCCCTGGTCAACTTGCTAACAAAAATTTGGGCCACTTGATGGTAAAATGGCATGTAAGTAACAGGGGAGTTTGGCAACAGGACCAAAATATATGATTTAAAAATGAGTGGTATTACATGAAGTGCACCTTTGTTATGAATAGGACATGGTCACTGTAATGAGGTGGTCTTATTAATGAGGTCATGAAGCTATGTTTGGGACCTACTTGACACGGTCACTATAATGAGGTGGTCTTATTAATGATAATGAATTTATGAAGCACATTTTGGGACATACTATTTAAAGACATAAGATGACTATATAGTCAGAATAGAGAGCTTGTATCACATCAATAATGCTTAACAACTGTTGCTAGTCAGCCATACTTGGGGGCAAGTTTCAATGAGATGAATGCTATTGGTTTGTCACTGAAGAGTATCACTGTCAGATGATAGGGCAATGTTGGAAACAAATATTGAAAACTAGGTTTAATATAGACAATCGCATTACTAATTTTTGATAGATTAGTGGAAAATTTTACAACTTTTGGCCGTGACTATCCTAGCTTATACAAGTGACTAACCTAGAGAACATGCCCTGTTCTGCACTTAGCCATTCAGAATGACTGTAGCCTTCGTCTGCATGGCTGGCAAGTAACAGTTGTTAAGCATTTGTGATGCACATTTTGTATGCAACCTCTCTATGTATCAGGAGCCTCCAAACTTCACTTTTAATACGTACATTGCACTCAAACAATGCATAATATTCATATGTACAACTATTCCTCCAACTTTTATTCAAAACCGACATACAGGAATACACTAAAATATCAGCTATACAACAATGGTATATTGTCTAATATTACTCATACAACTACAAAACAGCAAGGGCAACAACAACAAATAAAGAAGATGATATAACCAACATCGTAGGTAATATTACTATTATAGCTGTTAAAGGACAATGATATACTAGCCATCAATTATACTCAACTATGGATAGGCAAGGGGACAAGCACTTGAGCACTTGTCTTTAAAACACTTCAACAGCCTGATTTAAAGTGCTTTCAAGTGTTTAAACATTATAACGTACTTGTACTTTAGCCCTTCACATATAAGTATGCAAAAAGCACAATTCTATATTGTTTCTACCATATTAGAGATTCAGCACCCCAAAACAAAGTGATGTGGTTAGCATAATCAAGACCTTGCAGAAGCTTATCATTTTTGAACAAAGCTGAAAGCAATGAAGGGGGACCATTCACTAATTTGCGTCAAAAATAACTAGCGTAAATAATATCTAAAGTACAAAAGCAGCTATAATTATCTATAAGTGCAAAGAATTTGAACAGGCAATTAAAAATCTGTACTCAGCAGCAAGTATGCTTGTGGCTGCATTTGGTTTTCTTCAATACCACTAGAACTATATGTGACCCAGTCTGGGAAAACCGGTCTTATCGCCCATGTCAGCAAATTCAATTTTTTGTCCAGGACACAAAGCTACATGAATATTGTGTTGAAACAAGCTTTTTACGGGCCTACTTTATTCCACAGACTGGACTCGTGGACTGGACTCGTGGACTGGACTGGACTCGCGGACTGGACTGGACTCGCGGACTGGACTGGACTCGCAGACTGAGCTGGAAGCAGCTTTTAAACAATAATAATAATTATTCAGGAATTATCCATCTCTTGCAACACTGGAGACACCACTATCGAGCTACAACTGTGCTGTTGCTGGCTCTTCCTTACAAGTCATGACACTAGCGCATGCACTAATTAATAAGAATACACTTGCGATACATGTGTACTAGCAGTGATACAGTGTGATAGAGGCTATTTTTGTAGCGTAGATGTTTTCTTTTGTTGCTTTAGCACTAGTGTTACAGCTGTAGTGATGAGCTAGTAATTACTCTTAGCAGGTAGCTAGGTGGCACCACCAGGCAAGGTTATGGGCTATGCAAATAATCTGGCTCATCACTACAACCCTAACGCTAGTGTTAAGTACTGAAGCAACAAAGGAAAACATGTACGTTACAACAATAGCCTCTGTCACACTTTATCACTGCGAATACACGTGTATCGTAAGTGTATTCTAATTGATTAGTGCATGTGCTACTGTCATGACTTGTAAGGAAGAGCCAGCAGCAGCACAGTTGTAGTTCGATAGTGGTGTCTCCAGTGTTGCAAGAGATGGATAATTCCTGGATTATTGTTTAAAAGCTGTTTACAGCTCAGTCCGCGAGTCCAGTCCAGTCCGTGGAATAAAGTAGGCCCTTTGTATGGGATACAGGCCTGCATGTTAGCATGTATATGTGACCCAGTCTGGGAAAACTGGTCTTATCGCCTATTTAAAAGTATTGAGAAACGCCAGTTTTAGGTATTTAGTGTGCTGTAGCTTGCCAATGGTTGAAGCTATGTGTACCAAATTACACATGTTCTACACCAATTCCTTACCTCACAGCATCCACTGTGCAAGTAGCCAACAACTAAGTTTACCACCATTTTAGATAGTTTTTAAACCGAGGTTGACTGTATCAGGCGACCTCCAAAAGGGGTGGGAGGCGGGGGCCCTGGAAGGCTGGCAAGATGGTATTCAAAATTGAAAAGGAAGGCGTAGGGATGAATTAGGCCAAGTTTAGGGCCATTCAGGTCTCAAAATTGGCTAAAATGAAAGGAAATTCATCACTGACATGTGACACTATGTAGAGATTCAGCAGACAGTGTGACATAGTTTGGACTTTCCTACACAACAATATAACCCAAAACCATCTTCATTTTTACTTCTTGACAGCATTAGTTATCCAACTCTATGAAATATTTTATCTAACTAAATTTTCTCCTAACAAACTCATGTATTTGTCATCCTTTGTGTCCTGTTTCTTTCTCTGTTATCATGTATGTTTCAATTCACAGGTAGTGTGGTATGGTTTCTACTGTATCATGAGAATCACCAGTAAATTCTGTACTGAATGAATTGAGTGCAGAGGTCCCTCTCATACTGTTCTTTGTTTGTAACACTGTATGACAGGTGGACATTGTTGAAAATGAAACATGTTGTACTTCAGTAATCAATAGTTGGGGTGCCGCGTTCAGTCACGCAATTAATTTTATAATCTGTCTGGCACCATTCTATCCTTTGTTGTGGTGTGCACAATTTAAGCAGTTCAGTAATAAACGTTAATACAAAAAGTAAGCAAATAACTACATATAACAAAAAATCTAAAATTTAAATTTAAAAGGAAGTAGGGATTTTAGAAATAAAAAGCACTGAAACAAGGGAGGTCATCTACACCCTAGTGGATATTTAACCCCTATATGGCTATACTATAGGGGATTCCACAGAAGCCACGTACTAACCCATATACACAAAAAACATTTTCCCATTTGAAGAGACTGAATGTCTAAAATTTTCTGCAAAATAATTTTACAGAAGAATAATTGAAGTTTGGGGGAATCTTGAAGAAAAGTTGATGTTAAAATTGTTAAATTGCAAAATAATCAGTCGGAAGTCATGATTTGCTCTACAAGTTATAGCTACGGTCAGGATATTCCTTAACAGTATATACCTGTCAATGATAACCAGGACACTCGGGCATTATACAGATATGAAGAGTATGCATATTAGTATGTTTTCTCATAAATTCCTGGAATCCCTTTATCAACTCCCTCCTTGCATAAGACTAAAGTACAAACTAATTGCCCACTAGTATAGCTACAGGTATAAAGTTATATCATACTTCTATTTCCATGATCCCTACTTGAATATAAAATTTACGTTTTTTTGTTATACTCGTAGTAGTTACTCAGATGATAAAATTTTGACAAAACTGTCCCTAATGTATCAACACATGACCCTAAGTATATAAACAACGGAAAAATAAACTAAACCATCCCATGCCAATGTGTTTAAACAAATTAACATGCCTCATATATAGGTGATCATTCTGGGTTTTAACCAGTGTTTATTATTTACCATTTCATCTCCATAGGCAACATATTTGCTTATTTGTCCCAGTTTAAATTTATAAATCTTATGCAACCACACCAATGAATTATTACTATTATGTTTACAACAATAATAAATTTGTTTAAGAAAACTACTAATTATTACGTTCTTCACATTATCCTGAATCTGACACATAACGCTAGCATATAACAAACACTTGTTTTGAAGTAACCCAAGAGTCTTCCCTAAGTACAGCAGTACAGTACAGCACTGTACTATACTGTTACTTTAATGTAGGTATACCAGCTTTAAAAATTAATATGTTTTTGCTCTACTTTTATTTCACTAGGGAAAGTCAAGAGCTAATAAAGAGCTTGCTTCGTACTAATCCCCATAATTTCTGACACCAAAAGTAACAACAAAGGTGTACATTGTATCTACTAATAAAACCTTAAGCATTCCAAGCTAATACAAAAAGTGGACACAATATATGACCTTCACAGCTGTACGTAAAAATACTGGTACCCTGGAAACCTACACTACCAGACACCAATCAATCAAGCCATAACTCACAAAGCTGTCAGTTAACAATACAACTTGTAAGACCCAATTATCACCAACAGATAGTGTGTTTATTTGCACACTGGGAATTTCAATACACAGGTCATAGCTCAGTAGCATACTCAATGGTGCTTGACCAAATATATCAACACAACCAAGCTCCACCCTAAATAAGGATTGCCAATGGAATCTTAAACACACAGCAAGTAATTCTGCTTTCATAAAAACCCCTTGCTATTCACTGCAACGAGAAGTTTCTATCTAGGGCGCATTAATTGAAACAATTTATTTTCGAAACGATGTTGTGTGCGTAAGAGGAAATTGAAACTTTTACAGAGTGTAATACAACACACACAACCACATACAAACACATACCAAGTCAACAGCAGCCTACATCACAGTGACGACTTTACGTAGGTGACAAATTGTATCTCGTGATCCCGTTGTTATGGATACTGCGATAAAGATGTAAACAAAGAAACCGATTTCGATGCTGCAAATTACCCCTACAAATTCTGAGTAAAGGTTTGAAGAAAGGTCGGATGGAGTATGTCCGTACTTAAGGGTGCTTATTCATATCCTTTCAATAATGATTATCATTAATTAGAGTTGTACGTGTAAGGGGTGGGAGCGTAAACGTAAGCCACTAGAACGAAGTAAAGAGCATTATTTACTTTGAATTGGTTATCAAACAAACACTGATCTTGTTATATTGGTAGGATACTTGGGAGTTATAAGAACATACCTAATTGTACAGTCATGTATTGTAAGGTGTCCCCTTGACTAATATTACTAGACAGTATCAGGAAATACAAAGGGAACAGCTAAGAGTGTTGAGTGAGTCACACAGGAGCACAACTGAGAATTATAAAGTTCGTACTCGGCACATAACCAAAGAGAATGAGCGCCGAAGGAGGTACTTTAAATGCAGAATCTGTTTTGTAATATTTTGATGTGTGTACTTGCTTATCGTGTGTCGTGTGCATGCATGCATGCATACCCCTGTGCGCGCACTTGTGTGTACCCATGTAACCAACCTCCTCACAGTGGATACAGCAACACACCTGGAAGCATACACTCCCATCCCTGATTGTGTGTAGGGATCAGGCAGGACCAGCATTCCCTTACTTTGGCTTTTCAAGCCTACAGTAGGGGTTACATCTTTCGCACTTACATTATGCTTTAGGAAAGCCTTGCTTCTGTAGACCAGGTCCCTTTGCCTATTCACCCTAGTTTCTTGGGCCCTCTTGCCTAAGTAAAGGCTTAAAAATGGGTTATTCAGCATCTCCTGGCTAGGCCTCCAATGGGGTGGGGATGAAGATTGATATTTAGAGAAGTGTGTGCATCCATGTGTGTTACTATTTGTATACATAGGGCTTTAGAAGATAAGAAAGAAGCATTTGCAAAAGCAGAAGTTGAGAGGAGAAAGGAAGCACTGGAATTGCGGCGTAAGGGACAACAAGAAGCCACTTTACGGTTTAGAAATGTAGCCAGAAAACCTTTACCAAAACCACCAGAGAAAAAACCAATAATTTATCCCACTAAAGGTACAAAAATGCACAACCTTGATTGATATAGCCCTCAAGCTTGGTTGACATGTTCTTCTTTGCTTTTAGCAACCCCCAGTGCTTACCAAAAGATACAAGCCATAGTGACTTCACTACATCCTACTCCTCCTCCACCAAGAGTAGTGTACGGACATGAAGCAGAGGTTAGTAATACATTAAATCTTAACAAGAATGGATTACCTACCGTGGATGAGTTATTGAGGTCACTCAGAACTGCATCAGAACCTTGTACATCCAGTGAAAGCAAGTCTTCTGATTCAGCTAGTAACAATACCGAGGAGAAATCATTAGATGGTAGTCATGATTCTAATGCTTTTAAGGGAGATGGATCAAACACTTCTTCTGTAAGCACTGTGTTAAACAGGAGATGTAGTTTATCAGATACTGAAATTCTTAATACTAAGTTCAAGTGTGAGAGACCCCTAGCACCTGTTAGATCATTCAGAGTTAGTAGTCCACTGCGGGTATGTCGAAGTGGCAGTTTTGACAATGTAAATTTTAGACAATTAAAGAAAGGCTCAGTTGCCGAAGAGGTACTAAATGAGTTGCAGTGTGATAGTTCGCTACTCCAGAAGACACTGGAAAATAATGAACTATATGGCAGAGATAAAGACTTATCTGACAGTCTAGATATATCAAGAACTGATTTAGATGATAGCCTCGAGAAAAGAGTGACTGTTACAGAGAATGCTGAAGTTGCTTGGAGCGAGGTGGCTCAGCGTGTTGGTCAGAAAGTAACGCTGGGTACTGAAAACAGTGTTTTATCATTGATATCTAATTGTGATTCTGCTGCACATGCCATTCAAGAAGTTGCTGAACGTCCTGGCATACTGAAGAAGCCAAGAATGGGTGCTCACAGATCACAGAGAGGTGTTTGCCAAAACTTGGCCGACACCAATAAAAGAAACGAAACTGTTAAAAGAGTTCGTTTTGTAGATCAACCTTCCACAACAGAAGTTCAAACTTATATTACTAAGCAGCCTTCATATCTATCTCAAGTCCCAACTTTACAAAAGCCGACTAAAACTTTACCCTACAGATCTCCGTACCATAAGGCACATTCGTCATCTTATGGTGATTCCACAGTGTTCAAATACGACACGGGTGCAACCACACTCCCATTTTCAACATTTGACAGTGATCGGGATGATGTAGAACCTTCTGGATTGCACGGTAAAATGCCAACAGATGAAGAAATTAATGATCTCTGGAGTGAAATCCAGTCTTATTTTAGAGCTGGTACAGTAGCGAAAACAAGAAATGGAATGAATTCAACAGAAAGGACTTATTCAGAAAGCAGTGGACATTTAGGAAACAGAACAGATGGTAGTTTTGTTGCACAGAAAGGGTATAGTCCAGTTACACACTTGTCAGTGGGCGGCACTGGTAGTAGATATAGACAACAGACTAGTACAAGAGCAGACCATATACAGAGATATGAACCTGAGGGAACAAGACGATGTATTTCTCCTGTACAGATTACTTTTAGTAATTCATCATTACGTACTAAAGAAACAACAAAACCTTCAGGTATTGAATTATTTGGTTGTGCATATTTGTGCATAAAGTTAATCCTTGTGTGGGGTATACCTTATTAAGATTTTAGTATATATATATATATACACCTTGTAAGTAAATATTCCTGAAACAGTGCAACATGTAGCTTCTAGATCAAGTTACTCTAATAGAGCAGCCATATATTAACAGTCAATTGCACTATGTTGGAATGAACAATTATATGTTATCCAATGCCATGCAAGTGCACCATGGAACTGGTTGCATCATCGTCTAGAGGCTAAAAAAGAGTGGCTATAGTTCTGACAACCAAAATGCTAAAAGGTGACCGTGGGCTTTTTTGTAAGCCACAGAGCTAAACAGATGTCTTTGATGTATATACAGTTACAATCCTTAAGTGACTACTCACATGTAATGTCTCCCTCCCTCCCATCTTTATGCAGGATTTAGTGTGCCTTTAATATTTCGAGGACCATTGTGACCTCATTAGTAGGGCCAATTACAGGACCATTTTGTCCTCAGCAATGAAGTGGTCCGATGAAGTACAATGAGGTTGTATTTAAAAAGTGGCCACTAAAAGGTTCCTACCTAACACAGTACTTCATTTGTTAGTGTAGTAACAATATATGTGACCGGACTTGTGAAAAGGGGTCTTACATTGCCTTTCCAAATTTCCAAGTTTGACGAGTCATAACTCATCATGTGTTTAACCTATTGTCTTAAAATTACATCCAGGAATAATGCTATGTTAAGACTACAAAGTGACCAAATTTCAGGCTGTTACCATACTCTCAAGTCAAGTTATGGATTGACAAGTGAATGCAATTGGAGAGACTATAAGACCACTTTTCGGATATCCGCTCACTTATATCTGTTGTTTTAATATTTACTGCATTTGTCTACAGATTCAAGCAAGCTCTTAACAAAAGATGAACAACGGATACAGCAATCACTAGATAAACTGAATTACAGGTTACAGGGTATGTATATAATTATACCTGTGTATAAATACCACATACACTACATAATATTATAGCATGCATTCTCTCTAATAATTTGCTATGTGTTACATGCTTCCAGCCCAATAATAATTAACTTATTATTAAAAGTATCATACTCAGTTGCTCCTACTTGTAAACAGTTCAGAAAGGAAGCAATGGCCTGTACAACAAGCTATTACCATAGATTCCCTAAAATATCGGTACCTCCAATTACCCACTGTCTCCTCACCTATTGAATATGGCAAGTAGTTATCTTTTAAAACACCTAAACTTGATTGACATATAGGTATGAGGTGAACAAGGCACCTTAGACATCAAGCTTGTGATTGATTGTTTCACAAGATCAATATACTCTAATAGAGCAGTCAGATAGGATTGAGCAGTCAGACTATAGCTATAGTTGTATGCCCTCAGTTGAGCATCCAAAATGTACTGAAGTTTTCTGGATACGCTTTTGGGACTTAACATGTGAATGCAAACTGCTTTACTGCAAGCCGCATGCCATGCAGGCATATGTCTGCTATTGTGTATGTATAGTTGGTGGTATGCCTTCTAATCTTGTAAAGCAATCTCAAACTTTTCCCTGTGGTTGATGTATACTATCTGGTACTATCTATATTGTGCATTTCTTTGTGATATATACTTCCTTGTTTTGAATACCTATCCCCCCTTATATGCCAAGTTCAACTACTGCACCAAATCAGAATTCTTCAGATCAGCTCTTGCCTACACTCCTTGTGAGAAAAACATACATGCAAGTAGTAGCATCTGTAGTTGGCATACTTGAATAGCTATCAAATGTTTGAGTGTAGCTAGTCTTGCATTACCAGACTAATACGTGGCAGGTGCTTATCGACATTTTGATTATAAGCACCGGCTGTGATTGGTTTGGTGACATTACGACCCATTACTAGTTCTGTAGTGCAGCACACAGTTTGTATAAACAGCACATGCTCTGAAGAGCTTTGGTGATGAAGAGCCACTGTTACTAAGCGACAATAGTGGTGAGAAATCGGTAAGCGCCTGGTGCATATTGGTCTGTGGTAAGCTGTAGTTTTGCTTACATGTTCTACAAAATTCCAACACAAAGACCACTCGTGCAGTTTTGACTAGAGCAAAAGTACTTGTCTACATTATCAAATGATACTCTAGTTAATATTAACAGACTATTGTACCAACTTTTCAACAGGATTTTTTCAAAATACTATATATAATAGTATTTTAATAGCAAGGTAACATGGTAATTTCATTATAGGAAGTTTCTTGTTTTTGTCAGGTATTTCTAATCAAAGTGGTGTCAAATATGGAAGTTCTACAGCAGCAACAGTAAAAAAGGTAATTTGTGCAAATGCATATGTGAATATATACGTAACTAGACGGTTACTCGTTGTATTGTTCAGTCTTCCATTAGTGTGTAATAATACCATGCAAAGGCCGGCTTTCATTGTTGTTGCAGTATTTTAAGACAGCTTTGACCAGCGACAAGAAATCTACTTTGTAAGCATTTTGTTAACAAGTTAATACACATTAAGTCAAAACTAATAACAGGAGTAATATTCACTTTTGCTAATAAGGACAAAATATTTTAGCCTTCTAGCTCCATATACTTTTAAACTCTGAAAGAGGACAACCTCTATATTATTACCACAGCATGTTTGTTATATATAAATGTAACATCTTTCTACGTAACTAGTGGAACATGCAGAATATAGTGAAACCTGTCTAATGCGGTCACCTCTGGGCCTTGCCTTATTAAGCATGGAGGTCACTTCCTACACAAATGACAGGAACTAGGGAATTGTATAGACAGGTAACCTTGTTACGCAGTGGTCTGATTAGTGTATACTGTACTTGTATGGTACAGATACCTGGGGACCTGTCTGCTTGTCAGATATTCTGGGTACCTTAACTATGTGTCAGGTATATATACAACTGTTTATTTGATGCACCCTGTAGAGAGTTCAGCTAGAAGAAGTCACATTGTAGAGAGTTCAGCTACAATGAAACTCCCATGTAGAGAGTTCAGCTGCAAACAAATCACCCTGTAGAGAACTCAGCTACAAACAAATATGCCCTGTAAAAATATCAGGGCATATTAGGCATCCTGTAGAGAGATCAATGCAGCTAGAAGAAGTTACCTTGTAGAGAGTTCAGCTACAAAGAAACCACCATGTAGAGAGTTCAGCTGCAAACAAATCACCCAGTAGAAAGTTCAGCTATGAACAGATCAGCCAGAAAACTCTATACCTCTAAGACTTCCCACTATAGTATGAATTCTGTTGTGCCTTTGCCATATAAGCAATGAATTTCAATGGCATCTGCTATTGCCTGCATAAATTATTGACTATTTCCTTTTCTCTAGAAGAGCCATGCTCTACCGATGACAAAGGATACAGTGTATGGCAGACCAGTTCCTCATAAGTCTGGTCAGAATTCTCCAGCCAGTATTTCTCAATAATTTTACAGTCATTATTCACGGATGTCACCACTACTATTTACTATTATCGTAATTGTAATAATTTTTTACATGTCAGTATTTTTGTGTGTGTACCTGTGAGCACTGCTTATTGAATGCAGTGTATAATGAAATTTTATATCCATTCAATTTGTTTTTATCCAGTATAAAAGCTCTTTTGTATTTTTAATGTGTCAGGAGCTGCGTGTCATTGTGTAACTAGTTGGCTACCCTAATGTTGTTAAGGTATATCCAAACTTAACTTTGTGCCTTTGGCTTCTGCATTCTGTACATACTTTAATGCGGAGGGTTTTTTACCTTTATGACATCATTAATTTCATCACGTGAGCTTATTGCGGAGTGACGCTTTATCCTCGCGAACAGTTCGCTAATCTGCTGCTGTTTCTTGAGTAATCATACAGGATTGGTGAGTTTGACTGCTTGAGTTACTGTACGCTATTGAAATACAGTGTGTACGCATAGTTGGCACTAACACAAGATCATTATAACTTTTATACGCTGTCTCATAAAGCCAGCCATGCCATCTTTTTTGTTACTTGATACTGCAAACGTATTACTCTCTTACTAGCTTGAAGAGGAACTCCTTTATTCAGATGATGTTGCTACGTAGCTAATTAATAATGCATGACATGTTGTGTTGTCAGAGAATGGTTTATAAAACTACTAGCATCTACTGAAAGTGAAAACTATGAAATTGTATTCATTTTTCCATTCAATATAATAATAGTTTCGTGTTTGGCACAGGCTCAAATATATAACTCCTTCTAGCTACACAGAAATACTTTGTACAACTTTGTGTAACCACCAAATCTTCCATCCGAATGATCCTCGACAATGCTAATGTATGACATGTTCGCAAAAGATTTTCTTGGCCAGGAATTGTATTGATTGGTCAACTGAGCACTTAACTTAATTTTTTGTCTTGTAATTGTTGTTGTTGCTGTTGTTGTTAGTCCTTTTTTTTTTTTACATGTACACACTCCTTGCCGTGCCCACAAGATCTCATTTTGCTTGGTCTGACTGTGGTCGCACGAGACTGAGGACTAATATGTATTGTATGTATCATCATATTACTAACGATGGTTCTCTCTCTAACACACACTACACTATTTAGCTTCTGTATAACTGTACTGACTACATGCATCAAGTAATTTTACAACTGCTTCATGCAGCCGTTTTACCTAGCTGCAGATGGTTCCCGTTATGAATTGTTAGCTATGACTGTTTATTATTTTATTACATACTCGAATGCTTTGCCATTGTACATCCTCCATGTTGTTTCCTTAATTCCCATACTGCATGTCGCTGTGGTGTTTCCTGCCACAGTATTCTCTAGCATGTAACCATATAGCTATAATGTTGTAGCCGTTAAATCACGGAATTCATGTCTGCCATAGTTGTACATAATAGCTACATGTGATATTCTGTTTGTAAATTATCTGCTTGCATCATGTACTGCACTTAACTGTCTTTTTTAATTCCCCCCTCAAAAAATAGACTTCCTCATAATTGAGGTGTGTTTTTTTTTGTCACCTTTATTACTGGGGTTTCACTGTACTTAAGAATGATTATATTGATATGTGGCTGAAGAAGTCATTATACCTTTAGATCATGCTTACTGGTATGAATTTTATGGTGTATAATATTCATAGTATTTAATATGTTATGTTGCTCCTTTGACAAACTAATATTTTTAATGAATCATAGTTTGGAATTTTATGGTCATATAGCGCTAGCTATGACAACATTATTTTCCTACGTGTGTGATGGTGTTGCAAGCAATATTCAGTAATCGTGTGACTGCCGTGTTGACAACACAGGATGTCTGTTTTGTTTTTTTAACCGGTATCCAGTCACATATCTACACATCAATGTGTAATGTAAATAGTTAACTTAAAATATTGTTATAATGTGCAAAAACTCAATCAATGTATTATTGATCAACGTAAGATTTGCCATTGTAAACTACAAGTTTTGTTTCTCTAGTTGCTGAACTATGTCGGACCTTAAGAGAGGAGAAGCACTAGTGATCTTCTTAGTTGTTGGTGCGGTGTTCTTTGCATTGGTTGCACTAGGAGCAGTACTCTATGAATTTATCAAACTACACAGCTCACGATTAAGCAAGATGAAAGCGTAAGTTATCGTATAGTTCTTATACGCTTGTGTTTGTGTTAATATTCGTGTTTTGGGAATACAAATATATGCAGTGTGTGCTGTGTTTTGTAATGCACGAGTCAACACTAACGGAGCCAATCACAGAAACAGTGTAATAATATTATTGAAGTTACAAAGTATAGGTTTTGCAGGAGATGTTCTCATGCATACAAATATATGTATTGTCTTTGGATTTTTTTTGTGTAATACCATATAGAGGGAAACTTTGGCAGGGCTAAACTTTGGCAAATAGCAAGCTAAATCGCATTTGGTGAAATAAACTTTGGCGAATTCAAGCGCAATCTGTAGCTATGAAGATGCTAATCTCAGGCGCTACGAGCAATTGATGGGTTAAACTTTGACAAATTTGTAGTGAATCGTCAAATTCACCAAAGTTTCCCCTGCCAAAGTTTCAGTAATTAGATAAGGAGTAGGGGTTCTACAGCCTATTCAATCCACTCCTACACACTTGATACGGTCACTATAACGAAGTGATCTTATTAGTGAGGTAATGAAGTACACCTGATAACTCTGTTTGGGATGGTCAATGAGGCAATTTTATTAAATGATTCATACGTACCTTAGCTGTGCTTGGGGCCTACTTGACACAGTCACTGCAAATAATGTGGTCTTATTAACAAGGTCATGAAGCACACTTCAAATCCTTAATTATAATTACTACCTACTTGACATGGTCACTGTAATAAAGTGGCATTGCGTAAAGGGGCTGGTAGTTTATTAGCTGGGTTTTTGGATGTTTATAGATAGTCTAATTGTGTCTCAGTCATTTTTATTCAATCAGAGTAAGTTAGGTAATCGGTAATCCAATATGAGTGTTCATTGTATTCACAATAATAGTTTATTAAAATTCTTTTGCAAAACTTCAGGGACAAAGTATGGCAGAAAAGGCGGATATCACTTTGCAGTCCTGATACTCTTCGAAGATTACGTCTTAAATTGGAAGGCCATAAGCCCCCAACCACTGTCTGCATCTCACCAGATCCAGAGACCAGTACTGATGATCAAGATGTTTTTATTAACAATGACACTGTTCCTTCCAGTAGTAGCACTGATGAAATGCAAGTTGTGTTGACACTGACCGATGCTGAAGTACATGCTGAGTCAGCAGATATATAATATATAATGATGCAGTCGTCTGTGATTGTGTAAATATATCAAGAGACAATGTAATTTCAAATCTAATTTGACATCCACTTGTACATTTTCCATGAATTGTTTGTTTGTACATAATTATCATATTCTGTACATTTTTATGAGCTACAACCACTCTAGTGTGGAACTTATAGGTTTGTTATATTTATGAGACTTAATATTATGCAAAGAACAGCATAGTATGTTTGTGTGTGTGTGTGTGTTCTATTGGAGTATTTAACAATGCATGTGCAAGCTTATAATGTTCTTCATTTTTGTATTTATATGTACAAGAGGGCATTCCACTATTAACTTTAAACAATCTCGGTAACCTAGCTAGCTGTTATCAGCTATGTTTCTTTTGGCTGTTATTAAAGTGCAGACCTGTATGGATCCCATTGGGACACATTTAGAAACTATGCTGTCATACATACAATGTGTGTCCAACTATATTTTGTCTCTGGAACGTGATACATTTCCATGCTCATGTTACCTGTGAGACCGAGAAAAAACATAATTGTGAGGTTCATACCTTGGGACCTACTCAAGTATGATCAGGTGGTCTTATTAATGAGGTCATGAAGTACACTTTAACTATGTTTGGGACCTACTTGATATGGTCACTATAATTTGGTCTAAAGAGGTGTCCGCTTAGTTCAATTCTTTACAAAACACATTTATAGCTTTTCAAAAGCATAAGGTAAGGTTAGTAGAAAACAACAGTTTACTACAAAAGTGTTCAGTGCATTATAAACTATACAGATCTCTTAACAAAAAGTTAAAAATGTCATTTCAATAAACATTTGATAAGACGGTGATCATGAACAATTAAGACGATGCAGCATCTTGATCTATGAAGGAAAATAAATCAAAACAATAAACAAGAGTAAAATAAGAACACAATGTATATTGTATTGAATATGTTAGCTAACAGTGCACCGTAGGGTGCACTTGTAACACAATGATTCAATATGGATAAAAAATACTATGTGAAATGTGTTGGATGTGTACAACTTTTGTCGGCTATCTGAGGCTTCCTATCAAAATGTCCAACTCTTAACAGGTCAAATATACACTTGTGTATAAACTATCTAAAATTTGTTGGGGAGGACAGTACACTAAGGTAACTATACCACACACACACACACACATTACTGTGATGTACCTGATAACGTTGCACCTTTTGGCATTGCACTAGCTTCTCTCAACACTTGTATCCACCTTTGACAAACACCACAATGAGATAGCATACAGCATTAGTAAATGGAAACTATATTTACAGTACTGTAAATGAATGAAAGACTGCACAAACTGAAAGTAGTGTTTTACCTAAAAATATGGTGTTTGGCATGGTTGTTCTATTAGAGTATGTGTGACTAAGTAATAGACTAGGTACAGTCTAACTTCTCTAATCCGATGCTCAACAAATTTTGCTGGATTAGTGAGGTTGTTGGTTATCAAGTCACCTCTCTAATCTGATGTTATATTTAGAATTATGTTGACAAATTACAGTAAGAAAGAGTGCATAGATAAATAAGCATTGCAGCTATTTTCTATTATTTGAGCTTAAACATTACATTCAAAGATGTGTTTAAGTCGGATTACATACAGAGGTTGAATACAATGTATTTCCAAGTCTAGGGCATTAAATTTTGTGTCAGATTACGGAGTTCAGAGTATACAGGTTGTTTGCAAACTGTTTGTATAGATAATGACAGCCGGAAATATAATTTGGCAGAAAAAAAGGACAGTTCACCACTTTTATACCTCCTAAGTTTTCTACTATATGGTATCCATCATGTGATATTCACCTGATCATTTCTTCAGATGTGTCGGCATAAAAATAGTAAGTTCTTTGGCCTGGCTTGGTGGCCATAAATGCACTGTAAAATAACAAGATATAGCAGGTGTTAAAAGGTATGTGTAATACGCAGGTCCATATGGCTAGCACAAAACACATATACACATACAGAAGGTATATTATCCTACAATCAAAATTATATATACTGTACGTATGTGTGTCATTGTGTAGTGCCCATCTCTGTGTGTGTGTTACACCAATAACCCCTGTACTATGATCTACATAAGTCAAAACTTCATTTTGAACTTCTACCTTGGCAATTCTTGTTATAATCATGTTATAATATAATCTTAATATTATCTATAATCATGTTATAATATAATCTTGTTATAATCATGTTATAATTATAATCACTTAATCACAGTAATTTGGCTATGTTGTTTGGTATTTAAAATTTGCTGTACCCATTGACCAGTACAGTGGCTTTTGGAGTGGCACTCCTTACAATAAGACCACCTCATTATAGACCATAATGAGGTCTCAGGTTATACAAGTACACTCACTTTGGCTTTCTAACTGCTGAACAGTCTTCAATGGTGTATCCAGGTAGCTCAATAACTCCCATTGCAGATACATCCTGTGCAAATACATCCATAAAGAATGAATACTATTACTAAACACAGCTAGGTATGTACAGTTACGAAAACATGATAAAAAACTTTTAACAACGGGGGAGCTATTTCTCTACAAGTGTTGACGAAAAAGTCACAAATTCAAGCAAAACTCTTCAGCAACAAACTAACCCCCCTAATGACAGGCCAGCATGGACATTATAAAGTACTAAGGACAACATACGTCCCTATATGCACACAACACTGGCTGAATAATAATAGTACAACAATTGGTGTATACGCATTAGCTTTGTTCGATACTCACAAAGGCAGTCTTGTAATAGTATAGCTTCTTCTCCTTCAATACCATCCATCTCTTTCTCCAGTTCTTAGGAGTAATCCCACTACCACCTATGTAACAATAACATCACTGCCAGTTGCTATGGTAACCTGACTGTACCTTGCTTAGTTAACCATCCTTCATGGTCAATATCTTTTATTTGAAAACATGGTTGCATCAGAGCTAAATGAATGTGAAAAATTTGTGTATTAACATGGCTTGACTACAGACAGTCAAAAAATTTGCTGAAAATTTTTGTGGTTGTAGGATGATACTTATGTTATCATAGGAACTTCACAGCTAAATATTTGTGGTTAAAGAAACTACACAACTTACAGCAAAACTATTACGTCAAACAGTACTGTAACAATAGTACAACATTACGGAGTACATTCATAGAACAAAATGTTTTTGAAATAACATGTAAAAATGGTTTTGCTCTAAAACACTAACATGATGTTGTATTACAACAACAAACATTTAATACAGTACAGTATGAAGTGTAGCTACAGAAATTTCAAATTTGAACTGCTTCCCACACAGCTGTGACCTCAGGCAATAAGGATGAGATGCATGAAAAGCACAGTACGTGGTGTTAGTATATAGGTTGTCTAGTATCCCATATGGGGTACTGGCTTGAACCAACCATATGTTAGACTGAGGTAGAGTACATAGGTTAGGGTTTGATTGTATGACCATGCTAACCACTTGTGATGTAATGAATAATACACATGTACACTATGTACATACCTGGGTCTGATTTTTTGTGTACTTTCTTTGGTGCACCATGAACTGGCTATGATGTAAAAATATTGATCCATATTATATTGTACACAGACATGGAAGCACATGTGTACACATCATACACACTCACACACGTGTGTACACACACACACACACACGTGTGTACACACACACACACACCTCTCCAGGGTCCACCATTGCTTGCTTTGATGCTACAATAAAATTACAAAAAAATATGCTTTTACAATCACATTATATACCCAGCATGGACAGTGAGAAACAGGTAGTATATACACACACACTTTACACAGCTATACTTACGTTCTTCAATATGTCCTGCAGATTCTACCTGCTGATATTTCATGTGCGTCGATACCTTTCAAATGAAAGAAAGAAATATCAAATGACTTCAATTCAATTACAGAATCCTTCTGTCTAGACTTGTACAATGACACACAACAAAACTTACTCACCATTGCTAAATCTGTCGCTACAAAAAGAAAAAAAAAGAATACATGTAACACAGAACATTTAATTAGTACACATTTAGTAAGGGTGTGTTGATACCTCCTATTGTAAGAGTACTGTTGGCACTGCATTTACTTTCAGTTCAGATAATCCTATATTTGACATGTGTTTCAAGGATTATGTTTACACAAAACTGGTACAATGAGGCCCGTTAAGATGGCCACTTAAGGTACCAAAAATTACTACCAGTAAGGTGCTACAATAGAAGCGATGACGCACACTAAATGTCTTGTCGCTACAGGCTTCATGTTTTGACAGCTACATAGACGTCACATCATGACAAGACATGCTTTGTTTTACATACTGCTAAGGCACACCTTACATGGACAATGCATATCAGCAATAGTTAATAACTCAAGTATGCGTGTCTATTTTATGAGTTATTTCCATCTCGTGGTACATATGTTTGTGTATAGGGTGTAGCTAGTATGTATATAGAAATATGAATTAATGTATCTCTGAATCCATAATAGAATACAATTATTACTCATTATATTCCTTAATACTACAAATATTGCACCAATAAAGGTGACAATGGACAGTTCCAATATTATTGTAAAATACAATGAGTGATCCACCTGACGGTGACTGACCAGGCACGTCTAGATCTAAGAATTCTCTACTGAAGAGAAGACAGGATCAGGGTGCAATTTTCCAATAAAGAAAAGGAGGCAAAAATAGCATACTATGATATATAATCTACCAACTTAATGACCTCAATCACACATTAATAGATGGCATTATACCTTTAAAAATTCATACTATTTTATACAAAAAAAGGGAGGGTACAAGGTAACCAAATACAAACACAGAGAGGACACTAGCTGGTTAAAAAATAACTGTAGTCTTCCAAGTCAGTGAGTTATAGAGCCAAGCCAAGATTCTGGCTTTGAGCAACAGGATGAAATCTGTGAAGAAAGAACAGACACCTAACTCAGGAAATTAAAAGTATCTTTGAAGGTATCCAATTAAAATTTGAGGAAAAGCTGAAAAGCACTCAAGTACTGGTATGCAAGAATCACCTTCATATTAGTATTACTGCATCTCTATAAATTTCCAGAGGACACACAAAATATGGATTATGCAGTAACTTGGCTGCTTATGAAAGGTATATACAACCTGGCATGGATTTGCTATCACTACAATAAAATGTATATTTTTGTGCATATGTGATGAGCTCTAAATGTGATATGCATAAAATGTACTTCAGTGGAGTATGTGATGTGTAGGAGAGGATAGCTCACATTTGCTATCTATTGGGGCAAATGTGAACTTACATCTCCTACACATCACTTACACCACAGGAGTGCATTCAATGTACTACAGCATATCACATACACACAAATACACTTTTTATTGTAGTGTACCTCACTGTAGGGACCTGTAAGACTGGCACAATCTTGACAAAAAATGATAATGGTAACTCAAGCCTCCAGCAACATGCACTAAATACTCTATCGTATAAGAGTAATCCTCAAAAAGAGCTTGTCAGCAACTTAATGTATATGGCTGATATAGTCCAGTGCAAGGGCACACCTTCTTATAGATACTTGATAGCACTAAACATACACGTAAGCACTTGCATGAAAGCAGTATTGCTTTTTTTTGCATAGGTAAACTTGTCCTGTCATGCAGCCACTATAAGTAGCTAGATACAATGTCTTTTTGCTATATACTGGAGTTTGTTAAATTATGAACAACATGGTCCAGTTCTACAAAGAATTCACTTCTAATCAGCGAATCAAATTTATACTGTTCATCTGCTTACAATAGCTTATACGTCTGACCACACAAAACTTTAGTTTATTTAAAGAGATACAAAGGTCAAAGAAATGTCCACCCTATTGTCAACAAGTATTGCATCAGCATGCAGAGATTAACTTCCTGGCTATATAGTCTCATAAATCATAGACCCTATCCACTAGGGCTTATCGATCAGAGATAATAAGTGCCCGCTGGAAAGGAGGCAGGCACTTATAATCTCTTTACAATCCTTTCCAGCGGGCGATTATAATTTCTAATCGATAAGCCCCTGCAGATATAGGGCCTGCGATGTACTGTACCAGACTACTAACTGTACATGCACACATGAACACATAGTTGCTACATGTAGTACAAATTACAGCATAGTGCATACATAAACCACATGCATCCCTTACAGGTCAGTGAACGAATTCTTCTCCGAAACATCTTGTGCTTCAATGCCAAAACCGTCTACTGTATATCCACAACAAATGGACAGCCTATTTATGCACCGAATACTTGCATATTTAGTGGTGTTTGCATATTGGGTGTAGACTATTATAGCCAAGCCCATGATATTTGTTATCACACATAAAAACTTAGAAATACACATGTGCCTATTATACACATGATAGCTTCATAAACTTACACATAGTTTAGTTGTACTTCTTAAAACTGTTGTGATCTAAAAACTTGGCACTATGTTCACACGGGAGACACTTACATACTACGCTTGTACTGCTGTAAACCAGCTGTACTTATTGAGAAACCTTTATAGTTTTAATCTTCAGGACACACAGAGACATAAATTACATTACTGCATAATTAACTCAATCAGTTAGGAATAATTTCAAATACATAACCATACAAGGCCACACGCCATATGTAGTCGGTGTAGTTGTAAGGCTATCTGAATGTAATTTACTACGCGTGCCATAGACGATCAAGGCAATTATAACCTTTGTATGGCTTCATTTTTGCAGCGTCATAGTGGACACCGAAAGTTTTCCGTAACAATGTAGTTTTCTGGTCCACACGCTATGTAACTTTGTACTACATTGTTTGCTGCGAAACATACAACGAGGTAACTTACCCAACGGTGTTTGAATCCTGCGAGGAATCTTCTTGAGTCAGACACGTCCCTTTACGTAATATATATTCTAAAACTTTGGTTCAGCGCGTCTTCAGTGACCTTAAGAAGTAGCCAGCACTATGTGAGAAGAGCCGTGCACACTAAACGTTCGACTGTTGTGTAAGAAAACATCGTATCTTGACCACGTGATTTCAACCAGTAATGCACCTATCAATGTTTTGCTCACTTCTATGAGCACGGGCAGAAGTGGGGGCTAGGTGGGGATTAGTGGGGGAATTGACCTCAAACCGTGCCCCAGGTGGTGGGGTATTTGATGCTACGAGGGCACGTAGCCGGGTGTTTCGTGGTCTTTTACTGGGGGATTCGACAACAAAAGTAGCCCCAGGTAGTGGGGATAAGAATTTTTAAGTGTTCAAATCCCCACCTATCCCCGTGCTCATAGTAGTGGGGTAAAACATTGATACGCGCATAAGCTCTGAGCAGAGGCAGAGCTCTACCCTTAGTTTGGTGGCGCCCGTCATTTGCAATGCAAAGGGGGCGGGCGCTACTCCTGTTCAGTGTTTGTAAAAAATCTATTTGCCTAATTCTTTCTCAACTTGTTTAATCAAATTTTCATGTAGCTATTGTATGCAGATCACGTAACAAATTCACAACAATAAAGTGTAGACTATGGATGATTGGCTATTGGTAAATATAAAATCTCACAAAAATCAATGGTTAGGCCGCTCCAAATAAATTCACTGCACTAAAAAGCCATCTTGTAAGGTCAGCTCATGTGTCAGCATTCCACTATTTTCTGGACTCAGGTATATCATACAGGCAGGTAGTTCATTTCCATTATAAGTTTGGCAGCTTTTCAAGCCATTGTTTGTCTGGCACAACCATAAAAGGCTGTATAAAGCATGAAATAACACAAGTGTGAATTTGTGCCAACTTAAAATAGCACTGGCCTTAGCTTCTACTTCCAAACTACAACCACTGCATGGTAAACTGTACTGCATGCATATAATACATTGAGGGACACAATCACAGTGATTTAGTAGGTCATACAATTTTTATATATAGTACAGCATGGAACACAAAACAACAAAAAAAGAGCCCCTCAAAATATTATACGCACACAGTACTGCAGTGTTAGATCTATCTAGTGTCATAAACCACAATACATATCCTAGAAATAATAATTATGCCGAACCGTTCGTCTGAATAGCAAGTATATTCAATAGAATGATAACGATTGAACAGTAGATATTACAAAAAGAATTCATATATATGTCAATTCAAAATTTATATAGCAAAGATCAAGATGCATTAATAGAATGTGATAAATACAATATATACACACAATAGATCTAACACTGCAAAGACTGTGACGCATGACAAGTGCCTGTCGTCCACGAAGGTTATTGTTTTGCATGACGTTTTGTGAATTTCGCTACAGGAAAGTCAGACAAGAAAAGTTAGTAACGAGCCCCTTCCACACACTACGCACTAAACTTAGATATGAGTATTTAAAAGGGTAGTATACAATTACAGTCAGTGTACTGCATGTCCACACTAAGTTAAAACACCAATAATAACTCAACTGTGTCATTAGATTTTCACACTTTCACTGGTTACTGAGAACCTGTCCCTTAGGCTGATAAATTGAGCGCTATTTAACAGGGCTTAGTGATTATCACAGCTACAGCCCTAGTTAGGGTATGCCACTATCCAAAAACAACATACTTGATAACCCAATTGTCAATTACGTTGTAAAGTTAATGTAATAAATGATCTTTGATTTGACATACGCCACTCTATACAACACAGTAGTTTTAGGGCCATAGACCTAAGGCTGTACAACCCACAAGCAGCCATGTTATAACCATACCCATGTACACAATATGTAAGTCAGTTACATACTAAAGCAGAATCTTGTGGCTCAAGAAGACAAATATTTCACAAGCTGTAACAAGACACATGTATCTCTTGCTCAGCACACAATTTTTTACAGACTAGACCAGCAATTTTAGAGTATATAGAGAAGACCTGTACACTAGACATACTGGTATAATGAAAGAACATTCATGAGCCCTAAAGTCAGCTAAGTGATATTATTATAATTATTATTATGAATATTATAGTAACAATTGTTGTTATATCACAATGGTATTCATGCTAAAGTACCACCAGAAATTATCAAATTAACATTTAATCCATACTACAGAAATACAGTAACAGGCACTAAGGCAGGTTTTCACCAGTTTCTAGTTTTTGAGTATATGTGGATGGCTGAATGCAAAAAATGTCTTGTCACTCTTGCCACTGTTTTTTTTTTTGTATTGTGAGCTGATCAAAAACTAGTTTTGGTGCATGTAGTGACGGAGTACCACTTGGAATAGAATGACTGTTACTAAGGGCATGGGTCACTTCTGCTGAGAGAAAAACACTAAAAAATCAGGGTTTTTTCCCTGTGAAACTGCAGTAACTGCAGTTTTATATCTTGTTTGAACATTTTATTCTTTATCCGTAAAGGAAAATGGTTTAGAAATGTAATGGAAATCCCACCTATTAGAAAGGCCATATCTCTAAAAGGTGAGCTTTAAATTCTCCAAGTGGGAAGTTTATCTACTTGTCTACTGAGGTCAAGAAGTTTTGGCTTGAAGGTGACTGCCTTAGACAGGTCACTTTCATTGGTTACTGAGGACCAGGACATTACCCTCATCACAGGACTACATACCATGCATCCGCTACAAACAGTACCGTGTAAACAAATATTTCTAACACAGTAACATTTTGGACTGCGTTTGGTCTATTTTGGAAAATCCAATCACACAGATAAACACATACATAAATGCAAACAGAGCCATTCAATAATATGTGCAGACTGCAGACCAGTAACAGATACAACTCTATCTGTGCACACTCAACAAAAAGAACAGTGGAAGAAAATACTCTCAATTAGAACATACACAAAAGTTTCTAAGATGTACTCAGTGACCTCATTATAGTGACCGTGTCAAGTAGGTCCCAAACATAGCTAAGGTGTACTTCATGACTTCATTAACAAGACCACCCCATCATAGTGACCATGTCAAGTAGGTCCCAAACAAAGAGCTTCATGACCTCATTAATAAGACCACCTCATATAGCACGTTAATAAAAGTGTGATTTTATTGTGGAATAAAAGTGTGATTTTATTGTGGAAAGAAGTTACATTATTGTTTATTCAATTTACTGTATCCAAGGTACCTAACAGACAAACAACATTCTACTTCCTACTTGGCTTAATATCACACCATGTCGGCAATGTACTGCTCAACACCTTTACAAGTCTGCCACAAGAGACTAAATAAACAAGCAAGTACAACAAGAGACAAAACTAGCGGTGTGCCTTTAACTCTGCTTCCACCTAGCTACTTACAAAACAAAGCAACGTACACTTGTGAACTAATTCTAACAGTAAATGATCCCGCGAGATTCAGTAAGCCATTGAGAATTTCTCTTAAACTTAATGAACAAGATGCTCCACTGTGCTTTGTTTAAAGTTATGTACAACTACTACCACACAAGTGAGGGGATTGAATACTTATAATGCTAGCAACTTATCCATTGATTTGTAGTTCATAAATATTTTTTTATTGCGGAAAGTAGTTTCCACAAATATAGGTCGAACAAATTCCATGCCGTTAAGTGGCTCTGCTAGTGAGGACTGAACAGAATCAACTGGATTAATGCAGTCAAAAGTAAGTGAAAAGGGGTCCCCCCTCCAAAATATTTGCCTTATATGGTGTATATACTACTACACAGCAAAACATACTTCCTAGCAAGCCCACTCCTGATTGCTTCGATTTTTGCATCGGCTTTTTCTACATGAAGACACAAATAAACACAATACTTAATTAATTATATCAAGAGTTCATAATAAAGAGAGGGATGAACTCTTGATTATATACAAACTACGTGCATTAAAACAGATTTTGCCCTTTGAAATATTTACTGCAGCTACAGTAATCTGTTAGTATGTAAATAGATCATGGTACAGTACCATAGACTATGTAGTTCTGTACCTGTGTTTCAAGTACTCATTAAAAAATACTTTAGCCTTGAAACCGCATGTGCATGTACTACATAATTTGAGTGGAAAATTTTGTGCTATTAAATTTGCAGATCAACTCTAAGTAATGTATTGTCTCGAATTACGGCCTGGGCGTTTATTTCTTTCAAGCAACTTTTACCTGACAAAAATAAACCCTCAGCTGGCCCACCATAAAACCGACATAATTTATGTCCCTTGACAGTATGCAGGACCTGTCTTAGTGACGACCTCTTAGTGGTGATGTAATCGTGTGACCAGCTACGACAAGCTTGATCGTATTTACATGTTAAACTAATACTGTAGTTCCCACAATCAATGTGAATGTTATACACACATATTTAATTACCTTGTTTCTAAGGCTGCCACGTGAAATCTTCTCAGATTCTGCAATCATACAGTATAGTAAATTATGTGTGTGTTGTGTGTGTTGTGTGTGTGTGTGTGTGTGTGTGTGTGTGTGTGTGTGTGTGTGTGTGTGTGTGTGTGTGTGTGTGTGTGTGTGTGTGTGTGTGTGTGTGTGTGTGTGTGTGTGTGTGTGTGTGTGTGTGTGTGTAGGCAAGATAAAACATGCTCATTGTGATTCCCTATCTCTTTATATAACAGACCCAATGGAACTACAATGTTTGGTTGCCATATACAGTATGTATAGAGGTTTCTTTTTTTAGAGGCAAAAATGAGCTGGGACCACAATATCTTGTCCTTATTACAGAGGTGTCCTATAAGAAGAGGTTCCACCATCAACACATGTCATTACATTAGGTATGTGTACATATGTACACCCTGTACATGTGTGTATGTTGAGATTTACACTTACAGCTATACCCACAGATGTACGTACACACACAACACACACACAACACTGTCACACACAACGTACCTGGCCCTAACGATGGTTCACCCTACACAAAATATCAACACGGTTAACAGTGTACATATCAAAATAAGATACACTAATGTGCTGTGTGGTGAAGAAAAGGTTGTCTGTAATACTGATTGAGGAAGGCTATTTTCTTTATAGGGAAAACCCAACTACATGAACAGCAATGACTGCTCAATTAAAGAATTTTTACTGCAATTATAGTAGATAAAAAGATGTACTGATACACCACTGTATGTCTACTCTATAGTCACATTTCCAGACTTTATTAAACAAATGACTCTACAAAGTGGGTTACTTTGTACTCTGTCATCATAAATCTGTCAATATAAATACAATACTACTGTATGCAAGGTCAGGTACTATATGGTATGCATTTCAAGAAACCAGGCACACCACAAGCATGTGTGCATGTTGCTAACTGTGGTGCACATGGCAAATATACTGTAGATGAACAGTACATGTATATAGTACTTTAATACTACTGTAAATCTTTCTAATAACACTTTGAGATCAAGACTTTATAAAGAGCAAAGTTGTACTACTAGACACAAAGATGCATGTAGTTTTCCCTGTTGGGACCAAAAGCAACCCCTATTACAGAGATATCTTTAATTTAGAGATGTCCTCTTTAAAAAGATGTTGTTACATGACTGTACACACAACCACGTACGTCAATACTAGCACCAGCAGTGATAGGGATACGATGAACTACTCCACCAACTATCTGTGTCTTGTAACTGATACTACAAGGCGGAGGAAATGTATAAATATATTATGTGCACACATACTGTATGTAAGTACTTAAGTACAATGGAAGTTCTTCTAGTAAAACACATACAACATTCACAATGAGTTTTTACCTGGGCATTTTCTGTTTATGAGAAGGTTTCTACAAAAGAAACATATATAGGTATCAATGGTAACTATACATGCACACTTTCACACGGTACATGTGTATACAAACATTTGCAAACTGAAACACAAGGCCTTCCCGCCATTTCAAAAAGTGAAGCTCATACAATACATCAACTAATACACACAACTTTGTACCTTTTCTTCACTCAGGTCCTTAGCAACAGGTTCAATCTCAGGAGGTTCAACATAGTCATGCTCCATATCCACATCACTTAGCTGTTGTCTCTTGTCAGCACTGTCACTCCAGTCCGACATGTTTTCGGTTGACACAGTAGCTGACTGTACCATTCCACTATCAGGTGTAGCCTTACCGCTATCAGTCTCTGAATTAAGAATAAATTCCTCGTATGATTCTTTTGGTGGTGGTGGAATAAAGAAATTCTTTGGTAGTCCTTTCATAATCTTTGTGTGCGTCGATCTTTCTCCATCTGTACTCAGACTGCTGGTGTCAGATAATGGTGAGTTCACTGTTCTGTTGTTTTGTCCGTTTTGGTTCTCAGTGGGGTCATGAATAGTTAGTGGGTTAATGTAGTCTTCTGGTTGTGTTGTTGAATGTTCGGAAGTCGTTACACTACCATTGGATAATCTGGGTGGTGGTTCTGTGTTATTTTCTTTTAAGACATTGTTTGTATCAGTTCCAGGCTTGAGTACGAGACATACTTGAAACTCACTAGACTTCAGGCACTCAATAACATGAGACATTTCCCAACCAATCTGCATAAAAATGGTGCCTAAACACATGTACTACTACAATATGTTATGACTCATGTTTATGCCAAAAACTACCCAGCTGAAAAACAAGCAAATCATACGGTTGATATTAACTTCAATAGAAACGGTCAATCAAAACATGACGGCGGGTGGTGTTAACGACACAATGAATTTTAAAATGATAAGAGCTCTAGTGAACTGACAGCGCCACTGACCCTGACCCTAGCTTTCCTAAAGACAGTTACACCTAGCTGGGTACATGTTCATTTTAAGCAATGTACAGTGTGTACTGTACATGTACACATATTTTACTATACAAAAGGTAACATACTACATTCTGTTCATTGACTTGTATCACTTCATCTCCAATGTGGATTTTACCATTTACATCAGCCGGACTCTAAAACAATTATGGAACACACACACTGTTAATTATGACAGCAAACACATACACATACCCTGTACAAAACCAATAGGATAATTTATAGATTATCATTTGAAATTGCAGCTAATGTATTGGTATGTATAGTAAACCACTTTTGAGAGGAAAACTTTTATAATTCAAGAACAATTCAAATACACAGGGACTGGCAGTTTTATCACACAACGTTAACCACCATGTATTACTACAGCACACATGTATCACAGACAGTAACTCACTCCTGGTTGAATATTAGTGATTAACAACAAACCATGTCCAGTCTTCTCCATTGATATTCCCTATGATGGTTATAACATGGTAACGACTACAACTCAACGCATCTGTTTCAGGTAAATCATGGACTAAACACCCATTCAGCCACTAGTATTATAGCATGCATCAGCTGTTGACAGTGTGTATTGACAACTAATGGCTGACTATGTCATATTCACAATTACACATACTGTATATGTAGAGCTCCACAAAAGGTGAAAACGTTTCAGTAACACAGTCAATAACAGGGAAACTTGTGAATAGTTGCACAAGAGTATAGTGAAAGTTACTCCTATAGTAGAGTTTCATGATGTGATGTCTACATCACTTTATAACGACAAATTAGGGAATTAATTTAGACAGGTGACCTTATTATACTCTACTGCATCATAGACCTCACATATGTACGTATGTACGTACACACATGCCATTTCAACAACACACACATCATGGTGAAAGATGAGTGGAAAAATCATTAGCATTTCACAGGTATAACTGAACACCAACATAGTGACATACAGCTAAGAATGTGAGTCAGCTTTCTGTAGAAGGCTGTTTAAACAGCTGAATAAGAAATGATTTAGTCAGATGTCACACTGAACTCAGACACATGAGAGGACACACATGATGACAAGTTTAATTACCAGTCCATAAGTATCATCAGGGATGAGAACTATTTTATTGAGCTCCAGAGGTTGACAGTCACCAAGGACATCTGGTGATATCAATACTGAGGTAGCCTTGACTATCGTCATCACCTGAATAATATGAGTGACCATTAGTGTGTGTGTGTGTGTGTGTGTGTGTGTGTGTGTGTGTGTGTGTGTGTGTGTGTGTGTGTGTGTGTGTGTGTGTGTGTGTGTGTGTGTGTGTGTGTGTGTGTGTGTGTGTGTGTGTGTGTGTGTGTGTGTGTGTGTGTGTGTGCCTGTGTGTAACTGAGGATTCTTCAACCAGAGCATCATCCACTGGATGGCTCTCTTCCAAGGTGTGCATACATGTGTAATGTATTGTGAGGAATGTAGTGTGTGTGTTGTGTAGTATAGCATGTACTTGTGCATCTTTGTTCCATGGCAGTTATACATACCATTTGTGTCAATTGCTTTGCATCATACTCAGCTGCCTATTAAAACATGTATGATTGTTAACTGTACTGTCCCATATTACCAGTAACTCTACCTCACTAAGAGCTGCTGTTATCTGTAACGAATTCATTAAAATCATTTTTCGGAAACTATCATAATCTTCAATAATTGGAGTAGGATTTCTGCAAGCAAAAATACACAGTCATATGATTGTGCAACACAAGCACAGGAAGTGTATATAAAGAACAAAGTATTTTATTTCAGTATCAGCCAAAATACTGTTTAAGAATTCACCATTTATGAAAGTCGGGAGATTACTGAAGACTGTCAGTGCCTTTTCATACGTATGGGAAAGCATTTGTATTAAATAGCACAAAGCCACACAAGAGCTATGTGCTTTGCAAGATGGCCTTTTAAGGCTATTTTTCTGCCTGTTACAATTGTATACATGAGCTGCACCAAAAATAGCAGTTGGCTGGTAAAGGTAATAGGGTAGTGGAAAGCTCAGTGATCTGATCAACAGTTGTTCCAGCAGTGTGACAAAACAATAATACATGTACAACGACATTTTACTAGAAAATGGTATTCATAAAATCCTTTGATCTTTTAGAGACAACGAGGTTTCTAAGAGACCTCTAGAGAGATTCTCTAAAACTACAACTTAGTAAACAGAAATCAAGTCTCTTTTTTAGTGCATGTACAGGGTACTTTCATCCATCTTGAAGACCTGTACAGAGAGTTGGGCTAACTATTCTAATAAAACATTCATTCTAATATGTTCATAAGTAACTGGAAACTGATAGTAGAATTTGAAAATATATAGCAATACTCCAGTCAGGTTTCTTTACTAAACAACACTAAATTATATCATAAACAACTATTGATATTTTTATATTTTGCGATAAGTGAAACCTGTGTATTACTTATGTAGACCTTGGGACCCCCCAAAGCCTGTATCCTAGTCAGTTAACATGCTAACAGAGGGTCCAAAATTACGCAGGTGTCCCATTTTTCAATTGTCCACATTAACAGGTTCCAGTGTAATACTAACCTATCAAGAGAAGAGATGAGAGCCTTAGCAGCTGACATCATGGCTGCTGATGTCTCCAAATGAACAGTATTCACTGTACAGTCACCATCTGACAGGTGTCTTAGCAACTGAGATGACTTCTTTGATAAAACTGCACCCAACGTAACAAATGACAGTTTGTTCAAACTAGCATCCTATAAATATTGAAAATAACATAATACATGTACACTATGAACACATGTACAGGCATCATTCATGAGGCCAACAAGTGGCCGACTATATGATTTATAGTCACAAATTTTTCGTACACTGGTGACCACATCTGACAGGTGTCTGACCACATTAGCCAGTCACCATTTCTAATTTTTGTCTTTATTAGGCAGTGGGTTACTACGTAAGTTGTATACTTGGGGATTTAAAATTGATACAGTAGGTAACCTGCTAACAGCAAGTCACACTCTAAAATTTACAGTGCGTTGTGTGTGTGTGCGTGTGTACGCATACGCGTGCATGAGTGTATTCACAATACTGTAGTTTACCAGCAAACAAAATAAAATCTCTACAGCAGAAATTGTAATTTTAAAGATGACCTGACGTTGTGTGCTTCTATAACAACCAGGTAACTAACTTGTTAGGAATTTAATTAACAATTGATCTGTTTACTAATCATCAATTTCCTTATTTAATATTATGTGATCATTTATGTAATTTGGTGAATCTGGAATCTCCACTAGAAGGTAAACACACAAACACTTTTCTCATGATAAGCTGACTTGCTATTGTTTTCTTACACAAACTACACATCAGTATGGAACATTTCTGTGACTATGCTTGTTATGTACACAGCATACAAGTCCAGTATTTGTATAGCATGCAGTAAAGTCCTACAAAATACTTTCAGAGATATGATACACCCCACTTCAAGTAGCACAGCAACAAATATGTCATACAAGTTAGGTTATACTTCTGTGATATTATTCATTTTTCTTTTATTTAATTGAAATCATTTAGACATATGGGTCTGGACATTGATGATGTATGCAGACACTCAAAATGGTTTGGGAACCAGGAGAGCATATACCCACAGCCGGAAAATATAAGGCCGTACTGTAAGTTTACAAGTTACAAAATTAACAACACACACACACACACACAAACACACACACACCACACACACACAGAGTCATGCACTACAATCAATAAGGTTGATCTGAAGTCTTAAGGGCATTCAATGGACACAATTATTACCACTACAAATTGGTCACTCTATAAACTGTGTAAAATGTAACTTAATACATCACCAGTTACTGTTTAATTGTTCAATAGTAAGGAGTAACACAGTACGTGCAATAAGTGTAGTTTTCCTTTTCTTCTAAACACAAAACACACATTACAGAGACTGTATTTTTGGTCCCATATAAGACCTAATAAGGTAACTTGTCTTGGTTACATTTTGGCCATACACTGTTAGAAAGGTGGCTGTATTAGACAAGTGATGCATGGCCTCTTTACAGAAGACAGTTAGGCTCTTCTAGTTAATAGTAATGATAGAACATGTGGCAACAAACACCATTGTCCATATGTCTTTAATTAACCTGATCATCAGGTCATGTAGTAAAGTAGTAGACAGTCTACACATACTGTACACATGCCTGAGACAAATGTTGTACTAAGTAAATACATGACTAGTAACTTGATACATATATTGTATGCTGTACATAAGGCAACATGTACATGAGGTACACTGTGTAACAAGACACTTACCAGTCTTGATAACAACTCTACAGCTTCAAGGAACAATTCCTGGTGACCAACCTGTGTTACCTGAAGGATTTGTACATGTGTAAATGTGTGTACATTAGTGAACTGGGATAAAGTGACACCTCTTTCATAAGACCACCTCATTATAGTGACCATATCAAGAGGTCCCAAACATAGCTAAGGTGCACTTCACAACCCCAAGACCACCTCAATATTTTTGGTCCCAAAATTACCTGTCAATGAGGGTTCACTCTATAGACACTTGTGGTTCAATTCATCGTATTTATGTACCTTTAAATATTCCAATTTCTGACGGTTCAACTTTAACAGATCTTCACCACAAATACAGTGTGCAAGAAACTGAGAGACATGTTCTGATACAGCATCACCAAGACCTGATGAACAGCAACACATGAGACATGCAGGGAACTACAGATAAGTGTGTGCTGGACCACACATGGATTACATTTCTAGTAACAATTTAACAACAGTTACACATACAGATTGTAATGGTTGTTGTATAGGACATAGACCACCAGAGGGAAACTTTAGGCAATCCCCACCCAGTCTTTCACCGACATATTACTAAGCCTGTCCAGTCCCTTGGTATCAACCTCATACTTCTGTGCTGCACCTCCCTTGGTGCTATCCTTAGCATATTTTGTACACATTAAATTAAAAAAGAGGATGTTTTAATTTCATTTCACATTTGGCATAGTACTGTACATAATGTTAGAAGTTATGCATCTATTTGAGGCCAAGCATTCTCTTGAGACCTGAAGTATATTTCTATTATCATGCTGGCAACTAAATGGGAGTGTGCATTGGGTATGTGACCAGTTGTACTTCAAGGCAATGCAAAAACCAGCCAAAATACTGGCTGGCCAATCAGAACACTACTGTTTAAATACAACAACTACATAACCCAATTCCTCTCCATAATTTCAGTATATGTCTATATAGCAAATTGTAACTTGCACCACAGAAGCTTGTCTACCTTCTCTATGGTAACACAAGTAGGAAAACACTCACTACCAGCAAATTAGTGGTAATGGATTGTATAGTTGTTTTACTCTAAATGTCACTGGCACCAATGAGGCATGACCTAGCAAAAGCAGTCTAACACACACAATTATACAACTCCTCAATTCTGATTGGTCAGCTAGTATTTTGAATGGGTAGCACTTCTGGTCCACCAGATGGTGTTTGCTGAATTAGCACAGCACCAGCTGACCGTGAGATCTTTGATGTGGCTAATATATATCTTGTTAAAGTGAAGCATTTTGATTTCAAACATTCAGCTAAACTCTGGGACCATAGACTGGGATTAAGGAACACTTTTATACTGAACACTGACGTACACAGCTGTATACACTAACAAGTAAATCATACGTTAATACAGTTCATTAGTGATAACAATAACTAATACACTAAATACAGGAAGGTAATTCATGAACTGAAATAAATATTGAGTAACTAAAATTGTTGAGACTGAAAATGAGGCTGAAATAGTACAAGGACAAATGTATACATAACGTAATAATCACTCACAATGAGTTGAGAGAGTATACAAACCGAAACAACTGAAAACAATCCTGTATACGTACCATCAAAATTTCCTGTATTCTAAACACATCGGGTCCACCTATTGGCCTGATTGCAGGTGTCTAAATGTATGTGTGTACGCCGACACAAAAATTGATGTCTTACTCAATGGGCCACTATTATGATTCATTGGGCTCAGGTTCCACACTTAGCCTACAACTTATCACAAATGTCTTGGAAAGATTAGCAAACTATCTCTTACTAATCAACCTACTGAACCAGCAGTGACAGTAATGTTTTATGGTTTTAAACCTTGCAAAACACGACATTAAACCACGAGTTCATGATATCCCTAGTAATAAACTTGCTGATAACGAGTAGTTAACCACGCAAACATCACGTAGACTCGCTACAAGTGTTACAAGGTGAGAGTGTGCGTGTATGTTCGTACCAGCCATCCAACAAGCCACATCCTCTTCGTTCCACTCGGCAATCTGTTTGAATTCATAGCCGCCCGAGTCATCCATGTTAAGGAGCGTCGCCCATAAAGATTTTGAAAACAAACGTCCGTGGGTGTGAGCCGGTTTACTGATCTCGTGCGATGCATCACGTGCGCATTAAGTTCTGTTATAAAATTCCTTTCTCGGCAAGCCACGCCCATACGGTAATAGAACTCTACACAGGATATGACTTCTAGTTATAATTCTGAGGGTAGACGTTTCTGAAGGGAGTTGCTAAACTAGGACGAGTGGCCTACGAACGAATGATATGTGCTGCCAAAATATTATTAGAGATCGAGTTAGAGATGCACGTGATTGTCAAAGAAGCAGGAGAGGTGGAAATGTGTGGAATCGCTTATGAGGAATGTCGTTAAAACCTCTTACAATATAGGGCAGAAAAAGCTATGGTCATCTCCTGCAAGGTCTAGAACGGATTGAATGGCAATGCCGAGTCAATAGAATTAGGTTGCAGCACATATTGCTGTCAGACCTTCAGTGCTGGCCACTGTAAAGCTTTAATAATAATAATAATAATAATAATTACTGACTGCTCTATTAGAGTAGCTATCTCGATTGTTTAAATTTTGTGGTTACCTGTTTGAGAAGATTGTGGGCAGGATGCCTGTGTCCGACTACCTTAATAAGGTTACATTAAACATGGCTTCTCTGTTGCACACCTTATAGCTACAGTGCATATGTGTATAGTCCTGAAACCAAATTGCCTGAAACACTACACAAACATCACATGCTGCAAAATATATGGATGAGGCAGATAAGATTCGTTACAACATTTCTCAAGTGAACATCACTAACAATGCGTTTCAGTCATAATTTTCCATTAAAGTTAGCCACCATGGTATCGATGGGTGGCCTATGTAAGTACATTACATCAGCTTCCATGCATCTTCCACACATGCAGTTGCAACATGTCTGTTATCCATTTATGTTGAGGCATTACACTACCTGTATGGTAGTTCTGGGGATCCCCCTAAAAGTAAAGTGCACGTGCCAAACTCTATAACAAAAGCACCTTTATGGAGAGCCTTGAAGTGTCTCAATGTAGTGCCATAATGTATTGTTGGGAATGTCCAGAGCATGTTAAGTCTGTAAGCTGTCAACAAAACGTGTTACACATACAGACACGTGAATAATCAGTTACATCATGTTATGATTGTATTGACTAGCTATACTGGTTGAGCAAAAAATAAACCATTAATTCTATAGAATTGTAATATAACTAACAGAACTTCTGCATTTTATACTTTTGGGATTAGACACTGGAGGACAGGGTGGGGGGCAGCCAAATAGTGCAACAAAAAGGAGTTTGAAGAACAGCTAGTGTGGAAATATGGCATGCTCCCTCCTCCCCCAGGAAAGTTGCAGCTCTAAGACTTACGTTCTAGTAGACTGCTCTATTAGACTATCTTAACTGCTCTATTAGAGTATCTTGATCTTAATATTAATTACAAGCATTGTCCAATAACAAGTGTGTGGGGCCTGGTGGTCAGGGATTTAAAATTTCTACATTGGACAGAGGAAATGATTTTTTACTTGTTAAAAAATGCCTATATATAGTTCACTCTTAGTAACTATTAAAATGGATTTTTTTTCCTTTGACCTTCAGCACTTGTGTTGTAAAGCCTTAATAAATAAAAATAAATAAATAATTGTACATAATCATTTACTGTTACCAATCCTAGTAGCTAAACAACTCCTCCAGTCATTAAGGAAGCCATGTAACAGAGTTTACTTTTGTGTTGCAAGAAGTAGTAAACCCCCAGGTCATGTATGCAGCTGTGTGTTAGTATATCCCTCTAGCTGGATATAAATGGGATATTGCATGTATTCTATAGGTCAGCCATTGTAGCTCATTGTCTAACGCTGTCCACTCCAGTGTACACTAACATGATAAAACAGGCTTATCCTGGTATATGCTGACACTACTGACACCTTACATACCAAAAAAACGTGATTGTACAAGTCATCTCAGTCAATACTACTGTTGTGTTACTATAGCTACCCATACACAAACACTCATGCAGGTCTGCTATATAGGATGATCCATTAGTCATCTGGTTGACTGGATGACTATTTTATTAGACTGCATAGTAAATGTATTACGGTAGAGCTATATGTCTTGATCAATAATGGCTGGACCATAAGAAATGACTGCTTGATAAAGATATGTTCTGTTCAACAGTGGGTTGCTTTAGGCCTGCATGGCATAATTAAAACAATAGGCTGGAATGTTATGCCAACATTATGCTAGAATATTATGTGGGATATGTCACACTATGGAACTTAATTCCATGTTATAGATTGATGCTCCTACTCCCTAATAGAGTAGTTAGTGGAAACTGCAATAGAAGCACTCAAATGCAGTGCACAAAGCTCCTTAGATTGATACTCTCTAATAGAACAGTCACTTTGTAGTGAAATACTCTAATAGAGAATTCACTGATTAAAATGTTCTAATGATTATTATTGTAAGAAATGTTGTTAACCTAGGAGCATAATGCAAGCACCATGGGAACACTGAAGAGCATATTTGGTAAAGATTTTGGAAAATTCCTGAAAGTGGACAAATTTATGAGCATACTTGACTCAGGTGTTACTAAGTTGGACCATTGAAATTTCAAATTTCCAATGTTCCAAGGAGCTACTGTGTTAAATACAATGTTTTGCTGGTTTCCAACCTCCATCTTCTGATGCAAAACTGTGATGTCATTATGTTGGTGAGCTGTTACACCAGTCCACTACGACGTCCACTACTAGTAGGACACTTTCCCAAACATGAGGTGTAGCTGAGGTGAGTGCAAGGTGCAAATAATGGGTGAGTGACCATCTTATATAAGCAATGGTGTTGACTTTTATTTGACCTGACTACATGTTTCTATCCAATAACTAACACAACAGGTAGCTGTTTGTGCATGTGTTGTTTGAAGTGTGGAAGATGAATGTGTTTATGATTTCAATGTACTGAGCATACTGGAGCATACAACTAGCTGGGCTTGAAATACCTGGTTTGTGCTGAGCTGTTGCGTAGTCAGCATTGTAAAGCTATAAAAGGACTGGATAGTATAGCCAGTCCTTCATTTGTTAACTAGTCAAAGTGGCTGAAGGCCTGAAGCTGTGGAAGATGAGTGAGAAGACAGAATCTTGCAGTGAATGTTCTAGGGGTGAACTGGCAGAGAAATTCTGTTTGGACTGTACAACACTTTTGTGTCAACCTTGCATTGATCATCATCAGCACAGCAAGAAGCTTCAGAGTCATCGTATGGTACTCTTAACTGGACTGACACCAAAGGAAGATGGTCCCATCCAATCCAAGTATCCATTGTGTGGGGAACATGATTATGAGCTGAAACACTATTGTGAGACATGTGATCAACTAGTGTGTCTTTACTGTACAATGAAGGAACACAATGGCCACAATCATGATGTGATAAGGAAGATGGTTGAAAAGCGCAAACAGGATAATAGAGGAGATGAAATAATATCCCGTGATGGCAGTGGCCAGATGAGGAAAAAGTTGAAAACAAACACAACTCAAGGCAACAATAATGATAAAGTGTGCAAGGAGTTCCCACAAGATGTTATCACTCTATACCATCAAGTGGAGAAGCTGGAAAGTGGAATTGACCAAAGAAAGACAGAAAGTGAGCAGCAGAAAAACCAGACTAGTTTACAGATTAACCAATTGAAACCTGAGGTTGACCCTTTGAAACAAATGTTAAATGGTAAGTGTAATGCGTTAGCATCATACCATATATTTATAGTATTGTCACCTCAGCCCCTACAAGAAGCACACCAATACAACCACCCAACCAATAGAAGGACCAAAGACTTCTAAGTTAAAAATAGTAAGTGATCAGAGCACAGATCAGAGGCATAATAGGCTTCCACTCATTCCAAGAAATGTAAATATTCACTACTTATCTTCTTAGAACATCAACGTTCTGTTTCTAATTCCCGTGGATGCTAGTTTCCTCCTTTACATGTTATAGTAACTGTGGACAAGACCACAATTATTATGCATGTTGTATCTATTTGTGCTCACTTCATTGTTAATTTTTCACTCAGGAGGCACCTCCATTAATGCCAGCACTTACCAGTGGCAGGTACCACATAAAATGGACTCAACTGGCCAATCTTCCTGCTCCAATGTATAATGCATGTGCCACAGTACAAGACAAGAAGGTCTATGTTGCTGGTGGGTTTATTGGGTTTAGTCCAGTTGATCATGCTAAACATCAAGTTGCTAAACATCAAGTATATGTCTATGACGTCAACACTGACCATTGGGATCAGTTACCTCCCTCAGGTCACTATGTAGGTGTTCCTCACATCATTGGTGGAAAGTTAGCTATAATTGGTGGATTACTGTCTGCTACTAAGATGATGACTAATAAAGTTTCTACATTTGATGAAACTAGACAAACTTGGACATCTCATTATCCTGACCTTCTCTCAGTTAGGTACAGACCAGGGGTGGTTACTCACCTGGAGCATGTTATTGTTGCTGGGGGAGGAAAGTATGTTAACAACACACTAGTACTACAAGATGATATTAAAGTCCTCAACTGGATGGAGAATTCTCATTGGCAGGAAGTGTCCATTAATCTTCCTGTGTCGATGGCTTCCTTCACACCTATTATTTCTGATGATCATTTACTCATAGTGAATAATAATACCTACAAGATACCTGTTGATGATATTACAAGATCAGGTAACCAACAACAAACCAGTGACACACCCACCAAATGGATTACAATGACTAATGCCGCTTGCTACAATACAGCCCTAGTCCCCAGCTCATCCCCACCAGTGGTAGTTGGTGGTAATCAAAGTAGTGCACCAACATCAGATATTAAGATGTACAATGACTCTAGCAAATCATGGAAGAACATTTCATCATTATCATCAGTTAGATGTGCAGTGGCCATAGCAGCAGTTAACAACAATGCCATTATAGTCATTGGAGGATATACTACTAAAGGAGGGGATAATGCTAGATCACCTAGTCTTACTACTCTTACTACAGTAGAACTGGGACAAGCTGAACTAATACAGTGACTATAGTATCTGTCACTGGACACTACATGTATCTTTGTATGTTTTGCATACAGCACTAATTAGAATATGCTAGATTTACCTTGCTGTTTTTGTTCAGTAAAGTTTTATCGCATTAGTAACTATCACTTAATGTTATTACAGTGTTTTCTGTAGTAGTTAGTGTTATAACATATCCAATCTGTTAGAGTCTAATTAAATTCTCAACTAATCTGGTTATTTAAATGATGATTGGAGGACACTGATCCCTACTAATGCATACATCGACATAATTATATTTGCACATTAATGTAAAAATTATGATGTATTAATTTTAGAGGTTTGACCAATCTTTGGTGTGTACTCTAGAGATGCTGTTTCTACAGTTTTCAAAAGAAAAAAAAATTGGTATTTTTGAATATGATTTTGCCTTTTGAAGACATATTATAAGAACCCATAAAGTAATCCATACAATGGATCTGCAATGACATTGGAGTTAGTACACACTGTAAAAAAAATTTTTTTTACATTGCATGCATGCTTTGCCCATAAGTGATAAAAGTTTGATGTACATAAGCATTTATAACCAATTTGACTACATATTTGCCTGAATGGGCTTACAATTCATACTGGTAATATACATGAAGCCAGTGCTGCATTTGATACCTGCCTTTGTGATACGTATAACTGACCTGAATGCTTACTCTGTGTGTGTGTGCGTGCGTGTGTGTGTGTGTGTGTGTGTGTGTGTGTGTGTGTGCGTGCGTGCGTGCGTGCGTGTGTGTGCATGCCTGAAAGTCAGATACTCTAATAGAACATTCACTGAAAAGTTGAGTGTCTTGAATGCACCATGATTATAGCTTAATTGGTGCGATTAGAAGTATCTAGTGCTTCAAAAAGTTCACTAACTACAAGATTTGAGGTAGTATTTTAATACAACGAATCTATATCAGTTTATAAAATATAGTTGATTAATTTGTAGTGAAATTCCATCTTTAAGACCTATAAGAAAGTATTCTTCCCAAGCCACTTAGCTTGAACATGTTATATATAATGTTAGATTACTGGCAGAATTATGTTTTTAAATATCCTATGTATACAGATCCACTGGGTCCAGTCATCCAGGCTGCATAGAAGATGAACCATTTTGCACCGTACGTAGATGAGGACATTTTTGAAAAGGTATAATTATATTTCAAAACTATGTTAGCAAGGAAAATTAACAGTGAGCTGACTGAACAGATAATGAAACTGGTTAATGATTGATACAATAATATTAGCCACACCCATTAATATAAGTTCTGATTCAAGGTTTGGGTATAACCTTGTGTGTGTTCTATTAGAGTATTAAAACATAGCAACAAGACTGTTACAAAAATAATAGTTGTTTACCTTATCTGCACACTTATATTATTACTTGAGCTTTGCATTCAGCTAATCGTCACAAATTCTTGGAATCAATGGAGTGTAGCAATGAAATTTTAATAAGTGGTATCTGTTGTATGCAGCAGCCCTGTATTTTGGTAGAGTTAAAGGCAGAAAAATGATCAATTTCTGTACAAAAAATGACCATAAATTAAAGGTCACCATAGGACAAATACCTTTTCAAACATATTTCTGTAACAGGCTGGAGGACCAGGAGTCCTACAGACCTTCAGCACTTGTGCTGAAAATCTTAATAAAATAGATCAATCTGTGGTGGAACTATATTTATGTCACAAGAAGTACATATGGAAAGTTTTCTTGGCTTTATGAAAAATAGAATAAAGTGCACAATATTTTTGGTTGCTGGGGTATAGCCAAGGGGGGTATCCAACAGCAAGGGGTCTGGGGGCAAATGGTTCAAAAACTCATGATATTATGTGACCAAATTTGACGAATCAAGCTAGGCTTCTACACATGTCCATGCAATTTTATGTCTTCAACCAACTGTAACCTGCATGACTACTAAATAAGCTATTGGCCTAAAATTTTTGCATAAACCTACCTCCATAGCATTGTAACAGCAGGTCAAAAATTTCAAACTGATAGCATACCCCTACATTGACTTATGGTGCTTCAAAGTCATAAAAGTGGATGTGCGTGTTTTGTCAAATTCGGTCACATATTAAAATAGATTGATCAATAATTGTACAAGTGATAATTATAATAAAAATTAATTACACAACTACAAAGCCAGTAGGTTCATATATACAGCATATTAATCCACCGACAAAAATGGAATAATTTTTTGTGGACATAAACAATCAGATTTTCTTTATAGTCAATTGAGGATGCAGCTAGAATTTTTGTTTCTCAATTAAACACCAGTAGCTACAGTCCTTATTATACATATTCCAATAATAATGAAGTTCCTTCTCACATTAGTAAAATAATACATGAATATTTGACATTAACACTGCTTGGAATTTCTTAGTTTACTAGACTGGTATATATCCCCAGTATATGGAACAGTTAATTGTTTGTTATTTTAGTAGTTTTTCAGTTCACTGATGTTTTACTGAGAGTTTAAAACTTAGTAAAACAATTATGTTCCATATACTTAAAGTTACTGACATTTTACTATCAGTATAACTGGGTACAACTACAGTAAAGCAGCTTAACAAATTAGTAAACTAAGAACCTTCAAGCAGTGTAATGCTCTATTAGAGCGCATGTGACTGCTCTATTAGAGTATCTGTATCTTAATGCTGGAAATCTAAAGTTCAAAAGGGGTTTCATGAAACTCTTGGAAACCCCTCCCTGTACACCACATATTGCACATTAGATGCACACATTGGATATACTTAACACCTGCACTTTAGCTTTAAAACTAATCAAAAAGTTAAAACACAATCTCACAGCTTCTCCTATGTAGAGATGTGGTTCTACTCGATGTTTCTATGCATTACCCTGGTGTGTATGGGTGTATCCAGGGTTTTTCAAAGGTATATTATATAGTACTTTTAGACTCTTGATGCTGCATGACAGAGTTAAAATAGATTTATTATACTACTCCATGCTGTGTTAGTGTTTTCAGTAAATTCTTGGTCATTTATGATTATGATTATAATGTGATTTGGGTCGAGGCTTAGAAGCCTGTACACCCATTCAATTACATACATAAATTAGATTTAAAGTCTCAATGTTAGTTACAGTCTACAGGTGATTATAAAATGCATACAAAATGTGTTACATGGTGGTACAGATTTAGATCCACATTCATATCCAAGTTTTCTAATGGTAAACTAATATCAAGGCCTAGTAAAGGGTTCTGCAAAATTTTATATAATACTTTTAGTTCTATCATATTGGAGCAGTTTTGACTGCTTTATTAGAGTATAGTTACCCTTGTTCTCCCTTTATCCACTTCTTAGGAAACAAAGTATATAACCACAGAAATTTCTTTTAAGCTAAACTGCACCAGTCTTGTCTTCTTCTGTGTTTTGTGCTGCCAAATATTGATAGTGTTACTAGTACAAGTCTAAAAGTTTCCTGAAGAGTTAGGAGTTTCCAGAAACAGTGAAACCCCAAGGAGCTCCCCTTATACATCCCTATAATAGAATGTCAATGTCAAATTCAATACAACCACACACACACACATACACATGATTATTGTGACAAATGTCCACATGCATTGAAACAAAAACAATAAGGCACTTTAGTATGTGCAATATAAAAGGTTAGTTATGAAATGCACTAATTGAAGAATAACAAACATTTTTTTGAAATTAACAGCTGATGATGTAACTATTATATGTAAACACGTGCACGTCACATCCAACTCTTCCAGTTCTAACAAATGTGTATCAATATGACGTTCACTGACCACCTTTTAATACCCAGTGACCAGTAGTTATGTTGCTGTGGTCTAGTGAGGCATACTCTAGCTAGTTCACTAGTGTGTTAGCACCACCTGTATACTGTTACCATAACTACAGGGACATTAGTTACATAATGCTATGATTGAAGCTAAGTTTAGCTAACTGGTCCAGAGCTATTACAAATTCTCTATAAAAGAGAGGAGAGTATCCTACTTCAGTATAGCCTGTAGAAATCAGTAGCATGAAGTATCCCAGTAAAACTTAGGACATCAAGTCAACACAATTAAAGTGTTAAGAAGTGTTGGCAGTGTCTTCAGCGGAGCAGAAGCGATAACAGACAAGGGTAATTGAAATTGACTATAAGTATTGTATCATAACTTGTTACACCTTTGTACAGGTTGTATACTATAGGATACTCTCCTCTCATTTTACCATAATATGAACTCTTGTTTTTCTAAAAGTATGCAACTTTTCCAGACATTCCAGTAAAGATTTAATATGTAGTTTTTCTATATATAAAGAGCTATATGGACACTTTGGTATATAGTTCAGAGGATTGCCATAACTATTGATTGGTACCTGTTGTAATAATTCATTACAGACAACATATAAGCTAGCTAGTTCCTAGCCGCTTGAATAATTCTTTGTACGTGGTTTAACGCAACCATTAAAAGTTAGTAAGGAGCTAGAATAAACTAAAAACGTTGCATTCAATTTGCAGTTAGTATAAAAATAACAAAATTTAAATCTGCCTACCTCAGTGCTATTTTCAGAATTGATGGACAGAATTAAGTTTATGTGGCCTTCGTGTCCTACAAACCTTTGTATGATGGATGGTACACACTTTTAAAGTTAATGTCATACATCCTGCAAGTACAGTAAATCACAATATCACAACATTCATTTTGAAATTGTTTTGGCTCTTGTATGCTAGTGTGAGAGATGTATATAGAAAAGAATCATGCTTAAAGTTTAATTTAAACAATTGATATCATTTTACACAGAAAACACATAGCACACAACACCGACTAAAGTTTAGACGACATTCCATTAAAACTGATTACAATTATTATTATAAACGATTTACAATTTGTGTACTGCAACTTGATAGCATTATTATAAAAATAAAATACAAAATTGACTAAAACATCATTGTAAACTACGAGGATGAAATAAATAAGTCGCAAACAGGAAAATGAAAATATCATTGTATCAAACCTACAGTAAGACACAAAATGAGAAACACTTATTAAAAGACTTCTATATAACTACTGGAACATACACACACACACACACACACACACACACACACACACACACACACACACACACACACACACACACACACACACACACACACACACACACACACATACAGCAGTCATGTTTGCATTGTACTGTAGCTGTGGCAGCAGCTGTTTGATACCCTTACCTGATAATATGTTAGTTTTGGGACAGCAATGTATGGCACAAGTGACATACTCATTGCTAATGTTACTGTCTCATAGCAACAGTATCTCTTCATTGCAAAACTCAGACAAATATGTGCGTTATGGTGCACAAGCGATTCTAGTCTGTAGTAATAACAGACAAAGTCGTTCCTCTATGGTGAAAGTTTCTCTGTGAAAACGCAATCCTTGAGAAAGATGGGAAATATTGGTATACTCTAATAGAATAGTCGATAATTCTAATAATGCAATCAGTTACCAATTCATTGTGACTGCTTTATTAGAGTACTAGCACTGGTAACTGCCCAACGTGCAGGACTTTATTGCCCTGACTACACTATATTTCAGTATAGTTATACATGTAACTTACTGCTCAGTGGACTAAAGAACTAAACTGGATCAAACTTGAAGCAATGTTTGTCATGCTGGCTATATGGACACATGCAGCATAACAATTATGATATCCAATGCAAGCACATCCAACTTGAAGTAGTGTAATTCACTCTAAACACACCTACACTCCTGCAGTACCGCAACAGTTAATTAATCCTGCCCCACTGTATGTGCTGGATTTCATTGCCCTATGTGCAGGAATTTATTGTCGTATAGTTACAACTAGTAGGATATATAATACTGAAACAAAGTGTGTCTCATTTTAGCAAGTAGTCATCCAATCTTGTTTCCTTACTTTTATTGCTGGTCTCTTATAAACGTTTGTAGAGAAAAGTTGCTTTTTTTCTGGGTGTACAGTTACTAGCACAAGGCGACTTTGTAACTCGAAGCAGAGCTGCCTAATCATTGTTATCGAGAAGTAAGCCGGGCCTCAAATTCGTACTTCAAAGGGCATGAATCGTTTTGAAGTTGAACATGTTTTGCCGCTTTTAGTCATATTGACAAAGGACTATATCATCAAAGTTTTTCTCATTTCAGCTGTAACATTTTTGAGCTTGTTTCCTTACTTTGTGTAGCATGTGTATTATTTCAATTCCTACTTTCTTTTAAAATTTTAAATATTTTTAATAGCTAGTTTATATACAAAAGCATTATAAGTTGATGTCAACACTCTTGCACTAAATGTGTTGTAAACGATGAACGATGAAACTTCATTCAAATGCTAGCTTATTCCTAGATGATGAGCACCTTGTTTGGTGCCAAAACTGCTTCAATACGTGCAGCAACTGGCAAGAAGAATGCATAAACTCAAATGGAATGTAGACAGACAGACGGCTTTTCAGCTTTATATATATATATATATATATATATATAGATTTATAGTATTTCTGCAAGCACCATTAGCTGCAAGGATAGTGAAAGTGTTGATGATACGGGGATATACTAGCAACCAAAAACATGCTATATACAGTAACAAGACTACTAAGAGGGTGACTCCTAAGCTTCACTGGTCAAGTCTATATGGAACTCAAGGTATGAAGGATGGTTCAGCTTCAAAAAATTTATGAGGATAAATTCTCTTACGAGTGTCCATTGTACATAAAATGGTTAACACTACTAATATTAAATATTAAACCAACTTCACTACACTAGTGGCACAAGCAACTAACAACTGTGGATACTTTTACATTAAAAATACAGTGCAAACTTACAGTAAAATCAACTTTTAAAAATGAATGCTCTAACAATTGTGAAGTACTCCAGCGATCTTCAGGTTTAAATTTAAAACATTTTGAGAGAAAATCTTTTCCTTCTTTAAGCTCATCCAGTTGGTCTTGAGGTATAGCTGGAGGTTCTCCCGAGCCAACTGCATACATTATTGCCCAATCATTGTCCAAGTCACAATAAGGAATCTGAAATGAAGTGACAGTAAATCATCACAAGTATAGTATAGTGTAGTATGTAACATACAGTACAATACTACCGTATAGTAGGGATCCTACAAGAGAAAATGATGGCACAGAAATGTTTTGTATGATTTGAGTCCAAGTGTATCTAACATCAAATCTGGCATCAGTAATAAAGCCCTCACTGAAGAACCAGCTGAATCCTGATTTTTGGTCTGCCTGCCTGACCAAAGGCTAGAGGCCATACAACCTCATAACATGTGATTTGCATGTGGCATGTGCCTCTTGGGGCTCTGATAATAATCCTCTCTCTGTGCCATGCCTTTATCTTTCATCTCCAATTTCACTCATCATCATCTACATCCTATATTTTCAAGCACATACTGCATAGAGAAGCCACAAATATATTTGAAACTCTTACGCTACAGTAAGAGAGGGAGTAGATATAATGTAGCCGCACTTGTAATGATCAGTTTTCCTGCAGAAAACAGAGCATGTCTTCGAATGATCTAACATGTAGGATACCTCCACCAGTGACTTGCTGGATATCAGCAGCAAGATCAAGATACTCTAATACAGCAGTCAATTTAATATAACAACCATATAATTGAACAGCTTCACATAATTACAAATGTTAGCAAAGTGTAGATCAGTAATTTAAAGGGACTCATGTAAAAATAAATCTATATTACAACTCGTTTTAAAATGTGTACTAACAAAGAGTTTTCATTTTTCACTCTATTCAAACTATCAACTTACCTTTCCAGTTACCATTTCCACTATTACACAGCCAAGACTCCAAATGTCAGCTGATCGCCCAATGGTACGTCCTACTCCACCATGAATCACTTCAGGTGCCATGTATGCTATAAACAATACAGTACATAAACAAGTTTGCTATAAAAGAACAGTTTAAAGGACAATGAAAAATGTAAGCAGGTTTCATTGTTTAAAAAAACAAAACAAACAAACAGAAGAGATTTCACATAAGCTAACAATCACAGGGTGTATAACATTACCAGCTGTTCCAGCAGTTCCTTTGATCTCCTCTGGTTTGGTCTTCGTGTTCTTCATCTGTACACACAGTCCGAAGTCTCCAATCTTTATTGATCCATCAGTAGTAATAAATATATTGGCTCCTATGGGTACAGGGAATATCAAAATATTATATATGTAATAGTTGTAACACGGGCATGAGGGCTTTGCCTGATATGTATGCCTGACTGCCTGAGGGCATACATATCAGGCAAAGCCTGAATGCCCCATGTTACAGCTAATATGTAACACTTATCAGGCTGATAGCCTGTACAGGGCGATCAATCACCCAAGCCAATACAAGTGCAGCCACTGGATGTATTATATATGTATACCTAAAATTTCGATTATGGGTCAGCAGCTAGTACGTTCTGGTTACGTCCGGCTATGATTAATGGACATATCCTAGAGATATCACGGAAAATTTCGGTTATGCGAGTTTAATATTTTAGTCAGTGCTATTAAATCGTTTATGGAAAAAGTATGGAGCTCACTAAAGGCCTAGATAGGTATAAGCTTGCTTGTAGAATGGTTACTCTGTGCAGAGTGGTAGCTTCGTGATGGGGGCATGTCTGTATTCAAAAACGTGTGGAAACGATCGGTGAATAAGCTATAGCGCTAGTTCTCACCTTAGCCCAACATTTTTCAACTTGTAGGATGACGAGGATAACAAAACGCTCTCCGTCTGAGTGGTTTTCATGGCAAAATCCAAGTCATGCATCCTAATCACGTGAGTATTAATCAATCCCTGCAATCAATTTCGGCCTCAACGTCTATATAACCACTGCTCAGTTGTAGCCCGGTCTACATTTCGTTAGGGCTGCACCGATTCCACTTTTTACCGATACTTCAAATACTAAGTACTCAGCTGGGAAGTATCTGCAAGTACAAGTACCGATACCAAGTACCTTAAAGTAGCTACTTCATAGTGCACACATTTATTATATAGTGCATTTCATAGTATTCTTGTACACATTTTCAGTATGGTTCATGTTTATGATGAAGTAGCCAATCAAGATTCACAAAGAAGGAAGTCACTGAAATGCAAACCAGTGGATATTCCAGTATTCTTCCATAATGGTGCCTATTCTAATACCGAAACAGTTACTTCTACTTGATTGCTCTATTAGAGTTATTTACTGTTCTATTAGAGTATATCGATCTTTTCAGTAAAGCGTTTTCACACGTAGGTTTCAGCATAGATTAGTAATTTGGCTGGTAGTTAGCTATTAGTGTTATACTTCATGCTTTTAGGCATCCACTGTGCTATTAAAATAAGCAAGTACAAACAAACGTTATTTTATTCTTCGTGCACGTGATAAGAATCGGTATATCTGCAACAATATAATGGCCGATTCCGATACTTCATGAAAACAGTAGCATCGGCCCGATACCGATACCAATACTAGAATCGGTGCAGCCCTACATTTTGTATGCAGCTCGGCCCAGGTGGCTCCTTTGATCTGAGGTGTGAAAGTGTTACATATAATAGTTGTAACATGGGCATGGACAAAAAGTTGTGATATACCACTGCAGCCATGTGTGAGGTATGCAAGTTGTAAATATTAATCAGATAGTACAATTGTTAAAGTATTAATGAGAACTAAGTGATGCTGCTAGTTTTAAGCCTGTGAACATATTCATAAATGCCATTCAAATTTGATTCTCAATAAAGCAAAGTGTATAGATTCTCTGATAGCAATAAATAGTTTGAGTTTGGCTGCCTTTCCTAATATATAGACTTTGCTTTATTGGGAAACAAATTTGAGTGGCATTTTTGAAGATGATCACACACTTAAAAACTAGTAGCATCACTTAGTTCTCATTAATATTTACAACTTGCATACCTCACACATGGCTGCACTCTGGTATACCACTACTTTTTGTTGCAGTTAACTCTGCTTCACTTGGATGCACACTTATTTTACAGCTATAAATACAGCTATATGGTGTTTTTGGGACGGGGTTTATTTTTGTTAACATCATTGCAGCAATTTCTTGGCCGCCACTTTTGATTTCACAACTTTTTTCACCCAAGCTTATAAACGCGTTGCACCATTTTTTCACAGCTTGGCTGTTTTTGTGTGGATATATACGCTTAATACAACCCCTAGCTTGCATTTTGAAATATGGAGAAAAGGTTAGTTCCAACACAATAGCTAACCTCATAAACACCTCTCAAAGAGGACAACACTTTTAAGGTGTAATCATTCCACACGCTAAAGACACACACAATCAATTCACTGTAACCTGCCTTTAATATCTCTGTGTACTATGTGTCGACGATGGAGTTCATCCATTCCCACAGTTATTTCGTATGTGTACTTTCTGATCATGTCATTTGTTAATCCCTGTTTGGCAACATCCCAAATAGTGCCCTCTCCACAATACTCCATAAATAAAAACAGCTCGTCCTAATCATAAGTAGCAGTATAAAATATGGAATATACACAGTGTTGTGAAACTTATACAAGATAATGTTGGAAAACAATTATTTTTTTATTAATTGAGGCCTATAAAATATTGTGTTTAATAGCTGCAGTTTGCATAATAGCCACCTCTGGATAGTACCCAAAGTGTTCAGTTAAGTGAATTGCTCAGATAACTGAAACTTGTACATTTATGTACAGAAATATGCTACAGCTAACTACTCACCAACCACCCACTACTGTGCCTTGCACACAATTATAGAGAAACAGATGACACAGCAGCAAACGTTATGAGCAGAAAGAGAACAGGTGAATGACATGGAATTGTAGTGCAATGATTTCGGTATAGCTACACAGATTTCCTCTGTCAATCACACATTCACAAGAAACACGTGGCAAGCTCAGACTTGCCAAGTGTTTCTTCCCAGTAATATCATCAACACTTACATGATGTCTCTCCATCCCGTACACCTTGACAATGTTAGGATGATTGATGTCTTGTACATATCTCACTTCATCATATATCCTCTCTATGTCACTGTGGTTGCTCTCTTGAAATGGAATCTAAGTGATGTGATATAATTAATGAATTAGAACTTCTAATACCAAATAAACCACAACACATGTATGTGACACTTCTGCTAATATCACTAGTATATTAAAAATTAGTTTTAAAATAAAGTAGGGATCAAAAAGTAGCGAAGCAAGAGATGAATGATGGTATTATAGCATAGCTCGGTGGGAAAATCCCTATATTGGCATGTTATAACAATCGTTTGTTCAATGCCAAAGTAGGGATATTCCCACCAAGCTATGTTGTAATACTATCATTCATCTCTTGTTTCACTACTTTTTACTGCTTGGATCTCTACTTTAAATAATTTTTAATATACTACTTTGTTTGGTTTTTGTAATAGTATACAGCTATACATGTGTGACTGTTCTATTAGGGTGACTGCTGTATTAGAGTATCTCGAGTAGCCTTTCACCTAACTAGGGTGTGTGTCTATTTTATTGTGCTAGCATTATGAGTACAGCTAGGCCAATAATAATGGGTATTGTGATAAATTGCTAAGAGGTATGCTCTTGTTGCTCGATCGTTATTAATCAACCAAGATCGAGATAATAGGTATGAACCTATCGTGAAGTTACAGATATCTAAAGTACATAGCATAAGTGCTTCCAATAAGTTTGTGGTGTCTAAATATGCTGTTCAAGGAAAGTGTTGATAGGAAAAAAATTAATGACTCAATATGGTTTCATTGCATGGAGAAGGAAGAAGACTAGCCTGATTGAAGATAAAACGAAAGACGAGGTGCAGACTCATTGGAATCCCAAAAGGCACATCCCACTGGTGAGTTCGTTGGGGTGAGCCTGAGCGAGCCCCACAAATGGCAGTGGTCACTCGTACATCCGACCCGTACGCCTGACCATTCACGAGAGTTTACGTAACGAACATGGACAGCCCCACACTGGTAGTGCTCAACTGTACGTACGACCGTATGTCTGACCATTCCCGAGAGTTTACGTAACGAACACAGAAAAGCCCCACATGGCTTAGTCGCTTGTCACTTGTCTCACAACTTATTCTTATATACATTGACATGGACAAAGAAGACCGTCTTGGAAGAAGGCTGAGAGAAAACGAGACAGGGTGAGGAGGGAACACTGGCTGGTGAATGCCTGGGTGAATGGTACGTGCCTGGGTACGTGCGTCACGTTCACGAAAACTTTTTGTAGGAAGAAGGCCGTATTTACGCCACTTGGCTTAGAATTTGTCACGTGGGTTACAACTTCTTACTTACATAGACATGGACAAAGAAGACCGTCTTAGAAGAAGGCAGGGAGAGAACGAGACAGGCCAAGGACGGCAGCAGAAATGCCACATGAAGCACAAGCAAGTAGACACCTGATAGACGCCATGCATACTCGCAGAAGAGCATGCAGTTGGCCAATGAAACTGCAGAAGACAGGGAGATAAGTCCTAGCTGACTATGCTTCCACACAGTTATGTAGCTATATACTGGCAGGCCACTGAGCCTCCCAACTTCAACTTTTTCACCTTCCTCCAGCTACCTCTAGAGTAGCCTGAGCATTTCTGTATGTATAGCTACAAACACACACACATTAAATGCTATTCATGAAAACACAGTTGATGCCGCATCACTTTTTACACAACTCAAGCTCATACTTTTAGCATCTGTCTAGTTATTGTGGCATAAAATGGTCGGCTGTGTTTGGCCTCCAGCCTTACGACTGTGGTCAGGCAGGCAGGCAGGCAGGCAGGCAGGCAGGCAGGCAGGCAGGCAGGCAGGCAGGCAGGCAGGCAGGCAGGCAGGCAGGCAGGCAGGCAGGCAGGCAGGCAGGCAGGCAGGCAGGCAGGCAGGCAGGCAGGCAGGCAGGCAGGTGGACGAAAACTTGAGTTTGCAGGCAGGCAGGTGGACGAAAACTGAGTTTTGGTGGTTTTTCTAAAATTTGATATCAACCACCCGTGTTTTCTTGTTTTTGATGCAGTATAAGACTATTCCATAAAAGGTGATTTTCATCGTGCAAGATGTTTCTAGGATAATTTTTAAAGGCGGTGTTTTTGGGGGGATCCTTACCTACATAGAGAAGTGGGAACTGTGTGACTTACTGTATGGTGATGTTCGACTTACGATCCCTTATGCTATGACTTGAAGTGCTTTCAGTTTTATTGCTGTGATCCCTTCTCAAACTTAAATTCCTAATTTTCCTTTTACTAGTTTGTTACTTTCTTGTAGCACCTATAGATATGACTGGAGGACCTGCGCATGCTGCATAAAAAAAAGAATGGCAAAGTACATACAATAAAAACCAATCTTGTGTTTGAATGCATCACCCGCCCATCAATTACTGAAAGATGGAGTTGCCATTGCTTTTCGGTTTCAGCTATGTTTCATCTGCAGTGTATTTTGTTTACCAGTCTCCTACAATATCAAACGGTGTGGTAGTCCATCAAAATGCAAAGATACTGTTTACTATCTTCTGTCAATGTTTGATGGATGGTACGTGGCACGAAACATGCAATCTTGTGAAAATGGCACAGTCAAGTATATTGTAGGACTCAGGAAAACTGTGCAACTTAAGATATCCTATTATGTCATGAAGGAAGCGCCATTGTCAACACTAGGAATTATAGATTATCATTATAATTAGCATCTGCCATGTTGAGCATTTGACTGGTAAACACTACTACTTGAAGACCAGCTTCCTAAGCACTGACTGGTAAACACTACTACTTGAAGACCAGCTTCCTAAGCACTGAAAATCGCTCCATATTTTCAATGCACAAGTTAATGTGTCACTGCGTGACTTTCGGTAATTTTTGTTTTAAAATGCTTTATAAGATGCGAAGCAGCTATCCATGCCCTCGGACAGTAGTATCACTGGATAGCCCTCAAGGCACCAATCACATGTACCAAGTGTGGATGACGACACCAGTCATAGTGACGTTATGAGTAGTGATGCAAAAGGTGTGCAACTTACGGTCCCTTGTATGTAGGAATTAAATATATCCACTGGTGTAGATGACTAATATATCCAAAGGTGTAGGCAACCTAATTTTTATTTATTTTTATTTCTATGATCTTTAGTCGAACTTATACGTAGAGGGTACTTGCATAGAATATGTTACCCTGTACTCTGAGTAACTATCCAATTTACTGCCTGCTGTAATACAACCAGCACACACATACCTGTTTAACAGCTAGTAGCTCTGAAGTGTCCATGTTAATACAACAGTAGACAGTGCCAAACTTCCCAGAACCTAAACAGTAGTACACATACCATATATGAAATCATGTGGGCCGTTTTGTAGAATGGTTTATAAAAATACAGGATGACATTGTTTATTGTTTACTTGTTTACTCATTGCTTACCTATTTTCTTTCCACGTTGCCATCTAAAGTTCACTTGTCTCACAGATATTAGCCGACTGAAACCTGCAATAACAACCAACATGAAGTGTACAGTACAAGCTAGGTTAAAGCATACAATGGGATCTTTACAGCAATGCCATAGCCACTATTCAGGCAGGTGAGGTAGTTGCCCTAGGAGAGCTTCATATTCTTGATGTAGATAAATAGAGGTAATGTCTAAGTTATCACTAAGCAATATCCTAACACATATTTATTTTATTAAGGCTTTACAGCACAAGTGCTAAAGGTCTGTAGGACACCTGGTCCTACAGCCTGTTTCAAGATGTTGTTTTGAAAAGTATGTTCTTATGTAAATATGAGAAAGCAAATGTAGACACTGTAATTTAGTACTAAAAATACTCTAATAGACCAGCCAAAGATTTTGATAGGACCCTGCCTTTGAGTCAAACAGAGCAACCGTGTGTGGTTTCTGATCTGAATCTTTAACTCACCGACAGAATGGTGACTGTTCTATCAGAGTGTTTCGTTAGCATATCTTGTATTAAAGTATTGATTAAACAATGTTTAGTTAATTAGCACACACAACATACTAACACACCTTGGTTATTGCTTTGCCCTATCACACGTCCTATCACTCGGTTACCTCTTAACAGCTCATCTCGAGTCTGTGGAAAGGGTTCAATGTCAATTTCCATTACCAACAATACATAACAGCAACTGAACAAGCAATATAGTTTGAATATGTTCTGTAGCTGCACTAGTTACTTCAAGGTCACTTGTGTGTAAAGGGACTTGCATAGAGTAAGTACCAAATTAACAACAACTTGCAGAAGATTTGGTGTCAATGAAACGGATGCAAAATAACGTGCTGAAGTAGATGATACAATAACATGTGTATAATTCTATGCTGCTGTTCACAAGTGATGCCCACCCAGAGTGATGACACATTTGTTATTCTAGAGCTGAGTAACGGTGGTGATTAATCAATTATTGTGATAAAAGAGCTGTGCTATCACAACAAATATTGTAGATCTGTGCTTAGCCAACAACAGAAGCAAACATGATAGTGTTGAAGTTGTAGTAACGACTGTAACACAGTGATAACACAAAAACAATTTTTTACCAATGGAGTGTTAGAAAGGAAGAAGAGTGGGTTATTAAAGGAAGAAGAGTGGGATGTAATTGGATTATTCGAGGTTAAGTGTCTTTGAGGAAGAAGAGTGGGATGTAATTGGATTATTCGAGGTTAAGTGTCTTTGATAACTGCATGCTAGTAATATCGTGATACTATTGTTATCATGACATAAATTGTAAAAGTTACTATCACTCATGATTACAACAGTTGTATTACTCAGCCCTATATGTGGTGGTCACGTTATGCTATGAAACAGTAGCTGGCTAGCTGCACTTGGCAGCTATGCACACCCCTGTGGAGCAACAGTGTGGTTGTATGCTTGCTATGAAAAAGGAACACACATTTCATCCCCCATTAGCTTACATTATCAAATTTAGTCAGCTGGTCCCTTATCTCGTTGAACCTGTTAGTGGCATCAAAGTCTGAAGGACCTGATGCCACATGTACATATGGACTGTACAGGAGACTACTATCTGAACTGGAGCTCTGGTTGCTTTCTTGGTGTGAAATAGATCGTGTTGCTACATTGAAATACAGAGGAATACACTGAAACAAACCAAAATGCAGAATACACAATGAAATTTAGAGGAATACATTGAATGTTCATACTACAGTAGACCCTCAATTATCTGATCCTTTTTTATCTAAAATTGATAATGACTGTTCTATTAGAGTATTTTGAGTACAGGTGTATGTTCTATTAGAGTATTTCAACAGAGCTCTGTATATAAATGTATGGGCTTCAGTTATCTGAACAATTCACTTATCTGAACACTTTTACCATTGCCTGAGACACATTGGGGTCTACTGTATTCTGCTGGCCTTAACACTGTGCATTTCAGCTGCTACGTACTTGTTGGAGTAATGAACAAAGGTTGATTAAGGCTCACTGTTGTAGACAATGGAGGACTATCATTACCTACTCCACTACTATTAGAGTCAGTGGAGTGACTGGGTGGAGGAGAAGGCTCCTTCCCTTGTGTTAATTCATGGAACACTGGCAGGTTGGTTGGAGAGGATCGTCTACGATATCCACGACTCCACTGGCAGCTGCCTCGTCGTGATGAACTACGAGAAACTGCAAAGAAATGGAGTTTAAAAATACTAACATTAATAAACCTAAAATGCAGTGGAATACACTGAAATACAGTAGAATACACTGAAATATAGTGAAATACAGTAGAATACAGTGAAATACACACATTCTTATATGTTAACACTATCCCTAGCCCTAAACACATCAGCATACTACAACTGTACTGAAGGAGTACAGTGTATAAATGAGTACCTTGTTGCCTTGCAGTGGAAGAGTCTCCGACGACATGGTTAAGACATTTCTTCACGAGTGATGCTAACTCCTAGTGATGTTAAAAGCAACAGTAATGGTTATAAGATAAATTTCAGAAAGACATTTTTAGTCCCAACACTTCATTGTTTACCTCATAATCTTCTTCTCTCAACTTCATCAACATCAAGGGGTGACAAGTCGTTGTCAAGAAGTCCAGTCCAGCAGTAGCCCAACGGGGACGTGTCCCTCGTCCCCTCTCACAAGACGTCAGCACAAAGTTGGCCCAGCGTTTTGCGTATGGGACCATAGCATCACCTATTTCAGCGTAAGTTGACTCTGGTCCAACTAAACGTATCAGCTCCCGTGTGCACTGTAAATGAATGGATATGGGTACATATATATGTACGTAGTTGGCTTCTAAGTACAACACACAAACTCTACCTCAAATCCCAGAGTATAACAAGAGTGCACAGTATCACGATAAACATTCTGGTCATCCACATCTTCAGTCTCATGGCTCAAGTGGTCCTGAGCTTCTTCACAAGAATGCATTACATCTCGAGACAAACTAATCACTGACCCCTATGATAAATATAAATGTGCATTATAAAACATAACACCTTGGGACCAACTAAAAAGTCCTGTTTATAATAGTCTCACAGGTCAATTCATGTACTCAAGAACTATTTTGGGACCTTAACTAGTGTCTGGAATATGACAATTGGTCATTCAGTTTGAACAAAGCTTAGCACAAATAATACCGAAACTGTACTTTGGTCGGAAAATTTACAAGCATGCATGCATAACTTTCCCTCCACCTACTCAGCATTACCAGTGGTCTAAACATACAGCCACCAGTATGCATCACAAATACCATATTTTACATAACGACTCACAGTTAACGCAGAAATGCTTTCGTTCACACTATGGTGTCCGGAGGTTTGCCGATTTCTGATGGAAACTGAGTTACCCATCGCCTTTGCAAATGAGTCACAATTGTTCTGTAACTCTGAGAAGTTCTGTACTATCAGTTTGAGACCACTGATCTACACAGTAAGACACCAGTTTTTACATACGTACGTACACCTTGTATGTACATCCTTACTTTTGTGTATTTATTATGTACGTATGTACAGGTGGAGCTAAAGGGATAGAAACTGCCACCAACTACATAGCTTATAAAATGAGGTCAACTTAAGTGACTGGATTAGTGTAGATCTGACTGTATGAGGACAATGTGTTTGTAGTTAGTAAATTTATTTATTGTTATGGAGCCAAGGATTAAGTCATGAATTTCAAATGTTGTATTCTGTTTGTACAATAGGAAGATCAATTTTGTACACATTTAGGGGGTTATACACATTTAGGGGGTTATCATGATGGGTCTATGGTTGTAGTGGTTGAGACAGGTGACTTTACTATTGCACTGAAGACTATTTCATACACTTTTCTCCTCATAGAATCAGCACATACGTAAGTACATACCTGAAGGTCAGCAACTGCTATGGCTATTTCTACACTGGTATCAACTATCTTAATCTTGTCACTAGGCCATGATGAAGTGGACAACCCAACTCCTTCACTCTCCAATATCACAAGGTAATGTCTTCCACTCTCTGTTGTGTCTGTCACATCATCACGACCAAAGTTTAGACTCAGTAGTTGAGCAACCTCACTAAAAAGAACAAGATACATGGTGTAAGTACAGAGAGGCCTCTATAGAGTGGTAGCATCTAGTAACATGTGAGAAAGAAAGACCACCTCATTATAGTGACCATGTCAAGTAGGTCCCAAACATAGCTAAGGTGTACTCCATGACCTCATTAATAAGACCACCTCAATATAGTGACCATGTTGAGTAGGTCCCAAACATAGCTAAGGCGTACTTCATGCCCTCATTAATAAGACCACCTCAATATAGTGACCATGTTGAGTACGTCCCAAACATAGCTAAGGTGTACTTCATGACCTAATTAATAAGACCACCTCATTATAGTGACCATGTTAACTAGGTCCCAAGCATAGCTAAGGTGTACTTCATGACCTCATTAACAAGACCACCTCAATATATTTTAGTTTAGTCCCACAAATAGACACCATTTATACGGTCCCACTTACTCCATGTTGTCTGCAATTGACTCTGGCACAAACAGCAGCCGACCATCACACCCATGAGTTAACACAACCTAGAAGTATACACACACACACTTATAAACAATTGTAGGGCTACACAGTAACTAGTTGTACAGTGTGAGTGCTATAGAAGAGGAAAGAAAAGCAAATGCTTTTGACACTTCAGCATTTTGAAACATTAAATGCTCTGTTTGTGATCTATTTCACAGTTAAGGACTGTTAATAAGTAAGTAATTGCATACAATAACACATACTTGCCCCTTAGCTTCAGGTCACTCCAGTCCTGCCACAAGCCCAACCCCCAATTTGACCAGAACCCTTGTTGCGGCTTACCTCCAAAACTACCTAGACGTAGGTCTAGAGGGTTTGGACTGGGTGCTACCAATGCGGAGAGGGCTCCACCTTTGCAGGAGTTTACAATAGCCCCCCCCCCCAAGCCCCATCTTCATTACCTCTCGACAAAGGTTGCTGGAATGAGAGTTTGGGGGGGGGGGGGGGGGGGGGGAGACTAGGCGAAAGGGTCCTTCCACTACACCCAGGGGTAGGATACCAATTTTTAGGAATTGGGAGCCAACCCTCCCCCAAGCCAAGTTCCCCAGATAGGGTAAGTATTAGTATATCACCAAATAACTAAACATAAACAGAGAGATGTAAGCACTATAATAAAACACATATTACAACTAGTCAGTTAGGTGGGTTCCATAGTTCAAATCCCGTGGGCTACAGGGGGGGGGGTGTATATCTTTGACACCAGGCGTCCGAAAACTGTCTGCAAGGTTGTAGGAGTCCTGATGTAGCTTAGGTAGGCCAAGCTTTCCCTTCGGCCCAAAGTTTTGATTAGGGAGTCCTCCATCCCACATTGAGCTGCTGTGGTGGCTACCCCAATCCTAAAGCTGTAGCCCGCATACTTCTTCTCGGGATAACCCAGCTGCCGAGAGAGCGACTTGAAGTTTTGCGACGAAAACAGTCCTGGTCAGAAATTTTTCGTCCTGGAATTTGAATAGCGGGCCTGGGTCGTAGCCTCTCATCACCAAGAAATCCAAGACTGTCTCCACGGGGCAGAGCATCCTCTGAGTTGCTCCCCAAAAGTCCTGGCGAAAAGGGTCTGTCTTAATACAAACCTTCATACGGGTAGGATTAAGGTGACTATCCACCTTAACATCGGAGACTGCCAAATGATAAGATTGATCAAACTCAAGTGTCACCACTTCGCCTGACCTAAGAAAGCCAAAGAAACACAGGCAAGCCACAGACCAGAGCAAGGAGGCTCATATTGATTTTTGTATTTCTGCAACACCTGTTTAACATAAGGGTGGTTGGAGTTATAGGCAGCCTGCATCTGGAGCTGGCTGGGAAGGCTTGCTTTATCCCTTTGATCACATACTCCAACTGAGGCATTTCACTTATCTTGGGGTCTGGCAAGCCTCTAGCAATCTGATGAAGCTGAACGGTTGCTAAGTAACTCTTAATAGTTCCTGGGGCCAGAGCCTTGGAGTGCAGGAAAGCCACAAATAGCAGGAGGGCGTTTTCAGTCGCTGGAAACGAAGGGTTTTGAGAGATTTCTGGACCATGGTGTCTACTACCTTCTGAGAGATTCCACTCGTGCCGGGTCCGTCAGTTGGCGGGTAGGGAATTGGGTTCACCTCGGTAGACATCATGATCAAAGAGTACAAACAACGAAACATAGAGAGGCAACGTATTCACCACAAATACTACGCATACACGAATAACCTGTACTTAATTAGCCCTACTCCAAATACAGCTCACCACCCGCCCACCTACACAATAACCTTATTATAACCTTAGTTGATATTAATAGTACCTACATTAACCTGCATTATAATTACCCGACCCAGAGGTGATCCCTGGCCTTCACATAACAGAGGCTCTACTGTATGCATCAAACACAGTGCACAGTCACGCAACAATTCGTCTCCTGTCATGCTGGTATAGCCATGCATATGGGTATATGTACAGCTTATTGTTGTAAAACCCAGCTGTTTTACCCAAGGGTTCTACTTATCTTTTCGGCTCTAGTGTGGTTTGATGCCTTTCTTTGAGCCTACCTTAATTAGAATGAGACAAGTGACTGGGAGTCCTACAATGATACATGTGATGCACATACCTGGACATGATCTGAAGCAAGTAAATTGTGTAATATCTCAGTATAGTAGTCAACATCAAAATCAGCCGCTATCTCCAAATCCTATAAGAAAAGAGTGCGAACATCAGGTACCAAACGAAGTAACGAGACTACAAGAGCACATGTAAATATTGTAAGTTCTACACGAACACACAGATATTAATGACATATACCACCAAAGAACATTAATGCAGGTGTACGTAGCTTAGAGGTATATTCTGCACAATGTTTCAAGCTACTGAAGTTTGTGAAGCCTACTGGATACACACCAGCTGTTTGAAAGTTTTACGACTGCATTATATAAATGTTTTATCACCACCTATTACATATTTATAATACGTACCTTTCTAAGTAGTTTTGCAAAGCCGAGTGTTTTTACTATCCTTTCTCTCATGTCTACAAACAGTTCTTTGAAGTTGCGACAAGATCGTTGTAAGCATGCTCTGCAAGTGACACAGCATACAGAATGATATAACAATAACCATGTGAAAATGTATACATATACACATACCACACACAAGAGCAATTAAGACATGCAAAGAAACGCTTTTTTTTATACAGTCAGGCTAGCCCTGTAATCACATGCTAAAAGTTGGGTTGGTAGTGGGGAGGGAGTAGGTAGGTCTAATACCTCACAGGAGGCTGTACACACAGACACATCCACACACAGTACACAGTACACAGACACACACTAACTTCATCTGCTCTCCAAGCTTGCAGGAATGCATTTCATGAATCAAAGTGTCCACTCTTTCATGAAAATAATCTCCCACAGACTGTACCTGATTTTCCACCATAACACTACATACAACACACACAATAACACACAGTACCACTACATGTATATAAATGGATCAGTTTACCAAAAGACTCTGCCAGCTTGTGCTTCACCACCTTTCACCTTGACACAAAGTTTCTTGACTCGCTCCCATTCAAGTTGCAAGATATTGCTCTGCTTCCCAGCTTCACCCAACAGATTGCACCGCTGAATGTAGCTGAAATAATCCTACAAAGAAAAACAATTTACTCCAGTTTTACCAATAGAATGATATCTTTTAAAAGTGTATAGATACAATGTATAAAGAGTACAGTAACAGAGAACTTCTAAACAATGGAGATTTCTTATTTCTAAGGTGTGTTCGTATATAAAAGGACAGACCATGTTGTTGCAATGTTCTGTGATACAAAGTAGAGTTCTTATGGTAATGTGCAACCCCATACCAATAAACTAATAGTCGTAGATGTGATAACTACAATTGTACAGCACAAATTACTGACTCTACCACTACCATCACACTGTTAAAATTCACTGTTTACAAAGTAACATTTTATTCAGTCAAAGTATCCTGTTGCACAGTGTCTTGTTGTTACAGGTTTACAAAGACAACTCTACTCTTTGTGGTACAATTAATACTAACTACGACTTAGAGGTGACTCCTAAATTGTGGACAATGATGACAACATTGGGTAAGGAAAAAACTGTTGTAATAGACAAGAATATAAACAGATTTTCTGACTGCTCAATTCCTAAAGAACACAGGTTCATTATTAAACAGACCAAATGTACCTCTAGTAGTCTTCGCAAGTCATCTTCAAATTGCTCCATTTCCACGGTAACCTGCTCTTGCTTCATCTGGTCACTCCCAGTCACCAACATGGCAGTGTCACGATAAGCTTTACGCACTTCAATTGCTTCTTCAATTATTTGCCGACAATCTTTAACAAGCTATGTGAAACAAATGTACAGATGTAAAAGGCTGGTCATCTAGATATGACAGTAGAAAAGGTAATACCTGACTCACTTAGCAACCACAATGACCATACCAAGTTGACCTTTTCATGACCTACAGTACCTGTACCTCACTGTAGTGACCATGATCCCAAACATAGCTAAGGTGTACACCTCATGACCTCATTAGTTAGACCACCCCAGTACATATTTTCTGGTCCAATAGGTTGCCATATTAATACATACACTATGGGCAGGTTTCATATGGAGGTATATAGCATCTATGAATACACATACCTGCGTACAGTACTAACAGTCCATTAAACATTTCGGCTACTAACCCATGAAGCAACTTTTACACAAGTAGATTTAATAGTATGACTCATTTGCTATGTAAGGTACACTTAGGACTTGTGTTTTTGGTCATGAGCAAACCTACAAATCACTCCCACACTAGAGACAGATGGAGTAGTAAACAAACTACCTCCAGATAGCTTCCAAGTTGACCAAGCAGGTGGCTACATCAGGCAGGCCATTTTGTACATTATTTGAGGATTTTCAAGCTGTCCATAGGATACTCAAGTTGTTTAGTTTAGACAAGTGACCTTGATACAAAGTGGCGTGATTTTACGTATAGAGGTGTACTGATAGAGAAATTTAAACCGACCCGATGCAATTTGACATAGCGAGTCTAAATACCAAATACCGATCTGATATACCAATATAATAAAGTGTAGCCATTTAGCTTGGAGGAATCTAAGTAGGGAATTTGAACATTTTAATATCTTGCTATTTATGCCCTATCTAGTTAAGATACACTTAAGAAAGTAGTTCAAAGTGCTAACAATCTCTGTTGCCTGTGGTGCTCAATTAACAACCCAGTCAGTAAGGCACCAACAAGTATTTTAATGCATGCTCCTACTAAGCTATGTTAATATGGCTGGTTGCTTCAAGTTGTGTTTCTAGTTCATTAATCCCATGGCTGCTTTTTATAGTTCACCACTATGACTGTTTGCTGTATGATTGGTAAGTATTCTAACAATGAACATTAGCTGCACACATATTTCTAGGGCTTCTCATAGCATAGCGCTTCGTTTCAAGTAGAAAACTGTTTCCTCAGCCTTGTTTGCTGTATGACACAGAGTAAAATGTAGCTCAACCAATTCAGTTTTATATCAGTATATTGCATCAGTTTTGGTAACTATATAGGGACCAACTGACACACGACATGTACCAGTATATCAGTACACCCCAAGTGTAACGGTGTCATTACTTCACAAGAAAAAGACTACCACATTCAAAAGTTACTGTAACTTAAAAGACTATGTATCACCTGCATAGTGTATGTGTTGTACGTAATAAAGTGGTATTAGCAATTACAAGGGTAACAGCACTAATCAGGGATAAAGGCAACATTAACTGCGATACTATTGAAAATTTCAAAGCAATTGACCACTGCTTGTAATCAACAACTAAGCACTATTCTCATTAATACAGTTACTGGCAGGATAAAAAAATATAGTCACTATAATGAGGTGGTCTTATTAATGAGGTCATAGAGTACACCTTAACTATGTTTGGGACCTACTTGACATGGTCACTATAATCAGATCATGATATTAGCTAAGATTTCGGACCTTTCATATACAGATACAATTACACAATTATAAACACTTACTGCTTTCAAGCTGAGAATGGACAAGTTATCTTGAAGCCGCAAATCCAAATTTTTCCTAATGCACACATGCATTACGTCCAGAGGAACACGGGCCAGCTGTAAAAATTGCCTATCAAATGATGGCAAATTCATTTGTTCAAACACGTTCAACCATCCACCACTGTCCAAAGGGAACAAGCTGCTTCTCCGTTTCAACAGAGGCTTCACGGAAGAGTCTTTCAACAAGGGGACTCTCTCATCTTCATTTGATGAACCTCGATGGTAGTATGATCTGTATGATTGCTGGAGGTGTCTTTCTCCAGTAAATGCATACCTACAGAAATACAATGGAGCAATTACAGCACACCCGTATTAGGACCAAGTTCAAGATTTACACATTGATGGATTAATGCTTAGAACCAAGAATGTTTAGTTCACAACTACAGTGCAATTTAAAGGTTCTTTATTCACATCCTTCAAATGGTGGAAAAGATTTAATAAAATCAGGACTAAATTTCTGTAGGTTTTCACTTAATACGCATTTTATTAGATCATACTGAAGTATTAACACAAACATAATACACCACCACAATACTGCATTTGAGGCATCAAATCCAATATTGTGATAGTGAAATAACTGAATGTGTAGCAGCAATTAATAGTAACACACAAAGAATTACATAACGTTGTACATATACGTAAGTGCAAATGTCTTTCTTTGCCTTGCCACTTTCTACACTCTTTCAGTTTTCTTGTACTGTATACATTCAAGAGCTGGATACAGGAGGTATTACATTAACATCTATATTCTGTAAGACCAAATAACATAAATATCATGTTTGAAACACACCACTAAAGCTTTACATTAGGATGTTGAGACAAATAGTTCAAAGCTTTGTTTGGTTTCATAACGTTTGGATGCTGCTTTACCCCACCAAAACTTCATTATCATGGACACTAACAAATTAAACCAGTATTGTCACTCCTTGTGGAAGTTGCCATTTATGTATTTTCCGGTGTAGTTACACTGGAGGTGTAGGAGTTTGTACTATAGTGTACACCCTAATAACCATCAATTGTCCTCATTAATTGTTGACATGACATTTGTAACAACGCTTCGAAGCTTCGGTAACATTTCCAAAAGAAGCTTCGGAGGATGTATTTGTACATTTGTTCCAATCCTACTTTACATTCTATTGCATGACAACAACAGTGCATATTACAGAGGTTAGCATACCTTCCCATAAGCAGCGCACCTTCCAGCGAAACTCTGATCAACTTCATTGTCTTCAACAGACCATACTTCTTCAGATATTGATCAACAAATTTGCGATACTTTCTCTCACAGCAAGTAGTTCTAGCTTGTTCCGATTCAGCAAAACTCCATGAAATATTTATTGAATTAAGTGATTGTAGGCACATGTCATCTTCTCCAGGTTCTAAGTCTACACGGTTCCCACATAGCTGAGACATTTGGCACAGCTTTGCTGCTAATGTTTCTGTTACCCGGAGCCACAATTGTAGAGCTTCGCTCCGACGTACAAACTCTGGTGACCGATATTTTGGATGTTCATCGCCCAATTCAGCAAAACTTTGATATAATCCCTCAGCTTCATCTAAAGCACTGAGAACCTTTCTTACTTTTTCCATAGCTCGTGCTTGAGCAGATGTCATGAACTGGTCAGCAGAGAAACGACTTTCTTCATCATCAAGATTATCGTCAAAAGATTGGGGAACAGATTCGGTCTCTTCTTCATTGATGGTCTCAAGAGGCTTGCCATCATCACTGTCTGTACTGATTTCAGTATACATTGCACGGACAGAAAATGGCCGAAACAAATCTCTTAGTGGTGGATCACTTGGCAAATCAAAAAACAAAATGTCATCTATGACAGACGAGACATCAAGTTTCCTTAAGGCAAGATCGTCAGATACATCTTTTACTGATCTGCCCTGTAAATAAGCTCTAAGCTGGACAGCAATGTTCTGGTGTATCGTCTCTTTTGTTACGCTGGCTTCTGAGACTTCCTCAGCTCTTTTATGAGCTGTAGCACCTGCTATTCCCAAGTGTAGCACAGTCATATGGAGTTGGCTGTAAAATTCGTTTCTTTCCCTGGGGCATTCAGGCACTATTGATGGATGACGATGTCGACGTAAAGAGTTATTTTTAGTGTCTGGAAAAGCATAGTCCAAACGATCATCCTGGTCTACAGACAGCAAAGTTTGTAACTTGTTTCTTCTACTTGATTTATACTCATTGCATGATTCATATAAACGTAATGATGAACTTGAAGGGCTTGACACTGTTCTACCAGGAATAGCAGAGGCATCCAGGGAGCTACGCCTTCTCAAATATCTTCCACTATTGATAAATGCCTGTGATGCGGGGATGCCTGATGATGGGTGTGTCTCTATTAGATCAAAATTTAGAATGGGTAATGCTGATCTAGTTTTTAGTCGTGTTTCTGCTTGTGAAGTATCAGCCCACTTACTGTGAACTGGAGACAATGCTAACCGATCTTTATCTTGTGATGTGGGAATGGATTCTACAGATGTCTGTGGTGTTATAACAGCAGGGATTGAAAAATGTCTTCGTGGAGGTTTCTGAGGTGACATGTCGAGGGCTGGGGATGTTGAAAGCTCTACCATAGACTTGGATTTGTGGGGAGCTCTTGTAGACTCTTTCTTTCCAAATTTTGAAGCGCTGTGGCTTCCATGCGGGGATTTTTTGGTCGTCTTACGGTCATGCTTCGCTTTGTACAACTTATCGAAACGGAAGTCCTTCGGTGGAGTAAACCCCACCACTCCATCAGAATAATCACTCGCTCCACTACTTTCTTCGTTGTCGCGTAAAGTTCTTTCGTCCTTAGGACTATCTCGAGGACTTTCATCATTCTTGTTGGGATTCTCCTCGAGAAATGTTAAGTCCTGCAACGAATCATCGTCAAGTTCTGTGCTCATTCCTGCATGGATGAAACAAGAAACTGGTACTACTTGCTTCGGGCGATTTGTTTCGCCTATTTACATTCGTGACGTAAACACACTACAAACATGTAACACACGCAGCCAGACATGACAACACGATTAAGACATGGCATACATCTAGAATACCGCGCTAACCTGGGAATCTTTCGAAGGAAAGAAAACCGTCAAGAAAGCACGAAACAATACGGAAACAAAAAAATATATAATGGTCTCGTGATCTTCTCGACCCCACCCACGTTAAAAAATAACAAGATGAGGCGCAAGGAATAGGATTATAACTCGCTTCTAGAGTAACTTTTTTAATAGACTCTATTCTTTGCTGTTACGTGGTTCAACGCACGTTTGTTTACGTTGATTCTCCGGATACTTACATATCCGGATATGATTGCAATAATTTTTATTATAGGTAATTAATAGGGGCTAATTGTAGAACTCACAAGAGTGAGTATGTTACAATAGGTGTAATAAATACTCACATTTGTAGTAGCAATGCTTCCCTTATCTCCTCACGAACTTGTTATAATGTATTTTGGCACCAGATTTGCTAGATTTGTAAACTTCACGAAAGAACTGTATGTATAGTGTTACTAGCATAGGTTTTGTATTCTCATGCACTGCCGGTTCATCTTTCCGTTCACCAGCGGCGGAGGAAGTAGTTGATATGAGGGGGGGCTCCGCTGAGCTGACCCAGACTTATTTCTATAGTTTGGTAAGGTGAGACCAAAAAAAAAAAAAAAAAAAAAAAAAAAAGGTCACAACCAACTCACAAGAGCTTTCCACCTCACCAGCTACCATTTCTAGCTGATAAACTACGTAAAAATCCTTACGTAGCTCGCTACACACTGACTACTTTATTAGAGTGACTGCTCTATTAGAGTATCTCGATCTTTATCACGGTTTTCAGCCCCACTCCAAGAAAGATAATTTCGGTGTGATATCATTCTGAGGGGGGCTAAGCCCCCCCTCAGCAGACCTAGGGGGGGCTTTAGCCCCCTAGCCCCCCCCCCCCCTTTCCGCCGCCTATGCCGTTCACCACTGAATTGTCGCAGTAATAGCTATAGCTAAAATGCTTTTATCAAACTAAATACTATTGTATTGGATGGATGTAATTAAGTATATATATATAGCTATATGTATATGTTATACTACAGATATCATGGTATTCGAAATATATACCAAAAGATATACAAACTTAGAAAAGATTTTATAGTGCGAGGCGAAGCTTTCGCCTCGCACTATGGCGTCCTTTCCTAAATATGTATATCTTTTGGTATATATTTTGAATACCATGATATCTGTAGTATAATATGTTAATACAACATCTCGTCTCCCACTTGGAAGTAGTAACAGCAATTTCTAATGTTTTACACCATTATTAGTACTGGTAAGTAATTCCTGGTGATTAGCATGCTGAAGAAGTATGCACATGTGTTTGCAGAATACAATCTACTTGAAAATTGGTCGAACAATCCATAGCAACTGTTGCTAGGCAACAAAATTTAAAGCTGACCTAGTTATAGGCCTTTTGGCAGTTGCTTAGCAACCGTTGCTATGGTGTCAAAATCATTTCTAAAATCAGTAGTGGTTACCTAGCAACGGTTGCTAGGCAACAGTATTGTTGCTAGGTAACAGGTATTGGTTACTATGGTACCAGTAGTTGTCAAGTCGGACATGCCTAACTGGTAAAACAACTAAACACTATCAAGAATTTTTAGCCAATCAGATGCGTATATCAAATGTACAAGTGATATACTGATTCTATTGGCTAGTTTGCTGTAGTATATCAAAAATATACCACAAGCTGCTATTGGAGTTTTTGTACAGGACACGATATTGATGTTGTATTAATATATATATCAAAAGTATAAGTTATAGTTATAACTATTTTATATCCCAGTGAGCGGGAGTGCGCAGAAGTTTACGGATAGTAAATTAAGTTCCGGTTTGAGTTCCTGTCACTGTGCTCTACCTATTATCTATGGCTCTACATACTGCCTACAAACTACAGCGAAGGGCGGTGTTATGAAGCAGCGGTTCCAGGTACAATTCGCCTTCGCCAGAAGTTGGTATGGTGGTGTCGCATGGTGTGCAAGAGAAAAATAAAGACCAACAAGTGGCTACCATAGTCCGAGATAGAACGATGAAGCTAGAGGAAGTTAGTTCTTCACCATAGTGACCGTTGGGAGTGATTGCTGGAGCGAAAATCGTCACGGACTATTCTTGACATTTGTTAAACTATCGTATTGGTAACTTGTAGTGTTATTGTGTAAAGGATTAACAGTTTTCTTGTAAGATTTAGCTAGTTTTAAGTGCTGTATTGGTGTGTTTTGTATCAATATTTCCTTATTTGGCTCTTTATTATGATGTCACGAAAGAGACTGAGTAGCTCCACCATAGATAATATATACCTCCGGACACCGGAGGTATATATTATCTATGGCTCCGCAACAGGGTGATAAGTTAGTTATCACTGGGTGATAACTAATATATCGTACAGTAGCAGCGCCGCTCTGTCTAGCTGTATGGTAGTTATAACCCAGCGCGGCGCTTTGATACTCCCACGCACTGGGGTTTAATATATAGTTATACAACGGCCACGAGTGCTCTGCCTGATATAAACGCACGAGCCTGAGGGCCGTCAGGCCCGAAGGCAAGTGCGTTTATACAGGCAGAGCACGAGTGCATGTTGTATAACTGTTATGTACCACTCACCTAATAGGTGGGGAGAGTCTCACAAGACAGCTGTACTACTTATAAAGGCCAGGTTTCTAACATCGATTGTGGGTAACCAAGCCAGACGTTGCGATGACGTCCCCCCTGCAGTACTGCAGCCACCTGAGATATTGAAAGCTAGTGCGCTATGGGTTATATCACTAACCTGCATTGGCTGTTCGACTCTCATCATGTAGTGCTCAGCATGCCAGTGTGCCATATAGACTAAGCACCAGACTAATCACCAGTGATTCTCTCGAGCGAAAAAAAGCAGCTAAATGATTATGATTATGATTAAATACGGGTAAAGGCACAGCCTGCATACCCGATCAATGCAGTAATTATACAAAAATAACTCTTGAATCAATTAAATAACTTATACAAAAATAAATCTTGAATCAATTAAATGACTATCTAATAATGATTTAAAAGTGTTAATCGAAGAACTATTTACAACATAATTAGGCAAACTATTCCAATTGTTGGTGATTCTATTGATAAAGTAATTAGATCTACATACTAGTCTTGAGCGTTCCTTAAACAATTTGAATTGATGCCCCCTGGTAATAGATCTTGAGTACGTATATATATCAGTAAAATCGGTGGTGAAATAATTGTTAAGAATTTTGAAAAGAAATATTAGATCACCTCTCAAACGTCTATAATGAAAAGATGGCAAATCTAGTTGTGTCAACCTCTCTGAGTAAGATTTGTCTTGAAGTTGTGGGATGAGACGAGTAAATAGACGGTTTAAGTAAACAAAACCTAACTACTAAACGATACTAGTCTAATTCTTACTATTCACACTGGCTAAACTCGAATCTGGTGGCATGACAAAACTGGTTCCCACAATCGAACTTAAAGGTTAGTATTATTTAGAATATATTTGTTTTATTGAGTCATTGTCGAGGTGGACTACAGTTTAATCTGGGATAAGATGGCACCAGACTAGTAAGGTGTATAAGTACGTTTATATATATGTAGACAAGAGTTGTGGCCACCCGCGTTGGCTTTTTCGATCGCCATTGGCTGCTTGTAAACATTATACGTATTGGTGACGTTATGGCCCACAATCGACCTTTACATGTCGGGCTATAAAAGAATTCAAGTGATCTGTGAAGTGTCTTTCCACCTATTAGGTGAGGTGTCGTAGTGGTCTTCACCACCGGCACTTGTGCTATGCTGCACAAAACCGCAGCCAGTGCAATATCTGTATATTGCACTGCGGTCGGTGCATTATACCTTATAATGCACTCTTGTGGTCTACAAACCGCAACCAGTGCATTATAAGTTATAATGCACTCGCTGCGGTCTGCAGCAGTGCAATATACAAATTATGGCACTGGCGGTGCCTTTGAACTGCCCACGCAGAGTGGTACATTAATATATACATATATATGTAGCTATAGTTGAAATGCATATGGTTCAATGCATGCATGCAGCAGCTAGCTGTACTGCTGATATAACACTGCCCTTCATGTCACAGCTGGGATGATGCAGTACACAAGAAGGTGCTGGGTGACTATTTCACAGTTAGTTTGACTTTGGTTTCAGGCGGATTTGTAATAAATGCTAGTAAAAATGTGCATATTTTCATGAGTTTTGTAAACTGATCTTGGCCTGGCATAAAGTTTAGTATTTTAATCAGAAATAGTTATGGCTGGCCCCTCCACAAGGTGAGCCCAAATGCCCCATCCTGGATCCGCCATTGGTGCCATGCAGCGTAAAGTTTAGACAGTGCATAATATTATCTATTTGATGACATTCAATTCCCTGCAGCCAGCCATATAAAATTATGAGGCATGCAATTAACCAACAAAGATGTGTAGATGCATGCGGCAGCACAGTATGCAGTATGTAGCTAATTAAGCTAGTGATTGCTATTGTGCACAGACAGAGAAACTATCAGTAATCTACTAGCTAGACTATACAGACCAAATTAGCTACTTCTCACTGCAACTGACAATTATGAGGAACAATCAATGATTGGAACACTACTACTGATATAGAGCCCATTGAAGTTGCAGGTACTGATAACTGCAACAGTGATTGGCCACACACCAGTAGGACTGCATGGCTGCTCAGTATGTGCTGCATGCATACATGCACAAATATAATAGCTATACAATCAGATTCCCCTACTTGTACTATGTAACTTTATTCGCATTCATTCATGGCATCAGTGGCATGTATAATTACTGTATGCATGTTAGTGTATGCAGTTTGCATATATGACAGACACTATAATGTGTATTAGTGCTTCCTTGTTTCATGAATCACCACCAAACTATTCCTATTCTTAATTCACTGTAAATGAATTTCATATCAAAGGGATGACTCGACATGTAGCTCTTGTGATAACTGAGCATGAGTGTGATCCTCATACTCAAGTTGTCACAGGAGTCATCCCAATTTGGAATGAAATTCATATTTCTTTTACAGTGTAGCTATATACAGTTGTGGAGTAACACACACAACAACCGATTCCGGCATTCGCTAGTTCTATGCTACGTAAGTAGGTCAGTATAGCTAGCTATAGCTATATGTACCTAAAGAAACAGCCATGCGGCCTATGTATAGCTATGGACACTAACAGTGAGGAATTTCATGCACTAGGAAATAACAGATGGCTATAGCCTATATAGCCTAGGCTATGCCTATGGTTAAGGATTTTTGACTTACACTTAGTTACATGCAATCCCAATTGATGGCTAAGAACACTGAGATAGCTAGCTAGCTGAAACAGACATTAATGTTGTCACACTTGCATTAGTTGTGCAAACAGCTCACATATGACCAAGCAGCGCCTTTAAAATTAATTAATAATTTTAGTGTGGGCGAGGAGTGTGGGTGCTGGCCTATGGTCTACCCTCGGGTCTACCCGTGTCTTGGCGTTATCCTTCAGAGCATTAATCGGTGATCATGGAATACCTAGATTGGGTGTCAGCATCTAATGGGTATGTCCCACCTGACGCGGTGTGTGCAGGACTAAATGAGAAAGGTACGTGATTAAAGTTTTCAGATCTATATACAGCATATGGACATGAGATCTGCTGAATCTATAGGTATAAATGTTGAGGCACGGTGGTGGGGAGTAATGTTAGTAACCGTCACACCCTTTTTACATATTTTCGCGAGGCGCATAATTTCGCGATGGCTACATAGAACATGACAACTGGGATGTTTAGTACTATTCATACACATGCTATAGTGTGCTAAAAGCTGTGTCAGATTAGTGTGAATGTTGCGTTGAAGTCAAGCTATGACAAAAATGCTGTCAGGAATTCTGCATTACAAGGTTTCACTGATACTAAGTGATTTCCTGTTTATCATGTATAGTAGTGATGAACACCATGTACAAACTCTGCCAGCCTTCAATGAATACACTGAATTAGGCCATATCCATTTGAATAGTTGTCGCTCGGATTTAATTATTTTACAACAAAACGGGTCGCTTGGTAAGCTAAAAGAAAGAAGAAAAAAACAGCTGGCTAATTTCAGAAACGTTTATCTTTCAAAAATATATATGTAAGTCAGATAAAATATATGTAGCTACTGCACTGTCTGCAGACATGTCTAAAAATACTTTCTAGTTACAAGCTACGTAGCCAGCAATTGTAAAGGGCTACATGTAGCCCAATGAGACATGGACTACACTGAAATATATAGATATATGTTAGCCAAGAAGTACACTGGTTTTAAGGGAACTACACCCATATAGATAATTGAGATTTTACACGCTGACTGTTCTATTAGAGTATCTCAATCATTTTGCACCAATTACAAATTAAAGTCATGTGATCTTTGTTTTCTGAATTAAAATCTGTGCAAAATTAGGTTGGTCAGGTCCGAGCAACAATTTTAAATAGGTATGGCCTTATATAACCCTCTAGCGCTTAACTGGTAATAACAGTTGTTTACATTTCCAGGCCTTTTACTGAGTGTGGTGCTTGGCCGGTATCTGGGTGGCATGCGGATTGAGTCACTGGGTTGATTTTTTTTGCTCTTCTATTGGTATTTGTCCTAGCTACTTTACTTTAGGATACGCATGCATGCTTCATGGTCCTGTGTAGTGAGTGTAAAATATGATTTGTAACAAATGCTTTCACTCATACAGTTGTACTTAGTCAAGCCCGCTACCAGATGTTCTTGAATTTACACCTGTATTCGAAAGTAGCAGTGAGTGTACTATCAAACTGATGTCCTTCTCACTGTCATTATTCTCACTTACAGGAGTAGTAAAATCTGTGTACATGTATTGTGTTACTTGAACATGTTGCCATAACACTGCACAACGTGTTTGTGATGCATTGGTTCTCTGTTGTAGCTGAACAGTGTTAGCTCAATAATGCTTTGTACTATGTCCTCTTTCTCTGTATGATATTTATTGAACAAGTGCAGCCTGCATGTTCCCAAATGGTAGTACTCGACTAGTATCATTGTGCACCAGTAGTGGGTGCACCTAAATGAGGTCCATCCTAGTGTTCATTCTAGTGTCCATCCCAGTGTCCAACCCAGTGTCCATCCCAGTGTTCATTCCACTGTCCATCCCAGTGTTCATCTCAGTGTCCATCCTGGGTCCATCCCAGTGCTCTATTAGTAATTTATGAATGATGCATGCAACATGTGCAGGGATGGATCTAGAGAAGGGTTGAAGCTCCCGCACTTTTATACTTTTCTTATTCAGGATTGCAATGATTTATAATCACTACAAACCATCAGTAATGCAAACATATAAACCCACTTTAGAACCACCTTTCCAAAGGTTTAATTATATTGTCACAGGATTTTGTCAATTGACCTGAATTGACATAATTTGGGAGTGCACATGATCAAGATATTAGTCACCTATAATAGAACATTCAGTGGAAATGAAGTTGGTTCTGCCATAGAAATCCAAGTCGGTTTTGTAGTAAAAAATGAACTATGCATGATGAAGTGCATGGGTCTATTTCAATGGTCTTCATTATGATGCGTCTACAGTAGAACCATAGTTATCTGTACCCCACTTATCCTGATCCTCGGTCAACTGAACTACAGAAATGACTGCTCTATCAGAGTAGTAACTGTTCTATTAGGATAGTTGATAGTACTGATATTTTTAAAAATGTTATTTATGCTATATAATAGATATATGGGCACAATGTGGAGTCTATGAAATTTATAAACCCCGGGCTGTAATGCACGAGCAAAGCGAGGGCGCTACTAAGGGCCTGAGGGTTTATAAATTTCATAGACTCCACATTGTGCCTGTATAACTGCTTTAGACTCTATTTCACATTACACTCAGATTACTTACCTTATCCATGGCTGTAGGCTCGGCGAAAGTGGTTGGTTTTCACTAGCGCCATGGCAACTATGCGTCCTCATGTGACAAAATAATAGCGCTTGTTAAATCATTGCACGAGAACAATGCGTAGCGATTGGATAAACCTAGATTTTGAGCATATGCTATATTGTTCCTGAAGGCGTGGAGTATATTAGAAAACAAGGTGGAGTATATGAGATTTATTACCCACCCAAAACAGTCTAAATAGAGTCTAATTTAAGGTTAATTGCATATAGTTTCAGACATACAGACTTTCAGACTTATGGACTAACCCCTTGGTCCCAAGGGGTTCGGATAACTTCCACTATATGTACTTGTACAGTATCGTCATGACGAAATATTTCAAGTGCACATGTGCTACTGAAAATGCTCTTAGATTCAGTCTCAAAGTGCTCAAATTTCAGTAATGGTATGTGCATGCTACCAGACCACTTTGCTAACTACTGTACAGTTAGCAATTATTAATACTTCCTAAATGACAGCCACCGCACATATATATTATTAGTAACTATGGGTAAGAGTTTGGGTTGCCAAACAACCCATGGCCAGGCATATCTATTTCAGTTCTACGAAACTGGCAAGTATTGTGATAAGGCATGTATAGCTTTGTAGTATTTGTAGATGGAAGGGTTTGTGTAGGTTCAGACAATTTAAGAGGGTGCACATGAACATCCAGACCTCCTAGCTTCAACATGCTTAGCATGCTGTGCACACACCTCCACCATGTCTACTGCTATAGTGTGGCCCTCCCTTTTGTATGCAGTTTATTGATGTATATAGGAGTGTCAATATACTGCATGCAAACAATGTAATTTGAATATGATACGGTATAATATGTTCCCATTATTATAGGAGAGAAAATTTACATTGCTCGGATTTTGGTAGTGAATGAAAACAAACATGTCAAGTTTCCACCTAAACTTATTCCAGCTTTTGTGACCAGTTCAAAGAAAGCCAGTGCTGTTACATGCTTCACACTGCCACAATTTTCTAATCCTTTAGAAATAAAACTTTCTTCAGACAAGAAATATGAAGTTTTAACATGCAAGATCCCAGATCTTCTCTACTGGGAGCCATTTGAAAATATTTCAGTTGACTGCTTTCGATCTACAGTGATTTTCTCCTATGTTTGTGATAGGGAAGCTTCTCGTGCTTTGTTTTATGGACAAGCTGAGGCTCCAGAAAAGCTGGGCATCAAAAAGCCAAAGTCCTACCAAGGTTCTGTTATTGGATTTGGGAAGATCACTAGTGACAGTCATGCAAAGTTTGACTTTACAAGTGAAGAGTGCCCCTACCACTTCTACACAATGTGTGGAAATGATATTGTTGAAACTTCAAAGTTTTTGGTGTTCTGCTTTCATCAGGTCCCAAAATTAAGCAGTTTTTGCTGCCCGACAGTAAAGTGGGTGGATGTTTCCAATGAACAATTTCCACCCAATGCTTTTCCCGTTGCCCTTGCCACCAATGGAGATAAATTGTATGTTGTTAAAGGAGACAACAAGAGGGAAAACACAACAATTATAACACCAGTCACTTCTTCCTCAGGGAAAGTACAGTATATGTCATGGCCACACTATGCTAATCGTACTGAGTATAAATGTAGTATGCTAGTAGTTGATGATCCCGACACTGTGGAATGGTGTGCCTTTTTATATGAAGATAAAACAAGTCCCCCACCACCACTTGCTGTTCCAATTAACTGTAACTGGCCTCACCAAGCATCGTGCATTGGCCGGAAAGTAACAAATGATGCTTTGGGTGGTGAAAAAGGAAATTCTCTCATGAAAAATACAACAGTTGTTGGACTAATATATACTGATATATTAATTGCAAATATTACATGGGATATTCCTAGTGGAGACATGCCAACTTGTTTTGATGTGCTGGTAGCAAGGGTAACTCCTAAGAGCTTAAAACAACTTTGTCGTAATGTGATCATATCTACCACACTGGCTATTCCTGACAGACTTGACCAGTTGTCTATTCCCAAGTTTTTGAAGGAATATTGTAGGTTGACAACAGAAGAAAGAATAACTCTTCCATTTTATGAATTATAGGATTGGTCTATATTCAGTAGTTTTATGTATTTGTTCATTGTAGAACAAGAGTTACATTTTGAAGTAGTTTTTATTATATGTGGTATGTTAAAAAGATATGTAGTTTCAGAAATAGTGTTCTTAGTTAATAACCATTGAGTTCATTACTAAATTTGAGACTGCATGCAATCATGTATATCTAATGTTGACAATCCAGTTTGTGGTCTTATAGCTAGTTTTAATGTATGTATACGTAGAACTATAACACGGATTGGTTGTTTCCTTCACTACTTAATAGATATAGTCATCTGCTTGGCAGCTAGTTCATGTGCATGGAGAGCTGTTTTCCTTAATGAACTGAGTGCTGTGTGCATTTAACTACTGTAGTTGCCAGTCAGGTAATACTGTAGCTATGGTAACAGCTATAATCCTCCCAAGGGTTAGCTTTATTAGGACTTCAAATAGCTATACTATTAGCTATAGGAATGCTGGTGATCATTGCCAGGAGTAATTATATATGCAACACCCTCCAGTAAATGAGAAGAATGCACACGATACAGGAAAGACTATTAAAAGTATTGTTCATAAATGAATTAGCCTCGGTACCTTATATGTGCATATAGGGCTATCTCAGATTGTACACTAACTAACTACAAAACATGTAATTGGGATCCAAGCATTAAACATTAGCTCTTTTCATGCATGTGTATCATACATACATGGTGATGGCTATATTAGGCTTATACTACCATGCTGACCATGTATGTAGGACTGAAATGATTTCAGTGTGCAGGGTTAGTTAAATATCAGATGTGCATGAGCTAAGGGAATTGTACATACCCATATACCAGTGTTTACTACACAGGTGCGAACTATATCTGGTGATCACACATGCCAGGTATACACAGTATGTCAGTTTCTATGTGACATTTAACTTACTGATAACAAAAAGAAATGAATTTGTACATAGCATAATTATTTAAAAATTTGCACTAGCATTTGCATAGAAATCAGGTATTTGAGTGGCACACTTTTTGACAATCATGCATGTTAACTGATTTTATAATGTGTATATAGGCAAGTTATAAAAGAGAAGGTACTTACTGTAGTGGGACTGACGGAGACAAACAAATATAGCTGTTCATGCCTGCCCTATATACCTATCAACCATACACTTTCTGCAGAGTCCCAGGTCTATATGAAAAAACATATACCATGTTAGAATCTGAGAAACGAAAACTACGTATACTGCAGTGAGATATGAACCTGCACTGCAACCTACGTAGGCAGACAGCAGGTTTTCACCTTTTTGTATAATATGCATTGTGTGTTGATGCGTCTACAAGTAAAATTTGTATACCACTCAAGTCCAGTTGTATAACAAATGTAAAATAGTATAGTTGTGATGTATCGATCAGTTCCCAGTTATATGTACATGTGCATCATGTGCACGACCGCTACTGTACTACTGATCTAGCTGCTTCACACTGCAAGGGTCTAAACCACTGGGAATATATAGCTATATCCTCAGACAATAAAGGACTTTCTGTAAGATCTTCTGCATTGGATGATAATGAACCTTATATAATATTAGCTATACTTTGTTCATGGATCATAGTTGTCAGAGTGTCAAGACATTAAAATGTTTAGATCTCGAGGAGGCCCTATACACTGATTTGTTATGGTAGCACATAATAGTGCTAAATTTTAACTACTCTAGTCAAAAAATAGCACCTCTAGGTGTTACCATAGCACTTTTATTTTAACAATGTTACATTGTACTGTTGGATTTGGGAAGATAGCCATTAATCATCATGTAAAAAATTGATTTTTGGCAGCCATTTTTTCATCAGGGAGAATATGTACTGGCCATACTGTGATAATTGTACTGAGTGCATGCAAATGTAGTGTGCTGCTGTTGATGGTCCTGGCATTGGAATGGTGCATCCGAATGGTGCATCCATTTGCTCAAAGATATGGACAACCCCTCTGTCATTTGCTTTATCCATTAACAGTTACTGGCCACAGCCTTGCAATTGGTTGGGTAGTATCTCTGAAAATTAAAATAGGAATATTTCCCATGAAAATACAAGCCTAGAATAATTTATATACTGATGTATCAATTACACATATTACATGGGACGGCCATTATTACACATCTTACTTTGATGTATACTTGAAGCAAGGGCATTTGTCATAAGGAGATGGCTTGAGTCTATTATGCCAGCATAACATTTGGCATAATAGGTAGACAAAAGTATCAAGCATATAATGCTAGTATAATAAGCAGTGGCGTATCTAGTTGGTAGGGCATGCAAGAAAAAAGGTAACAGCCTGCTTACAATGACAGCCCTCCACCAACTATATTATATCACTGATAAAGTACATAAAGATCATTATTTATAACTACATATATAGTTTGCTGTATACACTACTCTGAATAGCATGACTGCTTTATTAGAGTGATTGACTGCTCTATTAGAGTATCTCAATCTCACATACAAATAACTTTGGTAGGGCACCAAAACCCACAGGCCCACCTAAGCCCACATTATTTCAGGTATAATACAGTAGGTCAAAGTTTGTATTATTTTGCAAGCTCTTCTATGACATATACAATGAAAAAAGTTGCAACAAAATTACCTATCTTTATCAAAAGGTAAAATAAAAAAATACAACTGTTGTGATGATTGCTAAAGTTTTGATTCCAAGGTTAAGTTACCAGCGTTTGAAATTTGAAAAGTAGATGTTGTTGGGTACCAATGAAACTCTGTGATTTATGTAACAGTAGTCACTTTGTATAGTTGTTTTAACTTTAAATTTGAGGCAAAATTGGAAATTAAAGAAGGCCAATACTGCAGAAAATTCAAAATACATATTTATATAATAGATGTAGAAGGTTACAACTCTTCTCTCTACCATGCATGTACTGATGTACTAGGAGCAATGTGTAGTAATCCTAAGCCACTCATCTTACTAACATCTAAGGGAAATGCATTACCTATTTTTTCGAGAAGTATTACATACCATTTAGTGTAAACAGAATGTGCAAATATGTGATTGTCAGCCATGTTAAAACTTAAGACTAGTAATATTAATGTAATCATATCTACTGCACTGGCTATTCTGACCAGTTGTCTCTTCTTAATTCTTTGAAGGAATTGTGTAGGTTGACAACAGTAGATGAATAAAATTTCCATCGGGTATAAATAACATTTCCATGTCAATGGGTTTTCTTAATTTTTTTTTGTAGTAGCAAAATTTTGTGGTATTTGTGGACTCCAACAAAGTTCAACATTATATTATTTCTAATTAGCTGCATGCTTCCTTTGCATGCCAACTCTCATGAAAATTTAAAATGCTAGCTACTGCACACAGTCTTTTGTGCAATACAACTGAGTTACATGGTGTTAAAAATAGTCTTTCCAGCACAATAAAGATTATACTATTGCCGTTATACATACAACATATTAAGAGTGCCAGTTATACAATGACAAAGGAATACATGGCTACACAACTATATCTATACTAGAACTATACTTACTGAACTATGACAGATTCCCTGTTGTCTACTTCCCACTCATGATAGCTACATGCATACTTTGCTATACATGTATAAACCTTTTCTTAAGGAACTTTCTACATTTCAGTGATAAGAAAAAGATTTGGTTCCAACAGGCAGGGATAGTTCTAAAGTGTTACAGTTTATGGAAACCAGCCAACCAAAACAATACAATTAGCTAGTCTCCTTGTGTTCTTTGGTACAGGTGCCTTCTCCACTGTCGGTGTCCGGTCTACTCCATGATAATCACAAAGTGGTGATCTAGTGTAAAATCAGTTTTAAAAAATTAATACAAGAATAGAGATCATGCACTGAAAAAAAACAAAAGAAAATTTAGAGATAGCTATGATGGAGCATGGCACACGGCACAGATCTCTAGCTGGTTTTTTTTTTTTTTAATTAATTAATTTTTAATTTTTTTAACAGACAACCTCAAGCATTTCATAATTACATTTTTATGAAGTTGTCATTACTTGCAAATTTGCAAAAAAATTTTCCACTATATGGTAACAATTGTTTACATTTCCAGTTCTCCTACCGAGTGTGGTGGCATTGGCTGGTATCTGGCTGGCATGCAGATTGAGTCATTGGGTGGATTTTTATACGGAGTTATTTGTCCTAGCTGCTTTACTTTAGGATACGGGCACTTAATCTCTCTTAGGTGCCTTAGACTAGTGGTTTCCTCCTTGTATGGATTCTGCCTTCTGCATATTTCACCCCTCCAGTGTGTGCATGCTTCACGGGTAAAATTGATAATCTGTAAACTTTATCACAGCTTGGCTTATCCTGTGTAGTTAGTGTGAAACATGATTTGTAACAAAATTAATGCTTTCACTTTCTCCTCTCATACTGTTGTACTTAGTCAACTGATCCCATTATCAGATGTTTTTTGAATTCACACCAGTGTTTGAAATTAACAGTGAGTGTACTACCAAACTGACGTCCTCCTCACTGTCATTATTCTCACTTACAGGAGTAGTAAAATCTGTGTACTTGTATTGTGTTACTTGAACTTGTTGCCACAACACTGCACAGCTTGTTTGTGATGCATTGGTTCTCTGTTGTAGCTGAACAATATTAGCTCAATAATGCTTTGTACTATATCCTCTTTCTCTGTATAATATATTTATCAAGCAGAAAATGCAAGTGCCTGCATGTTCCTAAATGGTCGTGCATGACTAATTGTCATTGTGCACAAGTAGTGGGTGCACCTAAATGATTCATTTTCCCAGTGTTGGTCTATCTGTAATTTAAGAATGATGCATGCAACATATACAGGCTAGAGAGTGGTTGAAGTCCGCTTCACTTTTAAACTTTACTTGTTCAATGTACTAAAGATAGCAATGATTTATAATCACTGATAGCCATCACTATACAAATACATACAAACCAATCTTAGAACCAATTTTCGAAAGGTTTATTTCTATTGTCACAAGATTTTGTATATGCCAAAGTTTTGGCAACAATGGACCTGATTTGGGAGTGCACATGATTGAGACACTCTAATGGAGCAGTCACCTAACTCATCTAATAGAAAATTCAGTGGAATATTGGTTCTGCTATAGAAATCCAAGTTGGTTTACAGAAAATATGAACTATACATAATGAAGTGCATGGATCTATTTCAATGGTCTTCATTACAATGCATCTACGTACTTTTACAGTATCTTCCTGATGAGTACACATGTGCTACCAAAAATTCCCTTAGATCGAATCTCAAAGTGTTCAAATTTCAGCAGTGGCATGCTGCCAGACCACTTTGCTAACTATTGTACAGTTAGTACTTATAAATACTTCCCAAATGATGGCCACCATGCATATTACGCATATTACTATGTGTAAGAGTTAATTCTTGTAAGGTCGCAAAACAACCCATGGCCAGGCAAGTCTATTTCAGTTCTACAAAACTGGCAAGTGTTGTGATAAGGTACTTTGTAGTATTTATAGATGGAAGGGTTTGTGTAGGTTCAGACTATTTAAGAGGGTGTACATGAGTATGCCTCCAGACCCCCTGACTTTATCATGCTTAGCATGCTGTGCACACACCTCCACCATGTCTACTTTTAAGGGACTATAGTGCCTTAAACTATCCCTCCCCTTTTGTATACAATCTGTTGATGTACAGTAGGAGGTGTCCATATACTGCATGTAATTTGAATATAATATGGTATAATATGTACCTATTATTATAGGAGAGAAAATTTACATTGCTCGGATTTTGGTAGTGAATGAAAACAAACATGTCAAGTTTCCACCTAAACTTATCCCGGTTTTTGTGACCAGTTCAAAGAAAGCCAGTGCTGTTTCTTGCTTCACACTGCCACAATATTCTGGTTCTTTAGAAATTAAACTTTTTTCAGAAAAGAAACATTATGAAGTTTTAACATGCAAGATCCCAGATCTTCTTTACTGGGAACCATTTGAAAATGTTTCAGTTGACTGCTTTAAATCTACATTGACTTTCTCCTATATTTTTGATAGGGAAGCTTCTCGTGCTTTGTTTTATGGACGAGCTGAGGCTCCAGAAAAACTGGGCATGAAAAAGTCTAAGTCCTACCTAGGTTCTTTTATTGGATTTGGGAAGATCACTATGGACCGTCATGCAAAGTTTGACTTTACAAGTATTGAGTGCCACTTCTATGCAATGTGTGGAAATGATATTGCTGATACATCAAAGTTTTCTGTGCTCTGCTTTCATCAGGTCCCCAAATTAAGTACTTTTTGCTTCCCAACAGTAAAGTGGGTGGATGTTTCCAATGAACAGTTTCCACCCAATGCTTTTCCCGTTGCACTTGCCACCAATGGAGATAAATTGTATGTTGTTAAAGGAGACAACAAGAGGGAAAACACAACAATTATAACACCAGTCACTTCTTCCTCAGGGAAAGTACAGTATATGACATGGCCACACTATGCTAATCATACTGAGTATAAATGTAGTATGCTAGTAGTTGATGATCCCGACACTGTGGAATGGTGTGCCTTTTTATATGAAGATAAAACAAGTCCCCCACCACCACTTGCTGTTCCAATTAACTGTAACTGGCCTCACCAAGCATCGTGCATTGGCCGGAAAGTAACAAATGATGCTTTGGGTGGTGAAAAAGGAAATTCTCTAATGAAAAATACAACAGTTGTTGGGGTAATTTATACTGATATATCAATTGCAAATATTACATGGGATATTCCTAGTGGAGACATGCCAACTTGTTTTGATGTGTTGGTAGCAAGGGCAACTCCTAAGAACTTAAAACAACTTTGTCGTAATGTGATCATACCTACCACACTGGCTATTCCTGACAGACTTGACCAGTTGTCTCTTCCCAAGTAGCTTGACAACAGAAGAAAAACTAGCTCTTCCATTTTATGAATACTAGTGTTGCTATATGCAGTAGCCTTTTGTATTTGTTCATTGCAGTGTGTAGCAAGAGTTATATTTTAAAGTAGTTTTTATTATTTGGAGGTATTGGTAAGATACGTAGTTCCAGAAATAAGTGTATTTGTAGTATAAACATATATCTAGTTGACAATCCAGTAAGGACCAGTCTAAGGTCCTATATAGCCATTTTGATGAAGAATATAGATTGGTATATCACTCTTTAGCCCAGGCCAATTGTGATTTCCTTTGCTACTTAATTATGAGCATTTCTTCACATAGTCATCTACTTGGTAGCTAATTCACTTGGGAGTTATTCTCCTTAATGGACTAAACAGATGAATGTTATACATCTTAGCTACTTGTCGGTCAGGTAATATCGTAGCTATGGTCAAAGGAAGGTGACAGCTATAATTCTTGCAAGGGTACTTAGCTTTATCTTTATTAGGACTTAAACAGATAATTATAATACATATAATAGCTAGGCACGCAGTACCGGCATGCCGGTATACAGTACCATGCAGGAGCAATTTAACATTATAAATCCCTCAGGTAAATGAGAAGAAGAGGTATTCAGAGGGAGGACTTTTATATGTACAATGAAATTGCCTTGTTTATAAATGGTATCTGCCCTACATGCAGGACTATTTCAGATTGCACACTAACTAAAATTCCTACAAAATAGCTACTAAACATTGGGATCCAAGCATTAAATGTTGTACCTCTTTTCAGGCATGTGTAATACAAGTGCATGCTTGCATGGCGATGCCACTTCTACTTTATTAAAGATATATGACAGTTTCTACTGAGGATTTATTTGCATGTACACACAATATGCATTAAAAACCAATTTAGTGTTTTAGACACACTTTGAGAACCATGGTAATTTTTATTGTAATGCCTATAGTAGTGTTGTTTTAGTTAACCAAAACTAAAACTAAAAGTGGTTTTAGTTAGGGCTTTTAGTTTTAGTTATCTGACACTAAAACTAAGACTTAAGTTTCTATTTGTCAAGACTACAACTAAAACTAAAAGGGCCTCAATTTTTACACAGAAACTTGTACTAAAACTAAATATATCATTTAATGATTACAAATAACTGAAACTAAAACTAAAAGTACTTGCCAAGTATACATGTAATTAAAACTAAGTACTTACTACCTACAATTATAAAAGTTGTTATTTTTTAAAACTAAAAGTACCTTGCTATATTGTAGTAACACATATTATAGCTAATTATTCACTATACACTTACTATCTGCCAGTGTATATAAAAGTAGCTAAAAGTGCTTTGCTATAAAGATATTTAATAATCATCACAAGGGTTTAATGCTAAAAATGTTACCCTGCGACGTTGTCAAGCAGGACGTAGCTAACTTAAACTATCACAGAATTTAATTATAAGAGCTCTTGTAAAATTAGTGAAACCATGTGCACTGTATTACACTTTTTCTTTGAAAAAAAATCATGTAGGTAAGCAGCTGCATTCATCATTGCATAAACCAAACATGGTGGGTTGCATCAAGTTATTGAAGGGTGGTATGCACTGACTGCTAAATCGGTCTTCATATTTACTACAGTTATTGTTTTGGCGCTTGCTACAGTGGATCATTTTGATTTTGGTACTTTAGTACATTCTGTTGATCTTGTGCTTACCATGTCTATCTTGGCACCTTAATTGTCACATTGTGTACGTATCTTGTATTTTAAAATATGTTTTGCCACAACAAACAATTAACTTATTATGCTTTTAAATTTGTAGGTGTGTAATTTTTATCACTCAATAGTCAATACAATAACACAAACACTGTTTGCCATGTGGCACTTGTCCACCACTGTCTAGTGATGGTGGTTGTTTTGGTACGTTGTGCAGGGTTCCATGGTTCTCCTATATTTTACGCCACATGTAGGAATTTTAAATGTCATCCTACCAATCCTAATGAAACCGTATACACTATCACACCTCAAGCTAACCTTTGAGTTGAAGACAACTCATGGAATGGGGCAAAAGTCTACCCCATGAGACTCTCATGTGGCTGCATATCCTCCCCCAGCCTGACGTGTATCTTTTATTTATTTATTAATTATTAATTTAGCTTACGATTTTTGTTTGTTTGTTTGTTTGCACTGCTTATATATTCACAATATTATACACATATTTTGAATGTAGTCTCCTAGATCTAGGGGTGGGCTTTGGGCAGGGACAAACGTTTTCCAACTTTCCATGTGACCATCTGTGCGCTCTTTTCTGATGCATGCTTTTGAGAGTTATCGTGATTATAACGTTCACTGTTTCCTGCCTACTTTGCATTGTGGAACCCATTTATCCTATTGCATCTACTTGGTCATCAACTACAAGCTGTCAGTAAGTAACATTATTGCATACCTCCCAACATTAACCTTGTTTAAACTCCATTCAAATACATCATTGCAACCAACATTTAAACTGACTTACGTATTTGCATCTAAATCCAAAAGCCATGTGGGTATATATACTTGCAGCAGTGATATTTTTGGCCAGGAAAGACCAAATGATCATATTTAGTACTATGGTATTTGTTTAAATGGTACTGTATGGATAACTGTAACTAAAACTCTTGAATCTAAGATTTAAAAGTACAACTAAAATGTATTGAAGATAGCACCTAAAACTAAAACTATAACTAAAATGTATTGAAGATGGTAACTAAAACTAAAACTTTAACTGAAACTATAAAAATCTGACATCTTAAACTAAAACTATAATTAATGATGGTAACTAAAACTAAAACTTTAACTAAAACTTTTTTCTATCTGCAGCTATAACTAAAAGTAAAAGTCAAATGCATTACTAAAACAACACTATAACCTATAGGCAAGAGTATATCATAATCTTAATATAGGCAAGTGGAAAAAATTTGAAAGTGTGAAAGAGATGCTGACAGAACACACAGTTAATGACAAATATGCATCCTGGTCATGCATGCCTGCCCAGGGGCGGATCCAGGCTTTCTAAAAGAGGGTTTCATTCTGGAATTGCAACTGCAGTCTAACCTGGTGATAGCTGTAAGTTGAAGACCAAAAAAAAGCTACGAACTTGCAACCTATAGGCAAATAGCTTTTTAATATATAAATGTATGTGTAAGTATGTGACAATATGTATACCAGTTGTATAACAACTGTAACACTAGCCAACATTATGTTGTATCAATCATTTCCAGTTGTATGTGCATGTGCATGACTGATGTACTGTAGATCTGCTGCTCCATGCTGTAGACAGAGGTGATACACACATTTATGAATGTTTTATACACACTGAATGTAAAGTCCATACATATACCACTTGCTTTAGTACTCATCTTCACCACATGCAATTATTATATTATATTGTATTATATTATATTTGATTAATGTATAACCTCTATAGGAGGAAAAATGTACATATTTTGATAAGAAAATAATATAGTCAGTTATAAAAATAACTGTTACAACTCTTTTTAAAATGTTCTAAGTTACTAGAAGTAACAACCTCCACCGGCAGACTGTTCCATAACGTGACAGTTGAAGGAAAAAAGGAATCGTGGTAAGCATTAATTCTGGTTGGCAATGTAACATGTTATATTATGAATTCACGTAAGCCTCAGTGTGCTGATTGTGAATTTAGATAGCATCATGTGAAACAATAATGCTTAATGCATGCCTTTTTCCAGAAGCAATACTATTTATAGCTCAGTTTTCTCAAAGCAAAGAATTTAAACTATTTACCTACACTCATTCTTGCAATTGTATCAGAGTGTTAAGAAAAACCGGGTATGAAAATACTTAGATCCTAAAAAGGTCCTATTGTTGGATTTGGGAAGATAGCCACTAAACATCATGCAAAATTTGTTTTATAAACAGATAATGCAGGGAGAATTTGTTTCGTCCATGATGCAACTGTGCTATTCTGGTATAATAATAATAATCTATCTATAATCTATGTAATAATCTACATCCATGGTACAATTATTGTACTGTAGAGCGGTGCATTTACTCAAAAATATTCATGGCAACCATGGCAACCCCTGTGTAATTTGCTGTATCCATTAACATATAACTGGCTGCAGCATCCTATATTAATAGGCTGTAATATGCATTATGGGTAATGTTTTTGGTGATAAAATTCCCATGACACACACAAAAAAAATTAATATTGATGAATGTATAATATATATCAATTGCACATAAATTATTACATGATTAATATACAATCTTGTTTTGATGTAGTTGTAGGAAGGGTATTTTATTGTAGGCTTGAGTCAATTATGCAAGATTAATTTTTGGTATGTATAGGCAAGAAAATCAAACATATTAAATGCTGGCAAATAAGACATGATTTCAGGCATTATAGCGGGTGCATTATTTAGTAGAACCTCCTCTACAGAGAAAGAAATTGTTACCTCCACCCAAATAAAAAAGTGCAACTGTACCAACATTATAATTCTGAAATTAATACTTTATGCATATAGATATTATATAGTCGTTATTTAGCTGTGTATGTTCCTTTGTATGCCAACTAGTGCTAACCAAAAGTGCTACTGCACACAGTCTTTAATAATGTGACAATGTGTATAACGTGCAAAGCTGCAGTACAACTGAGTTATAACAGTAGTCTTGCCAGCACAATAAGCATGCAAGATTGTATCCTATTGTCGTCATACACTGTAACATACAATATATAATTATAAAGTGTGATTAGTTATACAATGACAAAGAAGTGCATGACCACCAGCCTACCAAAATGGAAACCACCAGCCTACCAAATATATATAATTAGTCTCCTTGTGTTCTCTACTTCAGAAGGGCATGGGTGCCTTCTCCACTGTGGTGTCTGGCTTACCTCTTTGTGTTGCAAGTGCTACTCACAAAGTGATGATCTATAGTATCTTGGCTCTTTCCTGTTGCGCCTTCTACTCATTTTCCAGCTTCATGAAGTTAGCCTAGCACTAAGAGACAGGAATTCTCGAGCTCCTTTCTGCTCTTTTATTTTATACTGTAGCTCCTGTTTTATAACTCTGTAAGTATAGGCATAAGCTAAACTCTTCACTGAACATCTTAGCTTACAATAGTATTGTGGATAAGAATTCTATTTTAGAACTGTTTATTATTCTTTCAAAAAAGCTAGAGATATAGTTAAATGGTTTTCATCAAACATAATAGTTTGAACACTATAAATCTTGTGATTCTTATACAACAAACATCATCTTGAGTAGTGATTCACCATATGCAGTGGTCACTGTTTCTGGCACACAAGATCAGGGATGCAAGAATTTTGAAAAGGGTTTCCACTACAGCTAAGTGACTGTTATATATAATTAGAGTAGTTTATATTGCCTGACTGCTTTATTAGATTATCTCGATCTTATTACCAAAATCATAATTCTGAATAATACTATAAGTTTTGCTATCATGTGAGAAACTATTATTTAACTAAGACAAAAGTTTAAAATGTGTCCTGTTCCATAATAGATTTCAGATTCTGGAAACCTGAAGTTTCAAATTCTTAATGTTTCAAATAGTGTGTAAAATCCAACGGGGTTTCCTGGAAACCTCACTCAGTACACCCACTGAATGTTGAGGAATTAAATCAAATGGAGTATATGTGGTGGCTTCATTAGTAAATCTAACAAAAAGTTTTGTGAATTAGTACATTAAATGAACACTTTTTGACTGATTTTTGTCCACTCCAAAACTTTATACACTACAGCTGTATATGACCGTGCCCGCAAAAAGCAGGCGTGTGGGCATTTTGCCAACACAATGATCTCAATAAAGGTGGACTATGTACATATTAGGGTATGTATCCACAATAGGAAGATGCTTTTTTCTCACACAGACTGGATTTCAGATAAAGCACACAAGTGCTAATTTATTATTGGATTGCTTGTTGCATTTGATATAAGCGAAATCTTAATGCTTGTAAATACTCAAAAAGTAGTCAATGACCAAAAATCCCAAATGGCTACATTGATCCTATGGAATAGGAAGATGCCTTCTTTTAATGTTTCTGGTGATTTTCACACAGACCGACCATTAATATAAAACAAACAAGTGCTAATTTAATATAACTCTTCCTATTGCTTTCAATATCAGTGTATAGTTTTAACATGTGTAAATATCCAAAAAGTGGTCACATGAACAGCAATCCCATATGATTAACAGCTATATTGGATGTGCTCGTACGTTCTATAGCACTACAAGTAGGGACCCGCCGATTATGCTCATAATTTTACCTATTATGCTATGCTGCACTGCTCAAACATTTACCTATTATGCTTAAATTTATGCTCAAAACTTACCTATTATGCTCAAATTATGCCCAATTATTTACGCCTCAGTTCCCATGCACTGCTAATAATTTCCAGTTTATGGATAAATAATAAGTGGCTGAAGCACAAACCTACTGCATGGTCAAAATGCATATCACAGAAAAGATCGATATACTCTAATATAACAGTCAGTTATGTGATTATTCTATTAGAGTTACTGACTGTTCTATTAGAGTATATCGATCTTTCTGTGATAGCTATTTTTATAAGCAAGAATTCATACTGTTACAAAATATTCTACCTATTATGCTAGCATTATGCTCAATGCTTTCAGGCACCTATTATGCTTATAATTATGCCAGCATAATCGGCGGGTCCCTAACTACAAGATGTAGAAGTTTTGAAATACAATGTCTTAGATCACCCTATATAACATACAACGATTTTTAAACAGGCTGTCCAATGTAGTTATGATGAGATATTTGGTCATATGACCACTTTTTGGATGTTTACATGTGTTAAATTATGCTGATACTGAATGCTACAAACAATCCAATAATAAATTAACACTTCTTTGCTTTATCTTAAAGGTCAATTGGTGTGAAAACAACGAGGTGTGACTAGACTATATCTAGTCATACTATAATGATATGTGCTACATCAACATCACTGAGCAATGTTTAGTGTATCATGTTCTTCAATGATGATGAAATACCAAATGTTTCACTTCTACGCTTTCCAAGAACCTGTTTCCTAATCAGTATAAATGTGTGGTAGTGTCATTTGTGTATATAAACCTGTAAGTGTTATCCCACTAGGTATCATGTGAGAAGGTAAAGCCTGTTAATACAGGGAGTAAGAACTTGACATTAAAACCAGCTCTGTATGTAGACCAGACCCAGTGGTGACTTGATCCATACTTCTTGTAGAACTAGTTAAACTTCATACAGGCGCAAATGTACTGTAAAGCAATGTTAGTCTGTATAATGTGCTACTACTACTACTACACCCTTTACCCCCTACAACATGCACCTATTGATTAAGAGGGAACAGACAATAGTGAAAGCAGGCAGGAAGTGAGAGATTAGACAGCTAGCAATGGTACCTGCCCTACATACACGGTACAGGGACCACACATTAATGATAACCAATTAGCATTAGACATCAGCACCATTTATGCCTTACATAGTGATATCACTTTTAAAGTACATGAGCCTTATACCTTCCTTTAAATTATAAAAGCGAAATGATGTGAAGCATGCAGGAACTCCAGCTGATCTGCAGAAGCTAAGCTAAGACAAATGTATACCTATATGTTTACCACACAGGTGCAAATGATGTGTATATAGGCTATACTGTAACATCATTTTAATAACTAACTGACAAGACATGAATCTGTACTTACCACAGCTACCTACCTGTTACACACTAACCCCTATCATGTGCAGGACCATCTCCACATTAACTAAATTAATGTAATGAGAACTAAGCATTAAACTATAGTACTGGCACCATTCACTATAATTAGCTATGTAGCATGCATATGGATGTCACTAAAGAACCTATGAGGTCAATGAGGTGCCTTATGCCTTCTTGCAAGAGCACTGAAATGATGTAAACATACAAAACAGTAGAGCTGTGCATATAGCTAAGCTAAGATGATTACGTATACTATTATGCATACTACTACCACACAGATACCATGGTGTGTTAGTACCTGTCATGTGGGCAATATACATGTTATCAGATTCTACATGACATTTAACATGAAACAAAAAAAAAATGTGAGTTTGTAAAATTTTAATTTACTGCCACACATTATAGCTATATATATTTACACTATTTTTGTGTGCTTAACTTGAAGCTATCTATATAGCACTGTATAATGTACTACACCTTTTACCACCATATAACATGTATCTATTGTCACCACTTTCCTTAGCAAAGTAAGCTACTGTTCTGATTACCAGTACAAAGGCACTTAATTAAGAGGGAACAAACAATATTAAAAGAGATAGGTAGGAAGTGAGAGATTAAAGGTTTGGCATAAAAAGTTACACATGTAGTAAGAAAAAATATAGCATGCATAATAGAAAAAAGCTAAGGTAGTCAAAGCAAAAAAAAAAGCTGCAACAAAAAGGTTAAACTAAAAAAGCATGGATTTGATCTGGTAACCTTACAGTTTCTACCTCCATGCTTTACCAGTTGAACCGAATACCACTTGTGGTTTAGACTGCTTCTATACTTATCTGCTTGTCTATAAAGCCAAGCTTAAGTTGAATGGAATAGGTGTTTACTTGCAGTTTGCATGTGGTTTACAGAAAGAAATCAAACAAATTTTTGTCTACACCCTTCAGTAATCATGCTGTGAATGACGAATGACAGCAGTTAGAAGCTTCATTTAAAACGATGTAATTCTTAGGTGATGAGCACTTTGTTTGACACAGCAACTGCTTCAACAAATGCAGCGGTTAGCGAGATAATTGTCTGATGTCAAAGGAAGGTAGACAGAGACAGATGAATGGCTTCAGCTTATATATAGATTAAAGGTGTATGTATAATGTCACACAACTATATAGTTAGTGTATTAGTTGAGCTTGTCCCAGTTCCACTGTAGTAAGACTAGATGACTTAGCATTAGCTGCATTCCCTCCTTTAGTAATTCCTCCAATTACTATAATGGCATTTTTGTTGACTGCTGCCAAGGCTACTAGTGATCTAGCTGATGACAATGATGCAATATTCTTCCATGACTTGTTAGAGTCATCATACATCTTAATATCTGATGTTGTTGTACCACTTTGATCATATCCACCAACTACCACTGGTGGGGATGAGCTGGGGACAAGGGCTGTTTTCCAATGAGTGGCATCAGTCATTTTAACCCATTTGGTGGGCTTCCTGACCTTGTGATATATATATACAACAGGTATCTTGTAAGCACTTTTGTCATGTTTCATGTTAGCATTAGTGTAACCCACTATGAATAAATGATCATTAGTAATAATGGGTGTGCAGGAATACATTGGCACAGGAAGATTAATGGACACGTTCTGCCAATGAGAATTTTCCATCCAGTTGAGAACTTCAACATCATCTTGTGCTACTGCTGTTTTGTTAACATACTTTCCTCCCCCAGCAACAATAACATGCTCCAGGTGAGTAACCACCCCTGGTCTGTCCCTAACTGAGAGAAGGTCAGGATAGTAAGACATCCAAGTTTGACTAGTTTCATCAAATGTAGAAACTTTATTAGTTACCCTCTTGGTAGCAAACAGACCTCCACCAATAATAGCCAACTTTCTACCAATGATGTGAGGAATACCATACAAGTGACCAGAGGGAGGTAACTGAGTCCAATAGTCAAAGTCAAGATTATAGACATGTATTTGATGTTTAGCATCATCAACTGGGCTATCCCCACCAGCAACATAGATCTTCTTGCCTTGTACCGTGACATGTGCATCGTACATTGGAGCAGGAAGACTGGCAAGCTGTGTCCATTTTATGCAGTACCTGCCACTGTTAAGTGCTGGAATTAATGGAGGTGCCTCCTGAGAAGATAAGAATATTTTAGCTATATACATGTAGTTTAGCATTCATACAGTGAGGCAGTTAATGGAACAATACTATCAAACAGTATGGTTATGGAATAATATTAGTCCATCTAACATCAAATACAGCATTAAAAACAAGAAAACATTTACAGGTGGCTGAAAATAGAATTTTAAAAAATCACCGAAACTCAAATTTTCATCTACCTGCCTGCCTACCTGCCTGCCCACAGTTGCAAGGCTGGAGGCCAAACAAAGCAGCACACGGCCACCATTTTACACCATAATAACAAAGTCACTAGTGGGATATACCTTCTGGGGTCTCAAAAAGTGTGTGCCCTCTGCACCTTGTCTTTCCTTTTGTCTTCAATCAGGTTGGTTGCCTTCTTGTTGTTGCAATGAAACTATATCGAGGTGCTATTTCCCTATCAACACTTTCCTTGAGCAGCATATTTAAATACTGCAAACTTATTTAAGTGCTTACACTTGGTAGATACCTGTAACTTCATGATAGGTTCAATGCCACACCTATTAATGTAATCACGGTTGATTAACAATGATCGAGCACCGAGACCACATCTCTTAACAATCTATCATGACACATCTTATAATTATTGATTTAGCTGTATTTATAATGCTAGCACAATGAAAATGTGAAATAGTGACACCCCCTGGTATGTGAAAGGCTGACTCGAGATACTCTAATACAGCAGTCACAGTCACACATGTATAGCTGTATGCTATAACAAAAATCAAACAAACAAGTATATTAAAAATTATTTAATTTAAAAATGAAGTAGGATTCAAGCAATAAAAAGTTGTGAAACAAGAGATGAATGATGGTATTACAGTATAGTTCAGTGGTACTTTGGCATTGAACAAAATGATTGTTATAACATGCCAATGCATGGGTTTTCCCACCAAGTTATGCTGTAATACATCTCTTGTTTCACTACTTCTTATTGCTTGGATCCCTACTTCATTTAATTTTTATACTAGTTGTAAAATAGAACCACAATTTGCTGCATTCTACAACACATTAGCCTGTATGCTGCATGGTTGTTAGTAAGCAAGCTAGACCCACTTTACTAATGACAGTGTTTAAGTGTAGTATTGAATGGTTATGGGTTAACATGAGTATAAACTTTATCCTCCACACATGACATTTCCCATAGAGTATGTACTAACATTAGTGACTTACTATTTTCAATTTTGATGTCTTTGTTGTTGGTCCTCCTAAAGTTACTCTGTTAAGTTGACTGGCTACTTGTTGTGTTGGTACACTCCTTGTGGAGGACTATAGATAACACTATATGTGGTAATGATAACAAAATTGATAACACTCACCAGCTGTTGTTTCAACTGGTCATTTTCTTTCTGCATCTGATCAGTTTCACTTCTTAGCTGCTTGTTTTGTTGGTGTAGAGTGATAACATCTTGTGGGGACTCTTTAATGTAAACATCCTTGCTCACTTGGATCCTCTCACAGACAGTTGTTATGGTTGGCCTCACAGCAGGATCATCATCCAGACACTCCTCCACTAGTGATCTCAATACTTCAGCCTCTCCTCTCATTTTGTCCAGGTACTGCTGACGACGTTCAACTTCTAACAAAGCCACCTTTCTTCTGGTCTTAGGGTCAAACTGGGTTTGCTTGGATGGGGTAGGCCACTGTTGGGTAAATGTATGAAGGACTATTCCAGCAAAAGAAAAGACATCCATGGGAGTTCCATAAACAGGAGTCTCATCTAGTGATTCAGGTGGCATAAAGTCAATAGTTCCTGGAGCTTTAGTCATTGTACATGTCTTTCTACTGTGAGCCTTTATCACCTTGGCTACTCCGAGATCACTGATCTTTGCCACATGATGTGCTGTCAATAAGACATTATTGGGGGAGAGATCTCGATGGACAATGGGAGGATCATGATTGTGAAGGTAACACAGGCCAAGTGAGATGTCATGGACAATTGAAAATTTTATATGGACAGGGATCTTCTCATGTTTATCCACCAGTGAGGTCAAACTATCCACCATCATCTCCATAACCATTACTGGTAACCGCATCCTTCCCTGTACACTGCCCGCCCCCACAGAGGGATAGTAAACACCTAGGAACTGTATAACGTTTGGATGACGTAATGTACTGCATTGACGACACTCCCTCATAAACGATTCCACTGTCCGTCTCATTTCCATGTTTCCCACCTCTTCTACCAGAATGGAGTGTATCTCTTTAGCGGCACATATCGTTCCACAATATTTGACCGCGTAAACTCTCCCATAAGCCCCTCGTCCCAGTTCCTTGCGATCATCTAATTTAGTAACACCTTTCAGGACTAGACCTTGAATATCATCACCAGAAGCCATTCATAGGTGGTCAGTTTTGGTCAACGTGATTATGATCAGTCTGACTCTGTGTTCACTACGCCGGCAAGCGAATTCTCGATTCTCAGTAACCTTGATTCCTCTAATTCTCGCCAATTGCTTATTGTTTATTGTCAACACTTTACAGCGTGACCAGCACTGAAGGTCTGACAGCGCCAAGATTCTTTGTGATTCATTAAATATTCCTAGGATTCCGGCGTTTCCATGTGATTAGCTATAATGATTCCACTCGCTTAAACGGATTCCAATAATTCCTCGAGTGGTTTGTAGCTACTGAGGCTCAGTGGCGGATCCAAGGGAGGAGGGGTGGGGGGAGTACGTTCCTCTCTCCCTCCAACCCCACTTGAACTGAAAAAGATCGAGATACAGTTAGCTAGTAGTCAAATAGTCTAAAGAACAGTCACCAAATGTATTTTTAAAATATATTTATTAGCTATCATTACTGTTAGGATTGGCAATGAAAAAATCAACCTCTATAGTTTCTCCTCCAACTCTGGGTGATAAATCCTACCCAAGTCTACAGCAAAACCGTAGGGTAATATCAAGAGTTAAAAATATAGAGATTAACTCTTGGTAATATAATACGCCAACGGTGATTCCCCTTGCTTTTTCTGTAGCGTGCATTTTAATTTTCCGCGATTTTTCAGGTTTTAATAAAAATGGGTTACAGGGTAGCAGATGTTGTGTAGAGCGCTTCAGTGTTTCCATGAATGGTACATTACATGGTGGCCATTATAGCTACTATTGAAATCGGATGCGTATTCTTAGGGAAATGGATGCTGCAAGTTTCTAAATCTTGCGTTGGCACGTGAAGGTCCAAAAAGATGCCTGGGAGCTTGTAAACCAACCTTGGACTTCATTACGTGAGTTTCGGTGGGTTGATTTTGACTAGCCATTATTACGTACAGTATGTTACCATTTCGGTTTTTATCGTAATTTCGCGTAATTTTGCTCTTACTCTCGCTCTTACTGCGTTCCTAGGATTAGTACGAGGATTAGTAACAGCACCCCTAGGGTTAGAAAACGCCTTTAGGATTAGGAACAGCGCCTTTACAGGGGCGTAGGGAGGGGGTTTCCGAGGGATTCAGGAACCCCCCCCCCCCCCCCTCTAAAATTTAGACTTCTGAGTTTACAGCATGTAGGATCCGAACATACCATTTAGTGTGGCAGGATAAAATGAGTGGGTAATATAGTGTATGGCAGAGCACAACATTTGATAAAGCTTGCATTCATCTCTCAGGGAAGGATTTACAGAGGTAACAAGTTACATAAGCCCTCTTCAAAAGATCGATATATTCTAATAGAGCAGTCAGGTATATACTCTAATAGAGCAGTCACGTATACTCTAATAAAATATGTATGTGAATATCCATATCCATATGTTAAGGAATCAGTAAAGTTTATCAGACATTCTAACATTAAATGCAAAACTGCATGAGCATGACCTTATACAGTGTATAAAGATATAGAACTCCAATAATTTGTTATGCAAAATGAATCTATGCTATGCATATTTTGTAGTTGATTATAATCTGTGAATGCTATCCCACTAGGGACTTGTGAGAAGGCTAAAACCTGTGAATACAGGGAGTCATAAACATGTAACTAAAATAATGTTTTGATTGTAATTCATTCTATTTGTATCAGTGGATTCATGGTTCCTATACCAGTGAGATAACTATCACCGGCTTACAGATTACTATATGTGACTCTATGTCACTGTGAAAAAAGAGGGATATAAGATGGTATTTCCAGTGGTTTATTGAATACAAAAAAGCTTGATATAACCTGTATTATACTAAAAATCTCATGTAAGGCTTTAGTTAATGTGTTAAACATACTGAAACCATATATGTGATGGTATAGTGTGGGCATTATACTAGATATAAGCTATTTCAGGTAATGTGGTAAACAAACTGAAACCATATATGTAATAGTATAGTATGCATTATACTAAAGTATAGCATGAGTATAATACAGGGTTTATATTAAAGCTTATTTGTATTCAATAAGCCGCTGGAAATACCATCTTATATCCCACCTTTTTCACAGTGTGTGTTATGCTGTCTGTTTCCACTAGGTAGCTTTATCTAGTACTATAGCTTCATCCCAAAGGCACTTATGTGCATTATAATTAATGTACTTTTTTGCATAAAATATAGCAATTTGCTGAGTTTTGATTCAGTACAATATTGAAAGTTTCTCAGCGGCTGAGGGCTGCGCCCCAGACCCCTTCTTCTGGTAATTCTATACTGCTCTTGGAACCCCTCTTCAAAAAATCCTGGCTACGCCCCTGCTCAGGGCCGCCCAGAGAAATTAAGGGGCCCAGGGCAAAGAGTTAAAGTGGGGCCCTTGACCCAAGTTGTAAGGTGAAGACAAAAAAAAAAAAAAAAAAAGGTCACAACCTGCTGGCAATGACAATAACTACCCATCACCAACCATATCTCCTTATCTATAAACTTGCTACACTGCTCCTCTGAAGAATACTGTGACTGCTCTATTAGAGTATTTAGATCTGACTGCTCTATTAGAGTATATCGATCTTTTAAACAGGTATTCAGGGGGCCCTTTATGGCGCCTCCTGGGGCCCCTTTCAGGCTGGGGCCCGGGGCAAAATGCCCCAGTTGCCCCCCCCCCTGTGGGCGGCCCTGCCCCTGCTTTAGGATTAGGAACAGCACCCTTAGGACTAGGAACAGCGCCCTTGGGATTAGGAACAGCGCCCTTGGGATTAGGAACAGCGCCCTTAGGATTAGGAAGAGGTGCGAGTAGGATTAGGACAACGCTTTAAAACATTAGGTTAGGGTTAGAGTAGCTGGGTTAGATATTATAGTGATTTACATTTTTGACATTTAAATATGGCATAATAAGAAGAGCTGTCAGCTAGCCGTGGCACCGGTGGTACAGTGGTTAGGAACACCGCACTTCAGGCTGGAGGTCTGTGGTTCGAGTGCCCGTTATCACAGGCTTTTTTTTCGTTTTCTGCACCTTTTGGTGTCAAGTTATAGACCTTATTCACTGAATTAATTTCATAGCGCTTACAACCCGTTGCGAAGGAGCTGTCCGCCAATATTCGCCATTTGCAGTACCATAACTATGGTAACATGATAGCAACCGTTGTACTCGCCCAGTTTTAGAACTCAAAATGGCGTCCGAAAGACCATCACCATGGCAAATAGGGAGCCCTTTATGGCTTCGCGTGACATCAGAGGGCGCTTACTGTTCTAAATGAATAAGGTCCATAATGGTAACATACTGTACCCAACGGCTTTTGTTGATTTTGTATTGCAGACCCGTCAAACACCGTTTTACTGAAAATTGAAGTACAGCGAATCACCTTTTACGCAAATTTATCAAGTTTGTAGAGCACCTCACCCAATAACCCAAAAAAGCACTGGACAACATTGTAGATGTTCCTGCCCATTTTTATGAATATGAGCCAAAATCGGTCAAAACGAGGGGTAGGTAATGACCTGAAATTTCGTAGATCATCTCTGAAATTATTTCTGAAGGATGAAATATCGCCTGAAATTTATGCAATTTGAAAGATGAAATTTGACGAT